>NW_008824754.1:3659713-3660006 GCF_000699105.1 Pygoscelis adeliae | reverse complement strand
CCCTAAACACAGTGGCTTTATATAATCTCAAGGCTTTAAAGCCGAGCTGTTCTGATGCTGCATTCAGCAGCTAAAGCTTTCCACTTGAGCTATCATTTTTGTTTGCAATGTCAGCTGCATCTGATACGACTCATCCTTTCGTGTGACAAAAGCTGCACTTCTGGAAAGAAGAACCACCCCAAAAGGTGCCTCTTGGCAATGGCATGCATTGATCTGGCCGAACACACCAGGTCTGTGCAGGGGGACGGATGGAATTCCCACCACCTCAGCTCCAACCTGCCAGAGATGAGCTA
>NW_008824754.1:3632365-3659688 GCF_000699105.1 Pygoscelis adeliae | reverse complement strand
ACACTGATGTGGCCAAAACCACGGTGTTCAAATAGGGGTTTGGTCCCATTTGAAAATATCTGTGTCCAAGCTTGCTACAAGTAGAGTAGAGTATTACCTTAACAAGTGCTCCACCATAGAAACTTTCTCTCCAAGATGTCCAGTCTATATTTCTTCTTTTTTTTTACCATACATTACGATGCTAAGCACCTCATGAAAAAACTGATGCTGGGGAGAAGGAAGAGAGCTGAGAGGGAAGGGAAAACTGGAGTTTATGTTTCAGTGGCTTCTCTTTGTGTTTATGTTCCCACCCCCCATGGGCTTTACTTAATGCCTCGAAAAACCTTTTATCAAGCCAGAAGAGCGCCAGCCCCAGCGGGTTATGGTAGGGCTTATGCTTCTTGATTCAGTCTCTCATGCTGATTCAAATTACTTTCTATCACACATCAAAGAAACCTCTAAAATTTGGCATGTTCAAATTACTGCACTATTTCTGGGTGTTGTTTATTACCATTAAACACTCAAAGCCTCCAGGCTCAATTAGCTGTTTCATTTTATAACAGCCTTTAGCATCCATGCATTCATGCATGAATCCATCCCTCCGTCATTGTAGGTTCTGAAGGCTATTTTTGCGAAGGCTCCTTCTGAAACTTTTAGCCCTTCAACAGACCAAATGGACAGGGCTTTCTACGAGGCAAATCTCTCAGCAGATGCTAAGGTCTTCTGATAATCACCAGACCTCACATAGGTGAGGTGGAATCTCAATCTCTCCTTGAAAGCCAATCTGCCTCAACTGCCATTTATTCTGCTTAACTTTGGTCATAAAAAATTTGGGCAGCTAATATAACCGAGTTGCTTAAATTCCCCATGAATGCAATGAAGAGATACAGGCATCAGTACTGAGCAATTAATTCCTTTCAAGGGTAGATGTCTGCGATATGTAGGATGGATTGCCCATGGAGGTGCTACATTCTCTGTGGTGGCTGTAGATAATTACCTTTGATGACTGTCATATGGATAAAATTAGATGATGTGATGATAGAATGACCTTGCACATCAATGGCTCCCAGTACAGGCAATTTTTAAAACCTATGAGCATTTTGTTATACAAACGCTGAGATATAAACATAAGATTATAGTAATAATGGTGGTATTTACATACTTCATATTTTTCAGACCACTTGAAAACACCTAACAGTTGTTGAGTTTTATGTTTTGTTTTGTTTTGTTTTTTTAAAAAAGTTCAGGCTTATTGGAAGAAATAGACTGAATCCAATGGCTACATCTCCAGGTCCACATTACCCACGTATGTGCAGATTTTCATAAATTACGTTTGAGACAAAGGACTGTTAAGACCTTGAGTCAGGCAGAGATCTGAGAAGGATCTGCTATGTGTTTTCCTTAGAATGAGCATTCAAAAAGCACCACAAAGACTGGTATTCTGAAGTGATTTTTTTCATTTAAAAACCTAGTAGAACAGTGAGGTTTAGAAATGGAGAAATTCAGACAGTCCATAAAAAAGAAATAGTTTGAATACAAGTCTGCTCCCTGCTCATTGTGCCCTCTCCTCCCTTTCCCCTTGCTTATTATCAAACAATATCTGGCTTTGGGGCATGTAATAACATCCAATAAACTCCACACAATCCCCTTGAGGCCAGAGGTCCATAAATGCTCCTTTCTCTTTGTGGGAGAGAAGAAGATGGGAACCCCATCTCAGGTTAAATTTATGGAGCACTTGCTGCTCCCCAGCTGGTTCCCAAAGCCTGACGCTTCCCAGCAGTCTTGGCATTTCAACTCTTCTAGAGTGCCCAGCTAGCACGAAGGAAAAAAGACATCCAGTAAAACCCTTTTAAATGAATATTATTGACCTTTGGAATACTATTGCCTTAATCTCACCTGGTAATAGACACACTTCAGAATTTGTTGAGCATTTGTTAGATTTTTGAAGAAAACAAATGCTGATTTCTTATCTTCTGCTGCCAATAACTATCTAATTCAAAGAAAAATAATAGTGGTATAAAATAGGTGTATAATGGCTAAAAAATGGTCATGGTGTGAGTAGCTAGAAACCCTGTCTTGCCTGTCTGAAATGCAGATTCAGAAACACCAGGGAATCCCACCAATGTGGAATTCCAGCAGAATTTAGGAGGAAAATTAATGTTTGTCCCTGAGCTAGCTGAGCTATGAGCAAACTTCACGGAAAAGAAAGAATAAGTGAATGAAAAGGGGAAAGCATCCTCAGGTGATAACAGTTATCAGGACTTTTCTCTTGGGTTAAGATTCCCCACACCAAGAAACTTATGAAGCCCCTGCCTGCTCCTGGATCACTAACCAACAGCAATGTCAAAGACTTCACTATATTTTGTCGGGTTTGTTAGCCTGTCTTTCCCGCCCTCCCCATTGCAAAGACACATATTTGGCTTTGTGATGAATTGGGAGGATGTGAACTGCCTGGCATTTGATTTAAGACAGAGTATGTGACGAATGCATGGGTATCAAATAGCCTCTGACAGATGTGAAGCATCTGACAGGGAAAAAAAGATGTTCCATATCACAAGAGAAAGGAAGTTTCTGTGTTTTTTCTCTTTTTATGTTTTCATATCCCATCTTCAAAATCTCGTGTTTCTCATTGGATGTTTGATGCCCTATTCAGGTACTAGCAAACTGCAAGAGGAAGAATCTCATTGATGAAGGGAACCTGATCTGAAAACAAAAACCCGTGTTAGCAGGCAGCAGTGAGGGGTATGTTTGCTCAATATCAAAGTGGAAGAGTGGGTTTTATGAATGACTGCAGAAAGCCAAGTAACCTCTCAGGGAGAAAGAATAATCTGAAAAATTCCTAATAGAAAATTACAAGAGAGACTTTCAGCTGGTGTGCAATGGCAGAGAACCATTAACACTGCTGGTAATATTTAGCAGCACTAAATATTACTTAATATTAATATTAATTACTTAATATTAAGCACTGCTCAAGCATTCAAAGGCTGTGCACATTTGTGAGGTTTGTTCTTAGAGGTTAAGCTTCAGATTTTCCTAAGATTTCATAAAATATGCATCTATTTACTCTCAGAAATAAAACGATGGAATTAATATTAAGAATATTAGTATAATTGTTCTTATTTAAGATGAAAAAATGCTTCACCATTTTTGGTCTTTTACAGATAATGTTTTTCTGTATTTAATTCAAGTACGATGTAATCGCATAACTTCAACACCTGCTGTCCAGAGCCCCTGGTGTTAGGTGAGACACAGACAAAAGACTTGGTAAATACCTTAGCTTTTCTCTGCTTCTATTTTTTCCTGACATATAAAATGGAGCAACAGCAATTTCTTATCTTCTTAGTAGGATGCTGTGAGTAAAAACTAACAAATGCCTGCAAGGTTCTAAGAACTTTAATCCTATTTACTGGAGAGGTCAAATTCTTGTGCTTCCAAGAGGAAAGAAAGATTTTATAATGTGAAAAAACAGAGGTTTGTTCCAGTGCACGCATTAGTCCTGAAGAGAGCCAGGTATCCTTCCAAGCTCATGGCAAAGAGCTGTAATGTGTGGTAGATAATTTGATACATCTTTATGTGAATTAAGATCGTGCAGTTTTTGTTTCCAAACCATTTGTTATTCAAACCGATGCTTTATTGCAAGACATATATGCATGTCTATATGTCTTTGCTCCAAGACAATTCAATAAGAGTAAACTCAGATCTGAAGGTGCTTCTGCTCTCAGTGAGGACTACTTTATTCCCTGGAGAAAGACAGCCTGGTCTGTCAGACCACCTTACACAGAAGTGTATGTATATAAAAGGAAAAGGGCCATGCAGTCATGTTCAAGTGCTGTTATTTAGACTGTAGATATGTCTGGATGCGTCTTAGATGTTTTGAAGACCTCTGTTTGAAGTTTAAAATGGTGGTTTTATTCACATGCAGCCCTCATTCATGCACATGATAACTTTACTCTTTGTGCTAGCCGGTTTTAACTTTTCTGGAGGGGCAATAAAAAAAAGGTCCCAGAGGGTCATGTGAGAGTGTATTGTTATTAGCTCTGAAGCAGAGACCAATCCTCTTGCATCACCCCTTCTAATGGCAAAATAACAAAAAGGAGGTTTGTGATGGAGGTAGGAAGTAGAAACGACTGACTACCTGAGAGTAGCATGCTTAGTAGTGACGGTGCTGTCAGTCGAGAGACTTTGAATGAAGAAAGTGTCCCAAGTCCTGCAACCTTTGCCCGTACACTCAAACTAAAGAAAATCCCTCCAAGTTAAAGTCCATAATGAATTCAATGCACTCAAGCTGTAGAGGAGCTATATGCAACTTAATGCAATAATTAGATTACACAACTCTTACTTACAAAAGTAATATTTAATCTGAGCTGCCTGAAAACACATTGGTAAGATGGTAGACTATATTATTTCCTAATATTTAGAACAGTTGTTGTAAACTGTCACCTCATCACTTTGGGTTATTTTAGGTTGCATACAGCCCATCGGAAATGAAGGGTAAAACGCCAGTCTGAAAGCAGTGTATTTTTTACATTGTTGTCATATTACATTGTGTCATTTCATTTGATATTAAGGGTTGTCACATCATATTATGCTGTAGGTCAAGTAAATGGTAATATGATGGGACACACCAGATACAGATAACAGGAGCCCAATCGGAATTAATTTGCATATCCTCATCGACTTCATTAGCTGGTTGGTATCTCAACATGATCACAGTACTTTTCAGAAAAATAGAAATATTTTGTCTGAGTACATGTACTCCAAGTAGGAGTACTGAGAAGTTCATGATTAAAGGGAGATTTAGGTTACATATTGTGAAAAGATGCTAGTTTTAGATAAGTATATATAAATATATTACGCACACACACACTTACATGGAAAATCTTATGCTGTGAGAGAAAGTTTTTTAAATAATACTGGCCCTAAGATAGCTTTTCATGTTCAATAACTCTAAGGGCTTTCAGCTTAGGAAACAGTTTTCCAGCAAAGAGTCTCATCAGTGGAATCCTATAAAACTTGATGAAAAAGGCATTTATGAAAAGACTAAATGTAAATACATTGAGATTTTCAGTGTCATCTAACATATTTTAAATTCCATTCTCAGGCTAGATAATACATCTGTTGGGTTTTGGCTGTTTTTTGCTTTGTTTTGTGTTTTGTTTTTTTTTTTACTTTTAAGGGATGGTACTCTTAATAAACATTAAGTCTTTACATGTCCATCTCAGGATGAGTGTTTCTGATAAATACACCAGAATTTCTTAAATTCTGTCAGTTCCCTTCTATGGCTTAAATACTGAAGATAATCTTATGTCCAGAGAGTTTAAATCCATTCTCAACTCTGAGTTGACAATCAAGATCAAGAAGATTCATGAAACACTTAAGCATGTGCTTAACTTCCAACAACACAGGAGGCATGAGATACTTTTTTAAAATAAAACTTCAAATAACTTGTAGCTTTAGCTATGAGTGATCAGTAGAAATAATATCATAAAAAAAGAAGGGCCTAATACATCTGGCTAATATTTAAAATAAATTATATTGCATATAATGCTCTTTTCTGACTGGCAGTCTCGGAAAGAAAAGCATTAAAGGGGCCTGCATATCTGCTTACATTTCTGGTTTCCAAAAAGACAGGAATTTAGTGAGTCTAGGATGTGTCATCTTTACCATGCACTTTGAGCCATGTTGATTTGTGCATTTTATAGACTAACTCTGCAACGTCTGTACAGTGAATACAATATATCCAGGACCAGCTAGGCCACTGTACATGTGACATAATGTCACCATTTCCCTTAAGAGATTTCCAAAGCAAACAATATCCAGCAGCAATGAATAATTGCCAATCAGGTCTTCTGACAAAATTGATGGCAAGTCAGGGAAGACATTAAGGATATGGAAAGGGGCTATAAAAGATTCACAAAAATGGAGAACGTTAGATATGGGCTTATTTATACAAGGTTTTTAGCTATAGCTGACATGCTACGATGGGGTTACACAGTCAGATTTAGGTTTCTTTAAGCACTAAGCCTGTAGATCTTCTTCCTACCAAACTAAAAATGTTTGATGCTTAGCCAAATTACAGTTTCACATTTTATGTTTGATGATACAGCAATGCATACAACCTTATACACATAAAGCATCTGGCACTGTAGAGCCATAATCTTGGTTCAGTTCAGTAATTTACCATTAAATAAACAATAATAGTAATAGGAGAATATTGTAGTAGTTATCAAAACACCATGTTTCTCTAATTTGTAATGTAATTTTAAGGTTAGTTTGAGTATCTTGGAAGGTTACTTCAGATACATAAGATCTTTGGCTGTCAAATTCAGCAGTTAATCATTCCCATATTTACTTATTTTTTCAAATCTGGCCTGCCATAGCATAGATAACGCTATTTTTTTGTTACATAAAAATAGAAATGCTCTGAAAACCAGCTTCTGTCTGAAACTTTGTTTAGCTACTGCATAACTTCATATTATGACTTAAACTTGAGCCACTGTGGAAATTTAAGCATGTCATGCGCTTAATTTATCCTGGCTACCACCTCTGTAACCTGGAGAGTGTTAATAACATTCGGCCTTCAGTGGAGCTCTTTTCCATACCTGCTAGTCCTGAGCAGTTTCTTTACTCTCATGTAGAGCAGCATTGATAAAGTACACCAGCATGATAAAATTGTGCCCTCCTTAACTCCCTCCCTGACTGATTGGGGTTCTGGCTCTAGAGCTTTGCATTCATGATTGACTAAGGTCCAGTTTGAGTCGGAATGAAGCAGACTTCCCACCCAACATCAGCTGGCTACAACCGATACCTGAAATTGAAGCTTTTGGCATGAATTCCTTCCATCTCAGAAAAGTAGTGAACACAAGTCGCCAGCCTCCTGGATCACCCATTTCCCCTCTAGATTATTGTGCAAAAAGAAAAAATATTTCTGAATAAAAGCAAGGTGTTCGTTCTTCTAGACTTAATGCTATTTCCATTTGGTTTAGCCACCTCTTCAGTGAGTTTTGGTGCCTCTCTGCCTCAACTCTGTATTGCAATCACAGGAGAGAGAAGGTGATCAGCCTAAGAGTGAGCTGTGCTGTACCTGTGTGCCATAAAGTGGTTGCTTACAGAGTTTAGTATCTGATGTAGGGCAGGTTTTCCTTTCTTTCTTTTTTTTTTAAATTCTTTTTATTCTTTTTATGTGTGTAAATGTGTCCTCGGGCCCCATTTTAGCAGCAAGTTTTGATTTCGATAGGTTGTCAACAGAAATTAAAAGGTTTTCCTATCCTGTTGGAAGCTCTAGTTTTGCAAAACACCCAGATGCTAAAATTTCAGGACAAGATCAGTTCCACTGACGTGGGTGCTTACGCACATTTCTGCATCAGGTCTGAGGTGGATCAGGTACTATAGGAAAACAAAACCACCCACTCCACCCCCAAAGCTGTGCTGAGGTGCCCAAAGCAGGATTATTTTTCTTGTTGTTTCAACTGTTGGCAAAATGACTGACAAGAAGGTTTGTCATCTTTCTTGAGCAAGTTGATCAGTGACTAATGGTCCCCTTGATAATCACTGAAATACTGCACCAAAACAATTTAGCTGTTAATTTGTCAGATCTGAGCATTCTTCTGAGTCATAAGGAAAATTCATTTTATTTGAACATCAATTAATAAAACAAGAAGGAGGGAAAAGAGATTTAAGCTTGATAAAATATCTCATTAGTCTATTTATTTTACTGTAAATAGACATTTTTCTCCTTCTATTGTTTAAATTTCTTTGCTATATTACAAGGCTTCTTTAATAAGGGAGTTTATCTTAAAAAAAACCCCACCAAACACAACTACTCTTGTTGTTGAAAAGTTTTCTTTCTTTCTTTCTTTCTTTCTTTCTTTCTTTCTTTCTTTCTTTCTTTCTTTCTTTCTTTCATTTGTTCGTTCATTCTGTAAACGATGTTAACAGGCAGCTTATGAATGCTTCAATAAGCAGATGTGTTGCTTAGCATGCTCGGTGTGGATACATACAGCCAGCCCTCAAAATGACCTCACCACACTGAGCTCTGTTATTTCTCAGCAGCAGCAGCTCTATGCCATGTCCCGCCGGTTCTTTCTCATTGTGTATCCCCAGTGCATGTCTACGTGTGATGTTTGTAAATAAAAATGACCCAAGAGGCTCCTAACTTACCCTGTAGATATGGAATATCCAATCTGGGCATGTAACTCCTGGTGATTCAGCTCTAGTAATGGGGTTGCCCCTTAAAGGACCGGAGGAGAAGTAGATCCTGCAATAACGGAGGGAGCGGTTGTCTGTGCTACATATCTTAGACCCAATTAACTGCGTGGCAAGCACACCTTGCTTTATCAGACGTGTGTCTTTATACTGCCCGAGAGTTCTCGAAGATAATTGATTCTGGCACTTCTATTACTACCCAGAAAAACAAGGGCATATTTTTTACAGTCGCTCAGGCAGTAGTTTGAGAAGAACGGTTTTCCTACAGGATATTGCTTACACTACCTATTTGTGCCTTCACTGAGAGTGTGTGCAGACAGCACTCTCATACCACGGTGATGAGCATAACATAAAAGTGATAGATTCAGAATGCCTTTTGTTGCAACTTTTTTATTTTTTATATGTCCATCTGTGCTCTGTGTTCGGTCAATGAGACAGCCTTTAAATTAAAGAAATTCCTAATACTCCAGCATCTAGAAAAAAGGGATCTGTTATTTATCTGATATCTTCTTCCTTTTTTTTTTGCCCTTTCTGCACTTTTTAGGTTTGTAACTAAACATTGAATAGAACTTGCTCTCCAGTTACAAAATGTCATAGATTTCACAGAGAAATAAATACAGTTACATATGTGCATTCATGAGTGGTTTCATCACAGAATACTTGTGGCATGCAGAGATAAAAAATGTACACACAAAAACTATATATTTGGTATTATCATTCCTGGTTGCTGTGTCCAACTGTGTGCTTGTACACAGAGAAAGGATTGTGCTGTGAGAATTCAAGAAAAGGGGAAGAACTGGAAGGAATTTACCTTCAGTGACTATGTATAGGTAAGCGTCCCAGCATGTACTTAATTTTCCTTCCAGTTCCTTAAGACACAGAACTTATGAATATAAATTCTATCAGTGGATTTTCCATGAAGTAGTGGAAAGAAGAAATAACAGCATTAAATTTGAGCAATGCAAACCTAAATCAAAAATTAGTTTTCAAAGCTGATCGGCCAAATATTCACAAAAGGTCTTATTAAATTACAACTGAAAATCTACACAGAGACAATGAACTGCATATGTGTCCACAAAAACTCACTTATACTCAGTTTCTCCTATTAACTGTAGGCATGAGCCTGTTTGCTCATAAATAATTGAATCTGGGTCAAATTTACTGCAGGAGGAATGTGACCATACTGATAGATTTAGTGCTTGCTGAGAGCCACTGCCTTGTTCCTCCATCTGAGCTTAGCATAGACTGCTCTTTCAATACTTCACTTTGGTGGGGGGTGAGTTCAAACCCTTGCAACTCAGATTTACTTAGGGGCAGAGGACTGGGAAGAGTTTGGCGAGTGGAAATGGCCACTGACTCCTCCTTATTAGCTGCCCAAACAGGCTGAGTGATAACTAATTTTTGAAAACACATCTGGATGAAGCAAGCCCTTTTGGTGTTTCAGGAGCATAAAAATCAGAAACTACTTGAAAATATTGGTCCATCTCAGAAAGATGGGCTAAAGTATACTTTCTTGTGCTGTCAGAGATCTTGCAGTGGAGTTGTTTGAAATATGGGATGAGTAAGATCAGAGGAACATGGAAGATACTATAAAACATTTGAGTAGGTGCTTCGCTATGACTTGGGCTAATCGTATGAACGTCGCTCTTCCCCTGCTGTCTTAGCCTCACAGACTATCTTGTCTCTGCCTGTTGTCCCTCAGAGGCTATGGCAGAAGAAGATGCGACAGTAGCATCAGTATTGCCAGGGGATGGGGCCATAAAGGGAGCCGTGCACAGGGACCATGGGCCACAACACAGTGCTGTACAAAGCTTCCTCATCTTGGTTTTTTCCTCCCTTCCACCATCCCTGAACTCTGACACCCACACACACGCCTGCTGTGCAGGGATCAAAGGAAGCAAATCTCAGCTAACAGTGAGACATGAGGAAATTATACATGCACTGTATGCAGGTACTCATTTTGGTGTGTTGTTTTTTTTTTTTAGTATTGAGGGCATTTATATCTGTTGATAATTAGAGATGTTTATGACACACATTAACAGTAACTCTCCATGCTACCTTTTTGGAAACATGTGACTTCATGTTAATGGCTTGAGTTTGCTAACAATTTACAGGCAGACACTTACCACTCTAATACGCCACTTACTCATTGTTCTTCATATTTTTAATTTTATGTATATCCCTGCCTGAGCTTCAGAAATGATTTACTCCATCACCCACACTGCTTCTCCTACTTAAAGATGTAAATGGGTCCCAATTGTACAAGAAATTTAGCATATGCTTAAATTTAAGCACATGAATACTCCCACTGAGGTAGAAGGGACTGCATACTTAGAGTTAGGTTCACACTTAAATTGCTCATTCAGAGATGAAAAAAAATCGCATACTTGGCTTCCTGATTCCTGCACAGTCCAATGTTACCCCAGGATTCTGTTGTGTTTTGTGACTTAGTGACATGTGTTTTTTTGTAAATCCTCCACTGAACAGTCATCCTGCTAGGATCTCTCTCTTCTCTCTTTCTTTGCTGAGGTGTCAAACATCTCGTTCCCCTGCCTGCAAGTGTTTTTCTCTAACGCAGCTCTGAGTGAAGAATCATTCCCGGAGAGCACAGACTGGCACCCGGCTGCAGGAGCACGGCATTAGCTGCTGTTACAGGTGTTATCCTCAATGTGCAATCCACGTTGGTTTTTACGCAGTGAAGTGCAATCTACCAAAATGGTGTTTTTCTCTGCTTTTCATGCTTTTTCCAACCAGTGGATGCTTTGGATGATGGCTTTAAGAACAGTGAGGTCAGCAATGCAGTCTGTGCATATATTTAGTGTTCTGCACATAAACACACCTGAGGCCTTGAAAAATGCAGTCAGACAACACAATCCTTATTTCAGGAAACTTGACTCCAAAGTGCTTTCTAATTCCCCAGAGACTTACCCTTTAGGAAACCTGACTCTGTTCAGAGATCCAGAGAGAAAGAGCTCTCCTATTACCCTTAATGTTTGTTCTCTGAGGATCAAAGTGCTTATACAGAGTCTTGTACAACCCTGATAATACAGAAAGATTTCTAAAAAAAAAGCCTGGCCATTTATTCACAGCTTAAAATCCAAAATATACTCTGAACATTTGAAAGACTATTTGTCTAGCCCTTCTATTTTTTCCTTTATACTTTTCAGTTCTATTATCTTTTCACTTTTTAGAGTAGGGAATTCTCCTTTATTGTGTTTTTATAGAGAACAGATAATAGGAGCTCTCTTTTAAATAGGAGCTCTCTCTTCTATATACGATCATAATACGTGGGTCTTAACACAAACTGAAAACAATTACAGCTGCACATGCATTTTATTTTTTTACAGCTTTTCACATGTGCTTCTAGAGTGCTAAGCAGGAATAATTCTTACTATAATATTCACAAAATGATGTTACTTAATGTACCTGTCTGTTAAAAAGTCTTTGATAAAAGCAAAAGATTCAACATCTCTAAGGAAAAAAAATACAAATTTCACAATGTCCTGATGTATTAAAAATAAATTTTCATTGGAAAAAAGAAGACAGCTTGGAGGTAATGTTAAAAGATAAGGAGGAAGGATTATCAGGTAATATATTAATGTCTGAAAGCATCAGTTCTTGTTTTAGTTCTGCAGTTAATATTTTATATGAAATAGTATTTTAGTGTTTTTACATTTTCTTTTGAACAGTTTTTGAAAGACTATCAACAAAGTAAAGAAAACAGCATTTTTCAAACTGCTCCATGTGTTGAGTAGGAATGGAAACCAAACAGAAAAAAACCTACTTTTTGTTCAATGGGAAACTCTACTGTTAAGGCAGACTTTTGGAAGGAAAATCTTATTTGGAATAACAGTCATCAACCCCTCCAAACTCTACACTGAGATCCCACAGCCCAAAGACATCCAGGCAGGCAGAGAAACAGGATAAATGGGGGAAACCAAACATGACTGAAGAAAACCTCATTTTTACAAATGATAGTTGTAAACTATCCAAACTATTCTATGATTCTATTATAAAAAAGATGGCAGCAAACTTTTTAGCAGGGCCTGTTGTGACAGGACAAGGGGGAATGGCTTTAAACTAAAGGGGGGTAGATTTAGACTAGATATAAGGAAGAAATTTTTTTTGCTGAGGGTGGTGAAACACTGGCCCAGGTTGCCCAGAGAGGTGGTGGATGCCCCATCCCTGGAAACATTCCAGGTCAGGCTGGACGGGGCTCTGAGCAACCTGATCTAGTTGAAGATGTGCCTGCCCATGGCAGGGGGGTTGGACTAGATGACCTTTAGAGGTCCCTTCCAACCCAAACCACTTCATGATTCTATGACTCTATGATTCTATAGTCATAGAATGATTTAACCTTAAAATATGTACAGGTTTCTTGAAGGTCTGTGGAAGTCAGAGGTGTCAAGCATATTTGAAGTTGAATTTTTTGAAAGTCAAATCACTTATTGCCTTCCCACTTTAGTCTAAAAATCAGTCTCTCCACCACTTAACCAATTGACTGTGTTTAATTTAAACTATGTGCAGATGGACACAATTCAAAGTCACAGTAAGACAAATTGTGTAATAGTAATATGTTCAATATTTGGATAGATGCTTATCTGATGTATGAAAACATCGTCTAGTGTGTTGTTTGCAGGTTCAAATTTCAGCAGAAATGCATAAATGTAAGTGTCAATAATATTGCTTTTTTACTTACATATATACAAAGTGATCATTCATTGCAACAACAGAGAATATGTGTTATTCCTTTACCACATATCTTCTCCGGAAACACTCTGCTTAACTGGTGAAGAATTCAGGGTCTGTATTTATTGTTCAAGATAGCCGTTTCTTTACAGCAAATGGATTCTGGGAAAATACCTCCTTAGGATTTAACTGCTGGCTACAGGTTACTCTGAGAAATAAGATGATGTATCTTTTTTGAGTATTTCACCTGCCATAAACAACCTTCAGATCTGTAGATAAAAACTACTATCTTAGTGTGTTTGATTTACAGAGTTATTAGAAGTGGTTTTGTATTTAGCAGAAGGCCCTCTTTGCAGCACAAGAACCTGCTTCACCTGCCTGACATCGATCAGAGGGAGCTAATAATGATCGTAATGCTGTTGTAGTGACTCGGAGGATGGCGTGGTGTGGTCAGACCCTGGGAAGACAATGGGTTCATGATCTTCACTCTTTCATTCTCCCACTCCTGTCAATGAAACTCATCTTTTAGTGAAGTATATTCCCTTTTTACGTAATAGGTGCTAAAAGTGGAGATGAACAACAGTGGAATGATGATTAGCAGCCTGCAGCTCATTCACACAGCACACGATTCCTATTCTTCCTCCTTAGAAAAGGAATTCACAGAGTCTGATTTATCTGCGGGTTGAGGCTTGCAGCTGTGACAGGTACAGCCCACTCACTGAAATTGGTATGAACATAACATATCAGGTTTGCAAGAACAAGACCTATAAATTGGCTTTTATGGGTGTTCCTTACTTGATTGTGTTCTCCTCATACACAATTAGCCACAGCTTTAAAATAAATAAATAGAGAAAGACAAGCACCCCCCGTTATAGCCATTAAAATAAATTGTTTAACTCTCCTTAATCACTGACAAAATTCTAATCAATTACTGGATTCTTATTCCAATTCTGTGTATCACTAAACCCCTTGGCAGTAGATCCACTGGCCCAGCTGAAAGCCACATTGAACAGCTCTATCATGATCAGAAGCAATTGAACTCTAGCATTCATGGGATATGCAAGAAAATAAATTCCACAAGTGAGGGATCTATAGCCAAAATATTTGTCTACTCAACACCAGGAATGACCGAACACAGACTAAAATTTTGGAGAGTAGTGTATGTCAAAAACCAAAGTCTAAAAACTATTGGAAAATGTCAGAATAACTTGTGTGAGAGAAGAAAAGATTTTGAGTGTGAAAAAATGTGGTTTTCCAATGCATTGATTCTGGTTTTTTTTTTTTTTTTTTTTTTATGTCTGCACATTTCTGTTTGCACTGCATGTAGGATAAGTAGTCAAATATTTACCAAAAATGAATGTTAAAATTGTACATGGAACCATAGTGATAAACACTCATGCAAATATGTTTGTGGTTGAATAGATTGTGCCTTTTTGCTGTTAACCACAAAAGCAAAACCCTGTGACTGATTTAATGAATCTCTGCTAGGCATCTAGCTGGAGTTTAACACAGTGAACACAGGACATTTGAGGATTGCCTTTGTATACAGAGAGGAAAAACCCCTAACTATATGTGAAAAAATATGTGAATAAACTCATCTATTGGAGGGTACTACTGTGTGAATGGAAAGAGAAGATAAATTTGTCAGATAAAATATTTATTGAGACTTTAAAAAAAGAAAATTATTTTCAGCCTGGCCAAAGGCGATCATAACTGAACTGTGTACAGCTGAGACATAATGAAATGGCTTTCGTTAGATATCCAAAACTTATACAAACTTATTTAATATTTTATAGTCCCAGTATGACATTTCATGAGATCAGACTGACTGCCTTTGACAGTATCAAGCATACTGCAAGAACAAACACAGACCAAACAAAAAATGCACTAAAGAAACCAGGAAAAGTTCTGGAAGTAAAAATAGTATAGCTTTCCTATTAATTGATTTTGTTTGAATACATAGAAAAGACAAATAGTTAAATGAAGATGTCAACCAAAGTTAATCATGTTTCAAAGGAGGATGGTACCTGATCTTAGCAAAGATTGAAATAAGTTTGTATATCATCTAAATCAGTTCATTCCTTGATAATAGGAGTAAACCACACCAAGAATAATAAAAAGAATTCCCTACTCTATTCTAACAGTACTTCATAATGTGTCTTTCAAAATGAAATAATAGCTGATTTTTCAGTAACATGAAACTACATAGCTCTAGGATAATATTCTTGTATTATCCTACTGGCTAGACATTATGAGGAACTTCTTAGTGCATTTTGATGAACTCTGATTCAGGTGTGATCAAAACTCAGCTGCTTCTCTGCAATCATGGATTCTTAAAAGGTTTAAAAAATAATTTTTTATATGCATATATACAAAAGAGATTCTGATGAGAAAATAACAGAAACCACGATGTGCGGCTTCTTCTGCCTTAAGAAAGAAGAACATTAGTATTCTACTAATAGATAAAATGTCACCAGAAAGTTCACCTTTCTTCATAATACTGTAATTAGTATTTCATATACTATAATTTTACTCTTGATGAGATAAGCACTTTCTGAGGAAATTTCAATATCTATATTGCTAGTGTTGGCAAAAAAGCAATTTAAAATGACAAATTTTAATACCTAATGGCCATCTGAACCTTTTGATATAGTGGCATGAATATCAAATATTTTAGGTACCTTCAAGGTTTTAGTGACTTTATAGCACTGCAAACATGCCATGCTCAGCCCTTCCTAATTTTCCTCTATTTTCTCTATTTCTTTTTCTTGAAGTCATCCTTCCGTGTGGCTCATCTTTGCAGAAAAACTCTATTTTCTCTACCCTAGTCTGAAAGACTGAGTGTCAGTTTTGTTCTGATCTAAAGAAATCTGAGATCATCACTCAGAGATCCCTTTCATCAGCAGGTGCCAAGTGAGCAGAAAGGAAATGCTACAGAAAACCTTCAAAAATCCAGGGTGCATATTTGTGTAAGAAGTTGCAGCCAAAGACAATATATTTCCTCTTATCTTGTTGACTTGCAGGGACCTGTGTCTGTAATTCCCAGACATGCTAATTCTGTTCCTAAATACCAGCTCATAATGACTGAATCATACCCCAAGGCATTTTTAAAGGACTTGGTTTACTTTGGTACTTTGCAAGGCCTAATTAAGTTGCCATAAATTTAAAAAAAGGAAAAAAAAAAGAGAGAGACAGAGAACGATTAAAATATATATTTTTAAAAACATATTGGAGATCAGAAAAGTATTATTACTTCATCTTTGAAAAATTCCCTCAAGGCAGCCAGAAGCCATGAAAACTTCATGGGACTGGGTTCTGTTACGGATCAACCCAAACTCACCACAAGGGAAACAAAAGCTCTGCAAATATTTCAATTAAATCTGGGCCTCTGTTTTAGCTTAACCTGAGACAAGCTTCTGGGTTTTATGTCCAAACCAGGAGGAGCTGGGTGCTTTTTAACTGAGAGTGTTATGAGGTTCGTCATTGGTTCAAAGCCAAAACCCAAAGTTAACAGGTGTTCACCTACATGACTCAAAGGCAAAATACATTTTTGCTTTGTCACAATGAAGATAAATGCCCAAATTTTACAGTGCTGGAGTGGTAAATGTCAGATCTTTGCTCTTGTGAAACACAAAACAGAGACAGAAACAGAACGGCACTTTCCTGCTGGCTAGGCGTATCAGCTGTATTTCTCAATGGAAAATGTGGTCTTTGACTCCTAATTCACTCCAGCAACAGCTTCCACCCTCAGTGAGGGGCACTGGGTGACAAAGGACCTCTCTAATGGGGTGCAATGTCCCATGCTTTGCTCTGAAAATAGGGCTCTGCTCCCACCACTGCAGAACAAGCTCATTTATTTTGAATGCAAGCCTTTGCAGGGGTACAGGTGGCCAGCAGCGGAGAGCGAGGGGGCAATGCCTTAGGGACAGGGAGTGATAATCCACCAAATTGGGCAAATCTGGGTTGTACAACTTGGGTAAGAGGGGTGGTACAGTGCTTACAGATCCCAAAAGCTTTGTGCCAAAAATTCTGTTGCTAGTGTAGCCAAGAGAAAGTTCTTTAGTTGGCTTCAGCGAAACCAGCACGTGTTGTTTCGCCCCGTTCAGCCACAATATGCTGTAATAATGTGGAGATATAACGCTTCCTGACACAACTTGTAAAACTCAGAAAAATAACATCATATGAAACTTGAACAAGTTTAGTGACAATCTGAGCTGACCTAAACTTCCTAAACCTCTCCTTTTTCTTTCTTTTTTTTTTTTTTTTTGTTTTAAGAGAAATTACATGTGACAAGTTAATGAAACTGATATCAAGGACTATGAAAAATGCCCCTCTACAGATATGACTCATTTTAAAAATCAGCAGTGTAACACACTGTCCTTATTGTTGTTGTTATTATTATTATTATTATTGCTATTTTATTTCAATTATGAAACTGTTCTTATCTCAACCCACGAGTTTTCTCACTTTTACTCTTGCAGTTCCCTCCCCCATCCCACCACGGGGCAGGGGGAGAGCGGGCGAGCGGCTGTGTGGTGCTCAGTTGCCAGCTGAGGTTAAACCACGACACAGACAGAAAACAAAACGGAGACACATTTTCTTTTTATGTATCAAACATCCCTGGAACTGTGTGTCCTGCAACTGCTTAGAAACATCTTCAAGCCTAGAGCAGGAAATTAGTCATCATACTTGGCTAAAACTGGCCCACGTTTTACCAAAAATATTATTGAAAAATTAGTTTTGGGGCTATTTAAATTCTTTGTGAATTCATGAAATACTTTTATGAATAGATACAGATGATAAAAGGTGGCCATTTCAGAAACATTAGTTTTATATTGGAATTAAAAAAAAAAGACATTATATTTATTTTAAAAGAAAACAGACTTTTAAAAAGCATCCAAAATAGCCTCACAACCCACAATACATATGGTCAATCAGATATGAAATTGCTGAGTTTTTCTTCATTCATCAAAACAACAAACCACTCCCCAAAACTCAGTGATGAACACTGTAGCAGGATTCCCTGAAACAATTTCTTAACAAATGAAAAAAAAAAAAGTTACTGATATGTTTTTACCCAAAGCTCTTATATGACCAACTGTGCCACGGACATCCACAGAGAGAAGTTATGCTGTTAAGACATGTTAACTCGTGTCTATTAAAACCCTAATGTAGACAAAGCATTTATATTCTCCTTAGGAGAGTCAGAATTTTTCCAGAGGTCAGAAAATGTTAATCTGTCCAAATAAAAATGTTCTGTAAGAATGTGTCTATGTCTGCATGAGTAGCTTCGCTCTGAGTTTAATTCCCCTAACTGCCTAAATGCTCCAGCAATCACCTGTAAAAATCTATTGCAGCGTAAATTCGAGTTACGTTGGTTCACTCCTTGTTTGAAATGTACCAGCAGGGTTCCACACTGGCAGGAAATGCTATTTAAGAGCATTTTTCCTGGGCTACCAATCGGAGACACGCTCGGAAAGATGGGAGCATGGGGAGGAATTGCTATTTAACAGCAATTTCACTGTGTTCACCTGTTAGTAGTAGATTGGCAGAGTCCAACATCAGAGGGGAGTCAGAGGATGTTATTTAAAAACATTTTTATTCCCTGCCTGAGTAAACATAGAAATAGCCATTGTTGATCCATCTCTAAAAGGTGGGTAGAGTGAAAGTACTTTTAAATAGCGTAATTTCACAGCAACTAAATCCATGCTCTGAACCAACATTTCAGACTAACTTTTATAAGAAAGTGTTGGTGTAAAAGACTTTCTACACTTTTTACCTCTTCTGTATTCTAAAATCATTGAATAGAATCTGTGTTTGAAATTTACTGACATATATAGCTGTACAGATGTATACCGGGATACACAGTTGTAGATGTGGAGGGGAACAGTTAGGTCTAGCACATTAACTGTTGCCCGTACAGTTTAATGCATGCTAAAAAGCCAGGATTAGGCATAGATTTGGAGTTTTTCATCGTGCGCTGATTGTGGTCATGCGGAGGCATGTGTGTGTTTAACTCCTAGCGCTGACAGCTTGCTTGCCTGCCCTGGTAGGGCAGCACTTCATCCAGGAGTTGGGGCTCTAGGGATCATCGTTCAAAGAAACATAAAATGACTTACTTATGGGAATTCCTCAGCATTTTGGAAGCCTTGACATTGTCTAGGAAGACCTAGTTTTAAATGGTTTATCAGTGGATTCAGCCATGCACTCTTTGGTGGTTGCCTACTTGAAAAAGTTTTCTTCCTTATTTAGAATCATAGAATCATTAAGGTTGGAAAAGACCTCTAAGATCATCGAGTCCAAACGTCAACCCAACACTACCATGCCCACTAAACCATGTCCCTAAGCACCTCATCTACATGTCTTTTAAATACCTCCAGGGATGGTGACTCAACCACTTCCCTGGGCAGCCTGGTCCAATGTTTAACCACTCTTTCAGTAAAGACATTTTTCCTCACGTCCAATCTAAACCTCCCCTGGCACAACTTGAGGCCATTTCTTCTTGTCCTATCGCTTGTCACTTGGGAGAAGAGACCAAAACACCATACCCACTAAACCATGTCCCTAAGCGCCTCATCTACCCGTCTTTTAAATACTTCCAGGGATGGTGACTCAACCACTTCCCTGGGCAGCCTGTTCCAATGTTTAACTACTCTTTCAGTAAAGAAATTTTTCCTTACATCCAATCTAAACCTCCCCTGGCGCAACTTGAGGCCATTTCCTCTCGTCCTTTCGCCAGTTACTTGGGAGAAGAGACCGACACCCACCTCGCTACAACCTCCTTTCAGGTAGTTGTAGAGAGCAATGAGGTCTCCCCTCAGCCTCCTTTTCTCCAGGCTAAACAACCCCAGCTCCCTCAGCCGCTCCTCATAAGGCTTGTTCTCCAGACCCCTCACCAGCCTCGTTGCCCTTCTCTGGACACGTTCCAACATCTCAACATCCTTCTTGTAGTGAGGGGCCCAAAACTGAACACAGTATTCGAGGTGCGGCCGCACCAGTGCTGAGTACAGGGGCACTATCACTTCCCTGCTCCTGCTGGCCACACTATTTCTGATACAGGCCAGGATGCCGTTGGCCTTCTTGGCCGCCTGGGCACACTGTCGGCTCATGTTCAGCCGGCTGTCGACCAACACCCCCAGGTCCTTTTCCGCCAGGCAGCTTTCCAGCCACTCTTCCCCAAGCCTGTAGCGCTGCATGGGGTTGTTGTGGCCAAAGTGCAGGACCCGGCACTTGGCCTTGTTGAAGCTCATACAGTTGGCCTGGGCCCATCGATCCAGCCTGTCCAGGTCCCTCTGCAGAGCCTTCCTACCCTCGAGCAGATCAACACTGCCGCCCAACTTGGTGTCGTCTGCAAACTTACTGAGGGTGCACTCGATCCCCTCATCCAGATCATTGATAAAGATATTAAACAGAACTGGCCCCAATACTGAGCCCTGGGGAACACCGCTCGTGACCGGCCGCCAACTGGATTGAACTCCATTTACCACAACTCTCTGGGCCCGGCCGTCCAGCCAGTTTTTGACCCAGCGCAGAGTACACCTGTCTAAGCCGTGAGCCACCAGCTTCTCCAGGAGAATGCTGTGGGAGACGGTGTCAAAGGCCTTACTGAAGTCCAGCTCCATGTATATACTATATTGTCCCGACTGTATTTCATACAGTTACATGAAGCAAAACAGTCCCTTCAGTGTGCGCATAGATGTCTGGGACTATATATTGTTCTTTTTTCATGTTAACAGTAAAGATGGTATAAAACAGCAGTGTAACTAGACAGAAAAGGATTGTACCTTTTCAGAGTTGTGCAAAGCCTCTGTAAGAAAGATCTCATTAAACATCTTTTAAATAGTAAAAACATCCTGGGCTGTGAGTTAGGACAGTGTAAGGCAAGAAGGCTGATGGACTGGATTAGACAGATGCCTCTTCTGGGAGATTTCTGGGGATTAGAGGCCAGTGTTGCAGAAAGCGTGGGAGATTGTACCTTCAGGACTGTGAGCAGTTCCAGAGAGAAAAGAAGTGGAGTGAAGGAGGAACACTAAATCCCGGCCCAACCCAGCCTGTACACATCTCACCACAACTTTGATATGGAAATAAGGATATATGTATAAAATGTTCCCAACTGTAGTCCTGTCCGAAGCAAACTCTTATCTGTCTTTTTCTTCATTACACTGAAATTTAAGGTAAGAAATAATTGCAGGGACTAAGTCCCCTAGTTGAGCTTAGGAGAAGCTACGAACACATAGCCCAGCCTTCAGATACTAAAAGGTAGTCTCAGTCTGACGTCACAAAAAAAGAAGTCCAGAAAGGACAAAACTTCAATTTCACAATGAGAAGTGTTTTTTAATTATTAATTTGTTCATTTTTTCATTGATGCACACCCACCTATAATCGTGACCATACCATAGATGCCTGCAAGTAAGTACATGCCATATAGAAACATGTGGCATGCCAAGTACACAAGAATAGCATCCTACTACCACTGGGGAACTGCACATCCCCTGCTTTGTGTGAATATTGTCTGTGTATATGACGTGCATAAACTTGCACTGTTACTTTTACATTAAAAAAACCCGTAATAAGATGACAAAAAGAAAAATAAATTACAAAGACATAATTTTAGTAACTTCTTGACAAGCACTTAATGTCTTCCAGTCAAGCAAGAACAGAAAATATGTTAGTGGCTTTTTAAACTATTATTCCAATAAAAAGTAATTATAGTGATTAATTGCATAATGATTACTGTAATCACAGCCTATTCTTAGTTGATTAAGAAAGACAGAAGCAGCTCACAGAAAGCTTTCCACTAAAACTATCTGTGTTTATTTTATATGCCCTTTGCTAATTTTCCCATCAGAACCCATGAATGGCGATATTTCAAAGACAACCTTGCCAGTTGCTTTGAGACTAATCCACTGTCCGTTGATTAAAACTCCCTTTAAGAGATTGACAAATGTCTTAAGTGCTATTATGGAGGCAAGAAATTCTTCAATCTTAACCATTGCTGGGTTTTTTGTTGCTATTACATTTTTTTCCTGCTTTTTAATTGAGTACTTCTGCCTCACTAGAAGATTTTGAAAGAATTTGCATGTACTTTTAAATACATATAATTTTTAACATAATACATACCTCAAGAAGGTGTATGAACACTCTGAAGAGATGATAGTGGGGTGACAGATGTGGGATTTTATTTTGGGGGGGTGGAAATCTTGGATGCATCAGCTGGGGAAAACCTTCACGTTTCTATCAGCTTGGATGGAGTTGTCATAAGTGACACCATTTAAGACTCTGCTCTGTCATGTTGTTCTTCCTCACAGTCCATTGGGACACTGGCTTTTGTTTATTTGGTGTGTAATGAGATCAAATACTACTATGACAGTCAGCATCATAAAACCCTAAATAGAGAGGCAGAGTGATGGACAGAGATCTCAAAATATTATCTACTTTTGACTTTTATTGGGAAATTGGAAGAAGAAAGCAGCTAATAGGCAAAGCAGTCGCTTTAGTTAAAACTTGTCAACTGCAAGAAGACTCAATAACACCTAAGTCCCATCCGTAAACTTGATGTTGCTATACTCCTCTGTTGATTGTACGTGAGATTTTTTGGGCATGGAAGCACAGAATGGGGATGTGTTCCAAAGATAAATGGATGGGATGTCTGAAAACCTTTGTGACAAGTATCTTAAAAAGGCTGGAGATGCAAAACAAACAGAGAAGGACCTACGACAAAAGAGGACCAAACTGCCTAGAAGGGAGTCAGCTCATTCCTCGGTGCAGTTTAGCAATACGAACTTGACTCTGTGAAAGACCTGCTGAGTTGAGGGTGCTGCTCAGATGCAGCATCAGCAACAGAGCAAGATCCACTGTGAAACTGTCCAAAGATGTTTCCCCAAGATCATACAAGCCTGTAACAACCACAAAATGAACTCATCTCTTCTAAGTTTCATCCCAACCTTTCAACCAGCAGTGTCAGATATCCTCTCCACGATGATGAATTTCAAGACAAGCTATCGGACCCTCGCCAACTTTTCATATGCTGACTACAGTCAGGAATGCTAAAATCTGTTCAGATAAATGTCAATGCACACCACAGCTATTACAAAGGGAAAACACATTCTTCTGTATAATTCCTCCACCTGGTGGCCAGGTCAGGGATTTGGCTAGCCCACGTAATGGACACAGGGCAGGCCAGTTCCCAGCTCAGTCATACTTGCCCTTCTTGCTTAAGGTGCTGGTTGCAATTAGGCTGGGCAACCACGTAAAGATCAAAAGGTTATTACTCACCTGGGGGCCATATCTTTTGGGTTCTGACCCCATTAGCCAGGCACGTGCTTTACTGATATAGAATATCATCATCTTCCAGAAATGCTTTATCCTTTTTTTTCCCCTCCCTACCCCCGAAAATAATGATTTTCTTCAAAAGTGAAACCATTTGCAAAAAGGCACCTGTTGTGAAAAATACCACATTTCAATTTTAAAGAATATATATCATGGTTTGCAATTGTCAAAATGCCCTGTTTTGACATTTGAAAATGAAAATAAAAGAAACTTTGAAAGGTCACTATCAAAACAAAATGCTTACCAATTTTTAAGCGAATTCTTAACTCGATTTCTTCCAAAGGGTTCTTTTTTATTGTTTTTTTCTCTTGGTTTTTCTCTCCTCCTTATTTCCCAGATATTCAGTACTGGAACATCTGTAAGGCAGAGACATATTTAGACATCCTGTAGACCTTTCAAATGTACCAGGATGCATAACACTTTTCATAACTAATGAGAGCAAGGAGCTTCTTTACATCCTACATCTCTAAATCCTGAAAGTACTTGCAAAACGGAAGACCTGCTTCCCACCTGGCACTCATGCGTATATTCCATCACACTATTTTATGGCCCTCTTGAGTTAAAAGACATGCAATTATCACAACTGCCTGTTATTATAAATTCATACACGAATTAGAGGTGCATTTCTCTCTGTCTCACTCTTTTTCCTTCAGCTGTAGCTTTTCAGTTTGTTCTCTATTACTTATGATTCCTCTAAATATATCCTTTGCAGCAAGGATATATTGAACCTGTCAGGTTTGTTTAAAGAAAAGTTAAACTGGGGAAAAATCAGGAGTATGTTGCCTGGCCAGGGATGGTAAGGTATTCAAGACAAGGCCTTGCTCCACTTAGCAGACTACAAATCCTCCAGATGTCGAGGGAAGCACAGAAAAGCAGATGATAAATGGCAAGTGAGAAACTGTACATTGATAAATGAGACTGCAAAGGAAGAATACATCTCCAGCAAATCCTTCATTGTTGTCTGCAACTCTGTTGAATTGCAGAGTGCTATTTATATAATCAAACCTGCCAGTAATCAGTCAACGGGACGCATGGTCCTACATTTGTATGACTCCAGAAAGTGAAAGGAAATGGTAACAGAGAGCAGGGAAAATAATCAGGTTGTTCCCGTCCCCCAGCAGATGCACATGTTCCTTGTTAACTGTGGACTGAGTGTCCTTTAGGGAAGGGACAGGAACGATAAACCCTGAGATGAGAACAATCAAGGGGAAGGTGTTTTGAGGACTCTAGTACCAGCCGCCTGTTGACGTATAAAATGTTATTGAAGAAATGAGTCAAAGACTTTCCTTCCTCCATAATTGTATGATACTTGTTATTACTTGGTGTGTGGTCTATTGAAGGAGGTGTTCATGTCATAGACAGGCTAAAAACAGGTTTCAAGAATTGGGTTGTCTTTCAGACTAAGTCAGCATCCTTCAGTGGGCCTTCTCTATTAATTTATTCCCCAGACACAATCACATTTGAGTGTTTAAAAGAAAGATGCAGTCAGCAGAGAGCTATACCATGACTTAAAGAAAATCAGTAGCTGGAATTTGTGGGGGTTTTTTGGAGGACATCCATTCTTTGGAGCCAAAATCTGAGGAGAACCAGACATTCAGGATTTGGACTGCACAAACACTTTAAATGGCCCAAAAGTCCAATCTGAACATAAATCAGCAACTTCAGTTTCTTCTTCAGAGACAGAAATCTGATCTCAGCTCCCTCCACTTAAACATAGTCACTTTGAGTAAACCTTTGTCATTCATGAGTGTGATTTTTGACCAATAGATTGATGCAACCCCTGCAATAGGCAAGCTATGGAGCTACAGAAGTAATTTGTATTGGTGTATCTTACATTCTTTATAAGGGAAGGGGTCATTTTGGTTTGGGCACATTTATACCGATATAAGTATAACCTCATAACCTTGCGTGACTGAAGGGCTTCAGCTATACGGGATAGTTAAAGCAGTTCAATCGGGACACATAGACAGCTTTGTTCTACTGTTTATAGATATCTCTGCCCACAGCCACTCCATACTGAATGCATCCAACATAGAGGCTCCTGTACCTTGCTGATAACTGTGCGAGGAGCACATGAGAATCTCAGGTGCTATAGGACCAAGCCAAAAATATTAGTCAACATGAAACCATAAAACCCAAGTGAGTAGAAAGATTTCAGTGAACTCCATTGCCACAGCTGAACAGCTGGATAGGAATTAAAAAGGAACAAAAAATAGTCATCTCTTTGTATCTGCACATGTTCACAAGTCATACCCATATTTGTATAGATATATGAGACATGTTTCATAATATGATACTCTGAGGTCTTAAAAATTGAATGATACGGTTCCTTGTTTGTAATCCAGCTGCTGAAAGAACCTCAACTTGCTATACAGAATGTTCATTCCTTCTTTTATAATTCAATTTTTAATACCTTCAGGAAGTTTAAACTCACACATAATATGCAAATTATAGGTACTCTGAAACGTCACATTGATTTACATTGTAATTGTTCCATTAGTGATGATAATGGAAGTTGCATGTCCACGAGTACTTATTCTTATTAGGCAGGAACTCTGCAAAATAGGCTGACATTGCCAGCAGTTATTATAATGTGAATGGAAGAATCATAACACCCCAGCCATATTGTAAGATATTGAAAAGTATCCTGGAGATAGTGATATTTCTCAGAGGTTTATTGTTAGGAAAAAAAAAACCCAAAATAACAAAAAAACCCACCTCATCTATTCTTGACTTCATGGCTACAACTACAAATACAATAGTAAATATTAAAATACTAGTGATATGGTTGATATGATGAAAATACATACTTAATAGCAGCAAAGCTATGGAAAATAGTGATGGGGGAAAAAAATTACATGTAACCTAGGTCTAACTAGTTCTGACAGTGCTGCCGACGTTAATCTAGGACAAAATTATTAATGGAATGGAATTTTTTTGCTTTCTCTTTCTTTCTTTGCTCTTTCTTCCACCATTTTGCTGCCCTTCCTTCCCCTCAGTGAATGTGAGACTGTCCAATAACGTTACAGATGGACTAAATATAGGCAATATATTTTGCACCCATTCTGGGTGTAGAATCTCCGATGAAGAAATAAGTGAAAAATGAGATCAGGAGAAACAGCAAAGATACACATTTGACTTATGAAATCGTTAACACAGCTCAAGGAAAAAGATTTTTGCTTTAGTATCAGTAGTATGCATGCTCAAGAGAAAGTAAAAGCAAAGATACAACAGTACAGAATTTCTTGTTTTCATTTGATAAATTTGAAACTAACTTTTATTTTTAAGGTGTGTGAAACTTAGTAGAAGCCTTTTATTGTGATCACCTGATATTTGTATTCACAACATTTCTATTTGAGGGTCAGGTGGAAATGAATAAAGTCTACGTGTCTTGGTTTCTGTATTCAGGTGCAATGTGATGATGACCTTTGGAGGATGACCTCTGAACTACTCTGAATGATGACTCAAAGATTGAGTCCATTGCGGTCTCAGCCAATTCCTTTGATTTCTATGTGTCTCGAAGACACATAGTTAATATTTGTACATAAGATGAAGATGTTATTTTCATAGAATCATAGAATAGAATCATTTAGGTTGGAAAAGTTCCTTAAGATTATTGAGTCCAACCATTAACCTAGCACTGCCAAGTCCACCACTAAACTGTGTCCCTAAGTGCCGTATCTACAAGTCTTTTAAATACCTCTAAGGATGGTGACTCCAACCACTTCCCTGGGCAGCCTGGTCCAAGGCTTGATAACCCTTTCAGGGAAGTAATATTTCCTAATATCCAATCTACACCTCCCCTGGTGCAACTTGAGGCCATTTCTTCTTGTCCTATCGCTTGTCACTTGGGAGAAGAGACCAACACCCACCTTGCTACAACCGCCTTTCAGGTAGTTGTAGAGAGCAATGAGGTCTCCCCTGAGCCTCCTTTTCTCCAGGCTAAACAACCCCAGCTCCCTCAGCCGCTCCTCATAAGACTTGTTCTCCAGACCCTTCACCAGCTTCGTTGCCCTTCTCTGGACACACTCCAGCACCTCGATGTCCTTCTCATAGTGAGGGGCCCAAAACTGAACACGGTATTCAAGGTGTGGCCTCACCAGTGCCGAGTACAGGGGCAC
>NW_008824754.1:3630143-3631987 GCF_000699105.1 Pygoscelis adeliae | reverse complement strand
CCCGTCTGCAAACTGACTAGGGGTGCACTTGATCCCCTTGTCCAGACTGTTGATAAAGATTAACCAGAACTGGTCCCAATAGTGAGCCCTGGGGAACACCACTTGTGACCAGCTGCCAACCGGATTTAACTCCATTCACTACAACTCTCTGGGCCCGGCCATCCAGCCTGTTTTTTACCCAGCAAAGAGTGTGCACGTCCAAGCCAAGAGCAGCCAGTTTCTCCAGGAGAATGCTGTGGGAAACAGTGTCAAAGGCTTTACTAAAGTCCAGGTAAACAGCATCCACAGCCTTTCCCTCATCCACTAGGCGGGTCACCTTGTCATAGAAGGAGATCAGGTTAGTCAAGCAAAAAAATTTATTTTAAAAATTCATTTTAAATCAGACAGCTCCAGCATTTTTTAGATTGGTGTTTTTTGGAAGTTTTAGAGCACCTCCACAACCACAATGCCTTGTGATGGTCATCCCCTCCTACACGTGACATGAACACAATTAACTACAAAGCTTCAGTTTTCTGCAACTATTTCAGATCCAAAAAGGAGCCATGTGTGTAAAAAGTCATCTCTCCCTCCCTGTGCCTCCACCCCCAAGATACTATCAGTTAGTCTAATAAAAAATACTATTTCTCACTAGAAACCTTGTCTCATAATCTTAGAACATCACAAACACAACACCACTACTAATAAATTTGTTTACATACAGTATTGGTAACTCACATTGTTAATGGGGTAACTCAACATTGCTGATAGGTTACTCACATTGCTAACGCAGATACATTTGCACTTGTGCTTTTCTGTGACATACAATGCTTCAGGGATTCCTGCTATTAATGTGTGATGAAGCTGCTATGGAAGTTGAATTCTTCTTGCTTTATTTTAGGCGTCTAAAAGTTAGGCATCTTGTCTATGCCATCTAAATAGATTCTCTCTCTGTTCAGTGAAGGAGGTTACTCATCCCAGCCAAACCCAGGTAACTAAGGAAGCGTCAATGAATCTTGCTGAGGAGCTCAGACTAAATGCCTAGTTTCTGACAGCTACTGTTAGGTGCAATGAGTTCCCTCTTCTTGTTAGAGTCTACTTTGTACTTCACTAATACAGGTACATACAAGGGATCTTGACCCACTACTAATGGTTTAGAAACAATTTAACTGTGGAGGAGGCTTACAGAAAACCTGAATCTGTCCAAACCTTCTAATTCTTCAAGCACTATCCTGAGAGCCACAGGAACACAGAGGTGATGCTCTCCAGGTTGAAAATATAAAATAAATGTGTCTGTGTGTATGTGCATGTTTGTATGTAAATAAATCAGTGTTTCTACTCTCTCATTAGGTGTTCTTTTGATTAAAAAATGTCTATAATTAGGAAGTATAAATCCTTAGCCAGGTAAACTATAATCACACACTAGCAGCTTCTGTCAGACTTCTGTAACTCAGCTAAAAAGGCTTAGATATTATATATATGTGATGGGTTGACCCTGGCTGGATGCCAGGTGTCCACCAAAGCTGCTCTATCACTCCCCCTCCTCAGCTGGACAGGGGAGAGAAAATATAACGAAAGGCTCATGGGTCGAGATAAGGACAGGGAGAGATCACTCACCAATTACCGTCACGGGAAAAACAGACTCGACTTGGGGAAATTAATTTAATTTATTACCAATCAAATCAGCGTAGGGTAATGAGAAAATAAAAACTAAATCTTAAAACACCTCCCCCCCTCACCTCCCTTCTTCCCAGGCTCAAATTCACTTCTGATTTTCTCTACCTCCTCCCCCTGGGTGGTGCAGGGGGACGGGGCATGGGGGTTGCGGTCAGTTCATCACACATTGTCTCTGCCGCTCCTTCCTCCTC
>NW_008824754.1:3626967-3629834 GCF_000699105.1 Pygoscelis adeliae | reverse complement strand
AACCTGCTCTACCATGGTCTTCTCCACAGGCTGCAGGGGAATCTCTGCTCTGGCACCTGGAGCACCACCTCCCCTTCTTTCTTCCCTGACCTTGGTGTCTGCAGAGTTGTTTCTCTCACATATTCTCACTCCTCTCTCCCTCTGCTGTTCTTCCGTGCAGGTTTTTTTTCCCCCTTCTTAAAGATGTTATCACAGAGGTGCTACCACCGTCAGTGATGGGCTCAGCCTTGGCCGGTGGTGGGTCCGTCTTGGAGCCGGCTGGCATTGGCGCTATCGGGAAGCTTCTAGCAGCTTCTCACAGAAGCCACCCCTGTAGCCTCCCTGCTAGCAAAACCTTGCCATGCAAACCCAATACAATACATTTTTGCTGGATCCATTTTCGACCAGGATCATGCCTGTAAACAAAATCCTGACTTCTCTCATGGCTTCAATAAAGCTTCTGCTCACAGAAAAGGAAAGAAACTTCCCCAGTTTATGATGTAGAACAGGGTTTCCCTGGGTTATTTGTGCTCTGAATACGTGAATCTAGTCTATGTATCTTCATTTCTTTATGAATTAGCAATGAAATTTGCTGGGGGGTTTCCGTTGTTCTATAATACCAAGCATTTTTTCTGTCACTTTTTTTTCTTTCTTTTGGGGAGCGGAGTCCCCATAGGATATGATCCTCAACATATGATCCTAATCTGAATAATTGAGAAAAGAAAGGAAAAGACAATTTCCCACAGAACCTGCAAGAATGCAGGATTTTTTTTAAATGTCTATGTGCTTCACACAATCTGCTATTTATTTTTGCCTTAGTTAGTGGTAATTCGTTACAAATATATGTGATGATAAGAGAAATTAGTTTGAATAGAAGAGGCCTCTCAAGTCACTCCCGCCTCTTGCTGCATTTGTTTGTGTTTATGTAAGCAAAAAAATGGCATGCATTATCTTTTTATGAGCCTTGTGATTTATTCTGTTTTGTTGTCAGGCCTTTGGGAATGCATTCTATAAACTTTATTGAGACAAGATATCTAGAGGCGTTTGCATATTTGTGAGCTCAGCACAATATTACTTTTTAATGTACTTTTGACTTTGCATGGAGAAAATGGAGTAAGAAAATGTAAACCAGCAATATTTCAGGTGGCTTTGTTTTTATTACCTGTTTTTTGTTTCCCTAGGTTAAAAACAAATAAAGACTCAATCATTTAAATGTAATAAACACTGAGATCCAGTAGTTTAACTTCTGACTATTTCTGTGGCTAAAAATTCAAATTACTAACTGAGGCCTCCATTCAAAAAGCTATTAAGGATACTGCTAGCTCAAGCATGTATTTAAGTATGAAGTTAAACTGGCATGCTTCTTGAATTAGGCTTTATGACACCTCTGTTTCCAATAAAATACTTGTAAATTTTTTGTTGTGATTTTAATTCTCTATGTTCTACCTAAAATTTACTAAAATTGCCATGAGCTCACCTGCAGTACCGTGCTCAGTTGTGCACAGGTATTGATATACAGAAGCAAGTCCAGTGGTAGACTATGAAGATGGTCCAGGGCTGGAGCATGTGTGGTGTACAAACAGAGGCTGAAAGAATTGTTTATGAACAGCCTTAAAAAGAGGAAGTGAAGTGAGATCTTTTTGTGGCCTTCAGATACCTAATGGGAGGGTTTGGAGAAGATATAGCCAGGTCCTTCTCAAAAGGATCCAGAAGGACAAGGGGAAAATGGAACAAGGGAAAGTCTGATTAGATATAAGGCAAAATCTTTTCACTGGGAGGGTAGACAAACACTTGAAAAGGTGCCCAGAGAAGCTGTGTCTTCTCAGTCCCTGGGAATAAGGTCTTTAGCAATCTGATCTAGTTGACCCTGATCTGATCAGAAGGTTGGACTGCATGACCTCCAGAGGTCCCTTGTAACCTGAATTACTCTAAGGGTCTGTGACTACATGTATTTCTACTGAGTTTCAGTGGTATATAACTTACCCCTGTGCTTTTGACAGTTTCAAATACTGGCTAGAAATATCACGAAATCAACGTAAATTCATGTATTGATTACAGCAAGGTTGAGGTAATCTATCATACCCCCTTAATTGATGGAATATTAAAAGTCTTTTTCAAAGTAGATCTTAAATTATCTATACCCATTTTATTTTAGATACTTTATTTACATGAGTCGTTTATCACTGTCAGAAGAACAGGCCTGGACTGTCAGGTTTAGATACTAAGCATAATTAAACATGTATTTGTTTTATTTCCATTCTTCGCTCTTCAGTCTGTGCTGACACTCAGAACCCTCCAAGGATGTCAAGGGTTTAAACAAGGGAAGAATTTGCTCTTTCTGGTTTCCTTCAAAGGACATCATTGGAAAATGACTGTGGAGTCAAAGTCCCACTGGCTTCCATCTTTCTCTTTCTTGTCAGCTCATTTCTCTGTCATGATTTGTGCCTTTTTTTTACCTCAGCTGTCCCTTAGTAAGTTAGAACTTATGAGCAGTCTTTAAAAAAAAAAAAAGAAAAAAAAAGGAAAAAACAAGATCAGATTAGAGAGTATTTACTGAAAACACCCTTCTATCATACAGAAACACTTGTGATAGAATCTGGAGAATGAAAAGTTCCAGCTATCATTTCTACTCTTTCTGGAGAGATTTCTGACTTGTTAGTTTCCCTTCCCTGATGAATCACTTGATGTTGAAATAACATCTTCGCTGACAACTTGGGTAAGTGACACAAAGCATCCTCTGTTCCCCATGGTGTAGCGGTTTCTCTGAACAATTTCAAAAGAAATAAAGTTTTTTTCTTTGTTTTCTGTTCTAAAAGAGCATAATGACTTTCCTGCTCTCTCCCTGCACTGACACCCTTCTCTTTCCTCAATTTGCCAAAAAGGTTGAC
>NW_008824754.1:3623819-3626935 GCF_000699105.1 Pygoscelis adeliae | reverse complement strand
TTGTGACACAAGCTGTGCACCTGTTGTAAACTCATTTCATTATGCACACTGAGGAACTTAAAAAAAAAAAAAAAAGTAAATGATCGGTTTTCCCACTTAGGCCTTAATTCAGCAGTGCACTAAAATGCGTACATCATCATTATTCAAGAAAACATATAAAGAACGTGCTGATGGATATGCTTAGGTGTTATGTTGAATTAGGGACTTAATTACAAAAGACAAGCAGTAGAGCTGAACAGCTCATATTTGGAGAATCATGTCCCCATAGACCTCAAATGTTAATGATAAGTATATACTGACATCATAGGAAAAAAAAAAGAAAAGAAAAGAAAAAGATAAATAGATTTTGAGAAAACTGCAATATACGTTGTAACTTTGCACATTATCATAATCCCTAGAAGGGTTCAGACTTTGTTATGAATATTAAAATCCCTTGATTTTGTTGAGGGTAAAAACACATATGAGGGAAGCGATAACATGCTGGAGCTTGTTGCCAGAGGAGATTGTGGAGACATAGAGTATCAGGAGGTTCAAAAAGGATTAGAGAAATTAGGCAGACAAATTAGACGAGACAAATTAGAAATTAAATGAACAAAGTCAATACTACACTATTGAGTGACTGACAAAACAAATAAAAAGGTCTCAGTCTAGAGGGTTTTTGATGAACTGTAAGGTTGAGCGAACAGAAACTTCATGGAGTTTGACAAGGAGAAGAGCAAAGTCCTGCACATGAGCAGAATAAAGCCATTTATCATAACCAACAGGCTGAATAGGAGTTCTGCTGAAAAGGACCTGAGCATAGTGGGTGTACACTGAGTTTAGCAGGAGCCAGGAGCACTCTCACTGTGAATAAGGCATGTTCCATATTTGCATACAGTAGGAGGAGCATAGCCAGAAGACTGAGAGTTGGTATTATTCTCCTTACCAGTGCAGGTGAAGTTACATCTGGAACAGTGTTCAGTCTCGGACCCCTCAAATTCAAGAAGCATGTGGAGAAACCAGAGGCAGCAAAGAGTGACCAATGTGATTCAGGGTTTGGAGTACACAAAGTAGAGGGTTCAAGGGAGATGGGGTGTTTAGTGTGACTAAGATGAGTGAAAGAAGGAGTCTAATGATAACCTGCAATTACTTCAAGAGGAGTTACAAAGATGATGGGGTCCAATTCTTCTCAGGAGTAGCGATGGTAAATCAAAGTGGAATGGACACAAGCTGTGGCTTGGGAGGTTCAAACTAGATATTAGAAAGATCTTTTTCACTGAGAGGGTTGCACAACACTGGAGCAGGAGGAAAGGAGGCTGTGGAATCTCCATCCTTAGAGGTTTTCCAGATGTTGTTAAACAGTCACTGCTAACCTGATCTAGCTTTAGCAACATTCATGCTCTGAGCAGAAGGTTGGCTAGATGACCTCTAGAGGTCTCTTCCATCCAGCATTTCTATTTTTCCATTAAATGGACAACAGGAAGGGTTAAATGGATATGAAAGGAAATGTGGAAGTATGTACCCTCCAACTTTCCTAATGCAATAACTGTGGAAGGAGTCATCTGCATATAAGGGTTAGACTTGCATACCCTCCCTAAACAGCCTTTTCTACTGCTACTCTCACAGACAGAATAAGTGTTGGAACCATTGGTAGGGCATTTCTTGTGTTTAAGAAACTGACTAAAAGATGGTGCTTCCCTCTCTGCACACCTCCTCTCTTCCAGGCATAACACATATTTCTGGTCAACTATGTGTACAATGTTTAGTATTGCATGAAGAAGGCCATTTTCAACATATGTGTACACCACTTTCACGACAGATGCAGCTTACTGACTCCTTTTGCTGTATGCCTGTGTAAAATCATATTTATGCCAAGGGAAGTATTTTTATTTCCTACCCATACTACATATATTTCTTTTTCATTCTGTTTTACCTGGGGCACTATTCGGAATAAACAAATAGGGAAGAGGAAATGGAATGGTTCAGGGTACATCAGTGTTATTGTTTCTCTTCTGCATCTGATGAGAGCCCAACACGTCTGGAAGAAGCTACTGCTGTCTTAAAACTTATTCTGTTAAGGTTCTCTTTGCCTCATAACATGTAAAGGAAAGTGACATCTATGGTATTTGTCCAAAGCAACATTTAGCCCAGGTCTAATGACATCACATAGGAAAAGCCATTATCATACCATGGACCTCTTCCTTGCCTACTGATGTCTTCCCTTACAGTGTATTCATTCATTATATGTAGCAAAAAATTAGCTTGTTAGTGGAAAATAAGAGCCTCCCGAGCAAAGCATGAAGAAAAGACATTTGCAAAGGACCTTGAGGAATTCAGGATATGGAACCTAACAAAATTATCTATAATACCAGTAAACATACAACCATACATAAAACCATCTATACTATTACAACAATCAGAAGCGAAAATCTGTGTAATGTGTTTTTTACCTTCTGTCTACAGAGGTTCCAGAATAAATCTGAGCAGGAAAAGCTCATGGATAGAGGTAATTTTTTATTTTGGTTTGTTTTTAGACAAAGTAACATAGCTGGAAAAAACCAAAATTGTTCAGGCTTATAAACTTCAAGTCTTTGTATCCACACTGTCAGATGTTTGTCCTTAGGTTATCCCAGATGCAACCTACCAGAGTAACTATAAAAGAATCTAAAGATTTTCGCTTTGATTCTAGAGATGGTGGCAGAAGTCTTGGAAAACTCACGAGTCTTTGCAAATGATGGGTTTGCTGTATACCTTTGATTTTTGGTAGACATATCTTTTCTGTCCATTAATCTCCTTCCCTCTCCCCTTGAAGGATCTTCATGGCCCCTTCTTGCTGATTTGGAACTCCATGCAAGAGCAGTGCATCAGTACAAAATAGGATGGAGCTTTATCTACTATTTACATGATAAAAATAATTCTATTCCACAAGTAAATCACTATTACAATGGAGGTTCAATTCACTTATCAAGCCACGCTAGGCCGGTGCTGTGACTGCGTAGGTATAATGCTATCAGTATGATTGCCTAGGGAGTATAAATGCATTAACAACTAATAGGATTATTGACCTCATGTCACAGGAATGAAATAATTTCAATTTTGCAATTCCGCTCTAATTGCCGTAATTAAGAACTCTTTCC
>NW_008824754.1:3548699-3623787 GCF_000699105.1 Pygoscelis adeliae | reverse complement strand
GAAGAGAAAAATATGTATATAATTGCTTCATAAGGCTGGATAGGTACCAATAAGAATATAGCAAGTTGGCAACTGGTATGTACACTATATTTTTGAGAGTATTTAATGAGCAGTGAGTAGTTCACCAGTATATTTTTTCGTTTAAGAAGTTCCCTGCCTGCTTTGTCTGTGGTAATATATCTCTGCCTTCACGCCAGTGCTCACTACCCTCCTCTGTTGCACTGACAATTATACCTGTGGATCCCACAAGGTAATATGGGCCAGAGAAAGGATTCATGTAATGAAAAACATGATTTTTATACTGTTGTTTTTCTTTTCAACTTCACTCATTTCAGTTTCACTTGCTAGACCTGTTTTATAAGGCTTAAAAACATTATTAAAAAAATAATATGAAAATATAAAAATAACAGTAAGGATCTGACACACTAGTTGTAAACTATGAATACATGTCTGTTGTTCGCTGTGTTGGCTTGGATCAAGATGAATTTTTCTGGCTTGCTTGAGTTTTAGGGTTAGAACAAATGTATGGAGATCTTTATATGCATTTTATATATATAAGAGAACATACTTGTTTCTTCCTTGGTTGCTGAACAGAGATCCCTTATTATTTAACCTCATAAAGTAATACAGACCCATTTTTTACTAACTGGGTTCTACCTTGGCAATTAACGGCTGAGTCCTTTCAAAGAAGATGTTCATCATGAGTCATCTTCCAATGTGCTTATTAAGATTTTTTTTACAGCCAACTTCACAGCTGACTTCAGAATTTACTCCTGTGTTATACCACAGGCTGAATTTGGCCTGGAGCTGCCCAGTAGGACCTGTGAAAAAGACTTTTTTTTATGAAGAGGCTTTTTAACTGCAGGGATGATGTTCCACGTGATACACTGGAAAGAGCTGATACATTTGTCACTTTGTTTTTTCATGCAACTAATGGATTTATACAGTCATAAAAATCCTGAACAAATCAGAAACTTCACAAATGTGGATGGAAGGCAGGTTTACATGGGTGTTCCCCCCTGCCCATTTCTCCAAAAGAAAAGGGCAAGGGAAGAGGGAATGGGACGGAAAGAAGTTCCTTTTCTCCATTTTGGAAATCATAGAATCATAGAATCATAGACTCATAGAATGATACCATTAGCCTAGAGTAGTCCTACAATTAACACTTTATTTGAGATCTCCTTCAACCTCAATCAGGAGATAAGTCTTATTTTATGATTACTGTCATCCACTGGCTGTTTCCAGTGCCCAAAAGACTCTTGAAGCCAAAAGTGGGCTGTTCAAATGCAGAATAGTGTCACTGAAGAAACCTAGACACCTGCTGTGGGGATGACATGGACATAAGATCCTCTCCAATTATAAATAACTAGATCATTTCTCATGTTTTAAGAAGGCAGAAGCAGATATACTTGAATCAGGGGGATGGCTGTGAGAGAAGAAATAAGAAAGGTGTTTTTCCTTCTTTTCTGATTCTCTTTTATCGCAATGGTCTTGTTCATGTGAACCAGGTAACATACAACCTGGTGGAGGCAGCACGTCTGCACAGGACCCCAGTAATGTAGGTGAAGCCAATTCTGTAACGCAGTTTACCATATCTCAAAGGTGATGAATGGGGGATGATTTATTAAGTCACCCAGTCTGTTCCCTGCTACTCCAGGGTTAGTTCCAATGATGTTTCTGTGTGCTTAATGGATTAATACAGTTCACTGAAGTTTATTCATGAAAGAGAAACCAGGCTCAGCATTTTCTCCAAGTAAAGTGTGTGAAAAACCCTGCATAACAGAATTCAGATTTTCTTTGGCAGGAAGGGGACCCAAGAGGACTAATTCACTAACCTTTACAGCACACCTTTCCTTTAGCACAAGTGACAGAAATGAGATACTTAAAGCAACTCTTGCTTTATGTTTGAAAACGGCAAATTTTTTAACAATGCAAAAAGGGCCAATTTTAGTCACAATTGCATGTCCCGGACCAGCACATATGATACAATAAATATTGATTTAAAAAGTTTTAGAAATGTACACTTCATTTTTGGAGCAGGAAGGGTGGAAAAAACAACCCAAACCTAAAACTAAAAATAAGTATATTTTCTGGGTATGTGCTGACACAACAGAGCTTTGCAGTAAAAGTTTATAGGTTGCTGTGTTTTGCTTCCTTCGGTGTAAAAGATGCCAAAAAAAAAATCAAAAATCATAGACCTGAATGTTTATCCTCAAAATGGCGGATGTTGGGGGAATGCAACTGATGATTGAAAAGATCTTTTTAAAATGTTTAAATTTAAAGGAGTTTTCTAAATGTAGAAAAATAGAATAACTAAAATAAAATTAAAAATCTGTCTCAGTGGAGTTATTATTAAAGCATGCAAACATTTCAGGATCTGCTACACAGAAAATAAAACTGTTAGAGGAAAAACACTGGATTAATGAACCGATGAGACACATCAGATAAGAACAAGTGGGAAACACATTAAAAGCATAAAAAAGAAATCCCCTTCTTATCTCATTTCTTTGCTTCTAGTACTTAATGAAAGAAAGAACTTTTCCTTCAGATTTGCAAACAAAAGGGATTTCAATAAGTTCTGGATCAGTATTTTTTCAGGTGTGTAGTGTGAATAAATCCGAAGGTTAGGCTTAGGATACCTGTAAGTACTGGTTTGTATTCCTAATTCTGGTTTTTATTGATTATTAATCATGAAACAATCAAAATAATGATAAGGACTTATTCCATAACTAGTAATTTCTTAAGTGTTGTATTGCTTTACAAAGTATTTTAAGGTCATAAAGGGATGAAAAATAAATGAAACTTGGGATTCTTTCTCCTTTTCTAATCTTCCTGAACTCTCAAATTTTAACCCTATAGGTGTTTGGAGAGATGATACATCTGATTGTCAGCCCTCCTTGTTCATCAAGAGGGAGCAGCATTTTTATTGTCTCCAGAGCCTTCCTCTACATGCTTATATACAATGAAAAGACAATTATTTTTTCATGCTCTATGACATGTAGCACTCTTTATACAACAGCCATGCCATCTAACTTTGGTGTGCAAAGAACAGGATGACCAAATCACAGAACAGAGTATGTCTTCAGCAGGTATACTTCAAATTTATCTTGTGAAGGAGACACCTGACACCAAAGTAAGGTCATTCACTGCAGAAACCAAGAAGTTTCTACCTGTTGGTAGTGTTACTTATTCTAAACAATGTATTGCTTATAATATCATTATTCCCATTGGTTATAATATTAACTACTGAGTATGCGTTCTGTGCTGCTGTTAGGGACCAATCAAGAATACTTAACACAACACATCGCTTAAGTCAGACGGACACAAAGTAGACAATTTTTCAAAAGGATGCAAATTAGAAAATCATTCTGGAAATCCAGAGACGGAAACCATCCATTGAAGTCACAGCTTCTGCATTTAATCCAGCTCAGTTTCTTCATTCTTGCCAGTAAGTATGTCACCCATTTATCCCCTGAAGAACAGAGGAGATCATGGGGAAGGGGAGTTAAAAGTGAGCTGTTCTTGCAAGTAAGAATGAATGAACACAGGAGCTGATGAGTGTGGAAAGTACAGGGAGCTGCCCCAAAGACATTACTTCGTCATCTTGCATGGCGTAGACCTTAGTTCAGTGCACAGCCAGAACGCTGTACTGGGCAATGTCCTGAGACACCTGAGCTAGGACAAGAGAGGTTGCCTTACTCCTTTAACTTATTTTGTCCCGTTCCCTTTTATTCTGTTTTTATTATTCCGCCTTGCATCTCCAAAGGTTTGAAAGGACTCTGAACAAGTAAGGCGATCACCAAGGCAGAGAAATGTCTTGATTTTCTGTGTTGCATATAGGAAACTAAACTCCAGGAGAAGTCCTGCGTCCATCCTTCAGGCCAGCTGGCTTTGTGGCACTCAATCACATGTCAAATGCATAGATAGTCCATAGCATCTCAGTGATTTTTAGTGCAATGGGACTAGAAGCAAAGATTACAGAAGAAACATCACAGCATGCAGTGGGAGGAGCGAGCACCAAAATGTGTGGATTTCTTGTTTTACAAGGCGGTGTGTCTGGGCCATCTCAGCTAATTCAAGGGATGTTGTCTACAGTTTGGAATGCTAAATAGGAGGAAAAGTAAATAACATATTCCATTTCAGACACCCATTTATAGTGTAGCATGGAATAATATTTTTTGTTCCGTGTGTTGACGGAACAAAATCTATATATCTATTTGACATATGAAGATTTGATATGTATATATACATTTGTTATTCATCACTGCAAAAGGTAGTTGAATAAATACAAATAAAAGAAATATACAAACCAATTTCCTCTTAAAATAGTTCTGTCTAGGTGGGATTTTGCATCTTCAATATATTCTTTTGCTATCTTTTGGATTAATAACTTGGTTGTTGAACTAGTAAATCTACAGCTTTAAAGAATGATTTTTTTTGTTCTTTTCCATACTGAAAGGAACATAATGGAGGAAATAATGTAGGAAACAATTTTTGTTTCACTCATGGAGTTACACTGAGAAAATACAAAAAGTTTGATGGTTATGAGTATTAGCATTTCTTGTTTGGGCATTAAGTATTCTTACCCTGTCAATCTTATAGAAATGAAAAAGGTGTAAAATAGGTGTTGGAAATTAAAGCCATTTCATATAATTATTGAATGTGCCACTCCATTCTGAAAAGGGTGTAGCATTAAATGGGCTTTGTTTGATATTAATCAAACTTTCCTACCTGAAATACCTTCTAAATTTAATTACTCTGGTCTCAGTCAAGATCAGCTGTCATTCAAATTCAGTCTATGGGTGGATATGTCTTTTTTTTTTTTTTTTTTTACTATATGATTACTGTACACAGAGCCAGAGAAAGTTTCACACAAATAAAATGTAATAGTATGAGGTGAAAGATAGAATAAAACTGTTGGAGAGAATAAAGGTATATCATTCAATATCTCATATGTTCTCTGTCATGGAAGTGTTTTCTGCATTTGAAAGAATGATTTACTAAGAGTTACATTCTTCATTTGCTATAACAGTATTGTACTCTTACTGTGCATGTCATGTAGCTGAGGCTCAGTAAAAACAGAAAACAAAAAGGAACAAAAGACTCAATGGCAGAATCTCTTCTATGTTGCTTTAATAGGATCTGCATGAAAGTCTACATTGCAAAAGATGTGTCCCTTACAAAAATCAAGCATCTAAAAATGTGAAGAAGTTGTTATAAATCATCAGATTTTTATTGAAGTTAAGTTTTCACAGGAAGGAAAATGTTAGATAATGCAAGTGAAGTGAATTTTGTTGATTTACATCCTCTGAGAATCACAGAGAAACAAATTATGGCAATGGGTTAGCTCTACATACCACAGGGAATTTTTCCTTCTCTTTCTGATTTTTCCTATGTCAGTGAAACTGAGCAAAAATCTGCCAATTTTCTTTGCTTCCCCGACCGAAAGTAAATATAGGGGGCAAGATCAAACAAAACCAATATAGATTTGAATTGCCTTTTCCTGGAGAAGGAAAGAGAAACTCTTTTTCTACCTACTGATCTAAAACCAACCTGACACTCCTGGGGTGGGGGTGTGCGAATGAGTCATAGAAATGGAGCACATACAAATGAAGCGAATCTTCAGTTAAAAGAGCAAGTGTGGGCTTTGTCCTTCAATTGCAAAGGTAAAGCTGATAATTCGCATGCTATTTCTTTGCGGTTGTCCTCCATTTCAGAGTTCATACACTTTTACCCAGCTCTGTGGTCTCTCAAATTATTTTCATGCATTGTTGTCCTTGGTCAGTAAGTTGGTCAGGGACAACTGGTGCCGTAGCATCTACGTTAGTGCCACTCCCTACAGCGTAAAAGTTCTGGCTCGCAGGATACAGAAATGACCAGTCCCCCTCCTGCCATATTCACAGCATGGCTTGAATTTTTATATTAAAGTTCCATTTATAAAATTAATTAAAGTTATAACTCTAGCACAGGAAATTGAGGTTGTTAATAAAAGAGCTGGCTGGAAAAATTCCATGCAAATAGTTTTCTCTCATTCAGTGCTATTCAGAGAAAACCAGTTCAATTTTTTTTTAATGTGAAATGATGTCAGCTTGGACAAAATTGTATTGTATGGTATTGTACAGAAAATAAAACACTTTGAAAACGTTATAACATGACTTTTTGATTTCTTGGAACAAAAACTTGCATAATTTTGAAACATTTTTGTTTCAAGATGAATATTACATAACAAGTGAAGAAATATTAAAATGATAAAATATCTAAAAGACATTATTAAACAAATCTAATAAAGCCATAGAGGAATTTTACTCTAATTTCAGCTGAATGTATTTTGACACCCTAATGTTTTTCTAGTGAACAAAAATCCATTCTTTTTCCATGTCTAGTTGTCTTTCACCAAGCTATTAAAATTTAACTTGCCATTTTAACTTGACTTTATGAACATATGAGAAATGTAGTATACCCTGATTATATTAGACCTGTTAGTAGGATTCCCTGTCCTGGAAGTTCATCCTCCTAGTGATCTTTTCTTCATAGTCTCCATAATTTTCCGGTCACCTTCTCACTGGCTCCCCTTACCTTTCTATCCCTGCTCTTCTGCCCTGTTTCCTGGCCCTCTTTTTAACACCATCATTGCTTTTGTGTTTCATTTTGTGGCTGTCTTTCCCAAATAAATGTAGAATTAATGCAGTCGTTTCCAAACCATTTTTCCATACATACGCTATGTAATATTCCATATTTTCCATTAATATTTTGCCTGCTCTTCTGTTTAGATTGTAAGAAATTTAGGGCATGACTAAATCATTCTGTCTTCCCAGTGCCCGGGACAGCAGAGCTATATATATGTCTGGTTGCTCCAGAAGTTACTCTGTAGTAAACATTATAATAAACAATATCAACTCTCTACACCATTTTATCATTGCTTATTGAAGGTTAATTAGCAGTAATTTTATGCAGATATTTTAAAACAAAGTTTCTATATATGAGAAACCCTTTCTTCTTTTTAAAATTATAATTCCCATTCCAAAAATAAGGTTAATTGAGTTTTTTGGTAAGGGACGTGCTTTGGAAAGGTATACATTAATGGTAAGCAGTAGGACAACTGCAAAAGAATAAATGCTGTGATGCATTCACAGCTGAAGTTTTCACATCTGTATTTACTTTTTTTTCCCCCCATTGCATTGGTCTTTTATGTCTCTTCCAGTTTTCCACCCTAACGTTCCTCCAAATTTTGCAGCAACTTTGCAGACCGACTATCTCAAGAGATGCATTGTCATAACGGGATTAACAGCCTTTCCCCTCTGCTACACCAGTTCAAATGCAGTTAAGGTCAATAATGACAGAATGTGGTTGTCGTTTTCTAATAGCTTTGGACTAAATGAAATGAGCCAGTGGTCCCAAGGCAGTTCCTATCAGTTGAGTGGGCATATAAATACGGTGAACATCACTGCTGTCAGGCTCAGGAGACAGAAGTATGAATGGACTAACATGAGGAATGACTTATTCCTTCACTTTCATGAGAAAGCACTCCAGGTGTGGGACAAGGTATGGAGAAGAGGGAGAGCCGTGCCTCTTGTCCACCTGTGCTTAAACTCCTCTGTGGAGCAGCTCAGTTTTCAGTCCTACAGATGTGATAACTTAAACATTTTACAAGGAAAAGAGATCAGAAGGAAAATAACAGGTAAACCAATCCATGAAGTGTTACTTCATTTTAATGGTTAAAAAAGCCAGAAATTCGTAGATTGTTTAATTGTGTATTTGGACATGGAAATTCAAGACAAGTCATAGCCAACAAGTTCAACCATGGGACTGAAATTCCAAAATCTTAACAAGTGTTTGGATCTCTGATTATGGGTTGAATTTATTCCTAGCAGAAATTAAATATGCTTTTAAAAAAACCCCATACCCAACAACTTTAACATGACAGCTGGACTTTGTGGCAATCAGAACATGGTCTAAATACTTTTCTGGGAGACTTTCTCAAATTACCATCAGAAGATCATGGCAAAACAACAATCTAGAAGAAAACTTATTTCCCTTTGGACAACAATCTTGCTTTTTCATTCTCCTTTGATCCCAGTCCACTTTACATGTATGGAGTATACACCTGGACTGGGGACAGGAACATTTCCATAAGTCGTAATTCTCTCACTAGTTTAAGGCATGGGAATGTCAAACCGAGGGTTACAACTGCTGTGGAGGTACCATCACAATAAAAATATTTGTCTTATTCAGCTAAGTTATGTAGTTTGGTTAGCTTAGTTGGTCTTATCCAAAGAGAATTAATAGATAGGGTGATAAACCGCAAAATGTCTAGTCTGATCTGTCCTTTGCAAGATACCTGCTTTTCTTAACAAAGGAAGTGCAATAGATGTAGTTGAGGCTTCAGTGATGTATCTCATAAACTGTAATGTGTGTAATTTATGTAGAAATTAGAAAAAAAATAGGATTGGTAAAACATTTTTAAAGGTAAGCAAAGGGCTTGATAAACAGAATATGGTACGGAAAACAGGAGTCTCAAGAACTGATCTGGATAAGAGTCTTATGAAAACTTTGTTAATGATCTTGGTTAAATATGGTTAGAGGTTAAATGTGAGTTCATAGAATTTACTGATGATTCAAAGCTGGACAGCACTGCAGGAATAAAATCTAAGTATCATGGAAGAATTATCATATTAAAGGAGGAAAAGAATAGAAATGACAAAAAATTTAGGATGTCAATTAGTCAGGGATAAGTAATCCAAATTTCTCAAATGAGCTAGAAGCTTTTTGCTCAGAAATGGCATGGGAAGAAGACCTTAGTCCATCATAGGATGTCTGAAAGACGTCACTATAAGGCCATTTCACATTTGCCTGAAAAAGGCAAATGTGAAACTAAGTGCATTAAGCAACACATTTTCAGTAGAAATCAGAAAGTAAATTCAGGGAAAATAGAGTGGTTTAAGAAAAAGAACAGATTATTTTACCACAGGAGACTAAAATTCTTTTCGCATTTTGCCAGGCTAAGTAAAGCCTGAGTAGGGAATATGATTTCTTTTTGTAAGGGCATCATGAGTGAAAATAATTATCTCAGCTGAAGAGTGAGGTTGACTAAAGAATAAAAGTATAAATTTCCAATAAAGTTGGGTGAGTTCAGTTGTTTTTTTCTTTTTTTTTCTTTTTTTTTTTTTTTTTTAATTTAATCCACTTAGGTTTCTACGCTGATTTGGTAAAACATACAGAAAAGACACTACTAAGTGCAAGTTTTAAGACTAACACTGCAGCAGATATAAATTCTGTTGCTATTTCTGCCTCTGAACTGCATATTCATCACGTTTTAAGATTCTCTTTATTTCCCACCATCTAGATGCCACTTAATTAATGCCACTTAATTAAAACACCTAATTTAAAGAGACTCCTCATTTATTAATATTTTATGCATATTAATATTGAATCCTAAATTTGATAAAAAATTTAAAAAGTCAGAAAAAATTGGGATGCCATGATTTCATAAGGGACTAACCACTTAAGGTGATCCTGTTTTCAGCTGCAAAATACTGGACATATTAAAAATCTTACATTTAAGAAACACTGAGCATGCTATCCTGTGATTTGGTCTTTTCAGATGTATCTTGGGCTAATTTTCAAAATTAGCATCTTTTTTGAAAATCTTTTCAAATATTATTCTTATGGGGTTGTTATCATTTCTATATTTAAAATAAGGAGGAGTTGAGGTATAGAGATTTCCCTGCAAGTTAATCCATTCCTTCTACTCCTAACCTTTCCAAAACCCAGAAGAGGACATTCCTTTATTTCTTTTCCTTAGTGAACATTAGGAGTAGCTCAAAAAAACCCCCTATCAGGACATTTTTTTCTCTTTTAATGAATCCTCAGACTTATTTTGAAAAGTGAATTAAACAGACATGGATAATATAATCACTCATGCTGTTTTCCAAATGGTTCAGTTGCAGGTAGAACTCTCATGGGAGACAACATTTACATTCAGTGATGACTCTGATAAATATTTTCACATTTTGGTTGAATAACATAATAATTTCTGTAGTTCATGGGGACACCTGAAAGAAGACAATAATTGGTATAACATTATTGTCTTGTCCTTTATATCCTTGATCTTAAAGAATAAATGTCCCTTAAAATGTGATTGAACGAAGAATCATTAATGGAAGTTATGAGAGCTAATCAGACTGTCAGTCTGCATTTTTTGGTGTCCGGAAAATGAAAAGCAAGCAAGACACTTACTAGAACAAGTGAGACATGCTTTTTACTGTGATAAAGATGCAATCCAATACAAATCTACTGAATGTCATCTTCTCTTGGAGTCAGAATGACATCTCTATTCTCCACACTTTTAATCCTGAGGCACCTCACAGCAGCAACTGTCAAACTAGTGCTAATTCAAAAAAAGCCCTGGAGGTGAAAACATTTGACAGCCTCTCTGTTATCCAAATGAAAAATCAGGTTATTTTCCTTCACCATCCTTCTTGTCCACTTCTGTACACGTCCTTTAATTTGACTTTCATTTTCTTTGTCATTGGCCCCCCAAAATTCTTAAATCTTAAGATTCCTCTTCCTCTGCTGTTAATGATTCAAATATAATTATCTGCAGTACAACTCCAAGAAAAGGTGTGAATCACCTTGTACAACAGGTGAAGGTACTTTGGTTTTAAGCTGTAGACCTGATCTGAAAAGAAGAAAACAGCCTCAGCCTTATTTTTGTTTCGCAGGAGGTCTCCCTGCTTTCTGAATATGTTAATTTACATAATTAACATTACAGTAAAAGTTAAGTAAAGATTAAGTAGGAAGAGTTGTTAGTGCCAGAGAAACTTGGAAATAATCTTAAAGAGCTTTGGCTGGTCTTGGGTTCTAACTAATTCTGTATTGGCTCTCTATTAACTGTTATAAAGATGTGAAATCTGGACTAGTCCTTTAAATATCATGCGTTTATGATCATTTTACGTCTCTGTTGCTATGAACACCATTAATTTTATAGTATGCAGAATATGCAGAAACTAAATATGCAGAATAATTGCTTAATCATTCCACAGTATTTAAGGTCATTAGGTCACAAGGTCACTCCTTTGGTAAATTACAAGTCATTGAGTCTCACTCAAAGACCCAGAGACTCTCATTATGGAGAAGTATGTCAATGTCAGGAAACGTGGGATGGCATGGAGAGCCCCAAGCAAATTTTAACTGGATTAGCGTGGCTGTGACATGGTGCACCGCAATGCAGACATTCTAAGGTGGGTCCCAAAACCAGTGTGCATGAGAGGAACTCAAGGTGAACCTAAATTAAAAAGTCAGCCAGCAAAAAATTTGGCGTATGGCTGCAGTCCTGTTTCTGGGGATGGCTCAGGCATCCCATCAGTGTGGCACATGTTCTTGTTCTCATGGACTAGGTTTGAATAGACACACAGCAAGAGAGACCAAAGTGCTATCTAAACTTAAGGTCCCTGTCATGGCTGGGATCTGATTTGAATGGGTGCCTGGGTGACAGTCTGTCGTGGTTTCGGCAGGGATAGAGTTAATTTCCTTCCTAGTAGCTGGTACAGTGCTGTGTTTTGGATTTAGGATGGGAACAAAATTGATAAGGCACCGATGTTTTAGTTGTTGCTAGGTAATGCTTACACTGGCCAAGGACTTTCTAGTTTTCCATGCTCTACTGACTGAGAAGGCTGGAGGTGCACAAGAAGCTGGGAGGGGGCACAGCCAGGACAGCTGACCCAAACTGGCCAAAGGGACATTCCATACCATGTGATGTCATGCTCAGTACATAAACTGGGGGAAGCTGGCCGGGGGGGCCGCTGCTCGGGGACTGGCTGGGCATCGGTCGGCGGGTGGTGAGCAATTGCACTGTGCATCACTTGCTTTGTGTATTATTACTATTATCATATTATTATCATTATCATTTTATTTCAATTATTAAACTGTTTTTATCTCAACCCATGAGTTTTTCTCACTTGTGCTTTTCCAATTCTCTCCCCCATCCCATCGGGAGGGGGGGGAGTGAGCAAGCGGCTGCGTGGTGCTTAGTTGTCAACTGAGGTTAAACCACGACACAGTCATATCCCAAGGTTCCACAATCTAAAAATTAAATTATTTTATATCAAAATCATTCCATTTATCAGTAGAAAAAATTGCTTTCAGAAGCCTGCAAACAACATAAGACCTGGAAAGCAAGTGACTTTCTGTATTTCTCTTGCATCTTAACCAACAATCAAGATTCAATGGGCCAAATTTTGGCAAAATTGCCCCACTGCTGGGCAAACTCTGACAATTACAAAAGATATGGTTGTATTTGTGTATATTCCCTGAAGACTTAGGGAAGAATCTCATGTCTAGAAAGTCCCTTGTCGGGGATGATAAGAAAGAAGCAAACTGCACATTTTTCCACAAAAAAATGCTGATTCCTTGTTCTTTTGTGAATATTTTGTACTCATAACCTGATTAGATTGACTATGGAGGAATTAAATTACTAACACAATGTTCCACGTTACTATTTTCAGAAGATCCCTTAAAGAACTTTCATCCAAAGATCACTGACATCAATGGGAGTGAGATTTTCCATTAAGCTCAGTGAGCTCTGGATCATATTCCATGTGTACAAGTGATTTCTGTGTTATTTTTTAAATTGTTGAAGCTTGTTTGTAAGGTTGACATTAAGCTGTGAAGAGCAGGACTAAATTCACCATCTTAGAGCCAGTAGGTTATCTCCAAAAGGATGTCATGGCTCTGATTCATTCATGAAACAAGGTTCACACAATCTGTTATGTATCACAGTTTGCCTGGCTAGATTTTCTTATTTGTATCATGGCCAAGACATGTTCCTTTGAGACCCTCTGGTTAAATTGTGGGTGATTTCCAATGCAGAAAATTATTACTGTAATTAATTAATTGCCAACCAACTCTTTGTTAATAAACGCACCACTGAAATTCTAAGTTTTGGTATGGGGGCTTTCACTTAAGTTTTATTTTCTAAAGTATTTTTTAATTGTGCATGAAAAAAATAAAATGTCAGGGTTAATTTTGCTTCTTGCACGTTGCTCCTCTGGACCTACCATAGGAAATAAATAAGAATAAGAAAAGCAGGGTAGTGGTTTTCTGAAGTTGTCTCACTCCAGACAACCTTCACACCAAGGAAATTATATATTTTATTGATCAGCAGCGAAATTCTTGGTTTCATATCCCTACAGTAGTGCACGAGGGAATGTTCCCATTGGGCATACCACTACTCCTTCGCTGACATGGTTATTTACTTTCCATTTGTTGTTTTCAAGAGAAGGATGAATTAATCTTTTCATCTTTTAAAACAGGCTGCTGAGAAGATGCAGCATTCTGCATAGAGGATTCTTGCCTTTGTAAATCAAACTGTTTTTTAAGAAGGCATTCTGAAAAAATCTGCCTTCCTGTGTGTGAGGCTGTGTGTGCAATGCATTCATGGCATGCATGAGTGGTATACTAACATTTATGTGGAGTTTAACTCCCTTTTTAACTGCCAGAACCATAAAGTTCTTTGATTCAGTGCCATTCTTGAATTTCAAGGGGTGGTAGAGTCCCTGAGGAGACCATTCTTGCTGAGCCCTTGTGCAGAGGAGCAGTATTATCGCACATCATCCTGTACCTGCAATCTTAATCCCCTCCTCTTGACCTCACGGTGATTACCAGTTCTGTGTAAATGAAAATCCATAACGATTTATCATTTGCCTGGAAATGTATATTTTGGCCTCAGATAATTAAGTACAGAATCTTGATTTTTTCAAAAATAACATGATTTGAAGAACAACCAGGATAAATAGTGCTGATTTTCTCATTTTATTTTATAAATACCTCAGAAATGTCATATTCCTGATCTGCATGTACTATCAGTTTTGAAATTCAAATATTAGAACTCTTAGAAGAATAAAAAAAAAATCTAATTCTACTCAATACACAAGCCTAACACTACCCCAGCTACCAAAGGACAATATAATTTATTTTTTTTCTGCATAATTCTGTTATATCATTCTTCGGGCAGGTTTGCACAAAGAGAGTAGAAGCAAAGCTGTCAAACTCCTTCTTCAGCACCGGCACCCAAACTGGAACCGGAGCCCAAATAATGTCATGGCACTTACAACTGGGTCCATAAATCCAGAATGAATTTGATTGTAGAAGTGAGGTTAATCACCAGAATTGCAACTGCAACTGAGAGTATATTTGTGGAATCACTGTACTTTAGGAAGGGACGTTTTAATTTATCTTCCTTAGAGGTGTTGTGTGGCTATATTTTGGACATGAGGAAAAATTTCTTTACTGAAAGAGTGGTTAAACATTGGAAGAGGCTGCCCAGGGAAGTGGTGGAGTCCCCATCCCTGGAAGTATTTAAAAGACAGGTAGATGAGGCACTTAGGGACATGGTTTAGTGGGCATGGTGGTGCTGGGTTGATGGTTGGACTTGATGATCTTAGAGGTCTCTTCCAACCTTAATGATTCTATGATTCTATGATTCTATATTGACAGATAACCTGGAGTTGTGATAAGAAGTAGTTATTTGAGCATTGAGGAGTTTTCCCCCGGTTAGAAGTCACTAATAGCCTTGCTTCATGCATTGCTGTTCCTGACACATTGTTATAGACGTATTCTTCACAATTCCTGGCTGAAGAGAACTTAATATCTTGGTTTTGATAATTAAAATATGAAATAATGGAAAAGACTTGGCAGTTTTCTAAGGACCTCTCTCAGCACCAGAGTGTCTGGCCCACAGTCTTACAAAGGTAATACTCTGGGCTTTTAGTTAATTTAGGACCTTGCAGTAGTTATTTGCCTCAGCAACATCTAACTCTTATCAGTTGAAATAGTCTTTTAAGAATAACTTAACTGAGACAGAATTTAAATAATGATTCACAGATTTAGGAAATTGACTTCGAGCATAATGAGCAAAATGAAGCAGCACTAAAGGTAAGGGGGAAGGTTGTCTTTGTCTTGCTTCTGGTATGACAGAGGCAGCAGGTGTGGGCTGAAGAAATCCAGACCAGAAACATCAGAACAACTCAACTTATTTCACTGTGAGCATTTCTATCATCAATGGGGCTTACTCTGTTTATTAATACATATGAAACTGGGCCCTGACTCATGACATGGCCTACATTGCAATAACAGTGCAAAATGATTTATTTTGCCTAAAATCTTCTTCTCCACTCTCCTTAGCTACATCTTCCAGTTATCTGCTCCTATAATTATAGGGTATAATGTGTTTAAAATAAAGATCATCCATTTTAGTGAAGTCTAATCTCAAACTACGTTGTCAAGTACCCTCCATCCTAAAGCTTATTTGCTGATCAACTATATAAAATAATTACTGGTTTAGTAGCATGTTTTACTTTTCTTTCAGGCAGTTTAGATATTCATTGCCAGTGAAGCTGCTTAAAACTATAGAATCCTTATGGGGTTTATTCATCACCGAAGTCTTATTTTCTGAAGTAAATTAATGATTTGCTATTCCTGGAGACTTTACTCTGCTTATCATTGTATTAACTTGCATCAAAATATCACACTAAGCCATTTTTCAAACCTTGACAAAAATAGCCTAGAGACATTCTGGTGAATTAAGGTCTTGAGGGGGAAAAAAGCAGGTATATTTTGAATAATGGAAATGTACTCAGTTAACATCAGGTATAGCTGTCAGAGGTTATTACTAACATTCAGAATCAGCTCTCCTTTCTATGGACAATATGTCAGAACACAGTGAGAGATGACGTTGGGAGGATCTGCATAAAGAAAAGCCGTGTTTAGCTGTTAAGATTTTGGCTTGGCTGTGAAAATTACCTGGGTGCCAATTCACATTGTCATTGTGTAGCTGAAACTTGGAGATAGATCTAAGAAATCCAGCAAATGCTTGCAACAGGCAAGACAGTAACATCTCAGAGATACATCTCTAACAGAGAAAAGAGTGTAAATGAGAGAAAAGTTTTTGAAATGAACAGGTATTTAGTTAATGAAAACAGAACCTGGAAAAAAAGCAAAAATGAAGGACAGTGTCAAACAATTATCTGCCCCCCAAAAAAAGAAAAAGGTATTTTTTTTCTCAGAAAAGGGCTATTATATCATCTTTTTTCTTCTATGAGGTAGTATTTAAAAGCCACACTAAAAGAGATCTCTGACAAACTAATATCCTTGGAGGTGTTTTTCCAATGGAAACCAGCACTGTGATGGGTACTAGCAAGAGAGTCAAAGAACTGAACTGGGAAGAACAGGTGGTTTGAAGACCACTTCTTTAATTTGAAGATTCCTAGGACAAAATCTTTGATCAACAGGTCTTTGATTTCATATAGTCCCAATCTGTCAACATCCTCCTTTTTGCTTGGTCAGCCAAAGAAATTTCCATTTTGCATAACAGATTAAATGGGCATGTTCATTTTAGCCACCAGAAAATCCTTCACTTGGAGACTGAAGCACTGGGGTCATAGCTGTTGTTATTTGTTCTGTGGGACAGCGCAAAGACTCCTGCCACATGGACATGGACAGACACTGAGCAAAACAGTGATACCCTGCTGCCAGGAGCTTACAATCTGAATTAAAAAAATGGGCAACTACAAAAAAGCAACCACAGGACATTGAGTCTTGAGGGATTTGGAAAGAAACTGAAGCTGGCTAGACTTCTATGATTTTTAGATAACTTTTTCCTCTCCATAATCTTCTACCTATCCTCTTTCATTTCATCTAACAGGCCTATGTATACTGAAAGCTCCTTGTAACAAAAACTCTTGTTACATGTGTGTTTGGTGGGTAGCACAACACCTGGCATCTCTGGGCTGTACTGTAATGGAAAGATTAATCACTGAGCTATCACGTATCAGAGACAGTGAAATAAGCAGCAGTTCATACAGACTGGCAAGGACATGCAAAGTCCAAGACATGGACAGTTACAAAGTTGTAAGATTGGAACAAAATAGAAAAAAGGGTGAATTCATACTTGGACTTCACCTGTCACGCTTATGCAGATTGTGATGTACCCACCAAGCACTAGCTGAAAAACATCAAAGAAAGTCAGAGAACTACTTGAAAATAAGTAGGAAAAAAACAGTCCTTCTGATACCTCTGGCATCTTTTTGTAAGAAATTTAAATAAGCATCAGAAATTAGGTGCCAAATATTATGATGTAATACAACAGACAATAGGACAAACACGTCCTCTCTCAGATGTTCTTGTAACTGTACTACAGGGATGGTTAAGCAGCTTAATTTGCTGCTTGGCTGTTACCAAATATCCAGTTAAAGTGAGATTTCTTTCCTATTTTACAATTTACTTGAATCATATGCTGGGAAGAGGAGTTGGATCTAAGGAATTTGTCAAATTTGGAAATGACAGTGTTCTGTGTAAGAAGAAATAACTAGTATGTTTAGTACTATCCCTGATTCTTACAGGTTTTATCATTATATTTTCTTTCTGTTGGCTATTGTGGTCAGTGAACTGAGGATATCATAAAAATCCACTGAAATGGAATAAATTATTCAAATAACTGTGAAAAAATACTGTAATTCAGATTTATTTTAATACATGATCTGGTTGGTTTGTTCTTTTTTTGATGATATTTACAATAAATTTTCAGGTCGCTCTGGTTTCAACAGTGCAGTTTGGATTTACTGCAAGAACGATTGAAGAGACTAAATGTATTCTGTTCCTCAAATCAAGTTAAATATATCCAGAAATTAAGACTGAAAAAATAATAATCATGTGTTCCGAGAGTCTAACTGGAACACTGAAAAATGAAATGGTCTAACTCATGTGTCTCTTATGGTTTATAGCATTTAATGTTTCCCTTCTAAGTTAATTAGTGATATTTGGAATAGAACACAATTAGAAATACAACCTAAAATGCAAAGAAATGCCCATATGATTGCTTTACAATTCAGTGACTTATCCCCATAATCCCTTGTCTATGATTTTTACCCTTGTGGCTTGATAAATAATTTCTTTTTCATTTCATATACCTGCCCTTATTAACAGAGAGTTCATTATTTTCTAAAACAGTTTTGTAATTAATACCAAAGTCACACTCCATCCCCCTTGTTGATCCTTGCCTCTATATGTTTCTGATAAAATATAATTGTCTTAATTCTCTCTGGATTGATTAGATATAATGTTCAAAGGGAAATCTATTTTATTACTGACCTAACATACCTTTGCTAGTATGAATTTTTTTTTACTGCACTTCAAAGATGAAAGTTTCTTAATTAACAGCAGAAGCTTTACTGAACCAAGTCTATAACAGTCACATCACCATTTCCTGGGGCTCTATTATTTTCTTTATTAACAAAATCCATTGGAGATAAAGGTCTGAAAATAATATTTAAACACAATGAAAAACGTACAGCTCTGAACACTGCTAATACTTTTTAAAATCAGAGTTTAAGAACTAGAGTTTTTATGTAATGAAGAACATTTAAACTCTGTACTTGGAGTAGAGTTTGCCACTTAACTTCCATTTGGAGGATTTAAATGGGACTCGAGTGGTGCACATGCTTTCAGATCCGCAGGGGGCAAATTTCACCCTTAATCAAGGCAGTTTTTACTATGCTATTTGAATAGTGACATTTGCTAGCTCTGAAATTCCTCTCAGTATTTTTGTTTAGTCAATAATGTGCTATTTTTAAGTTTACACTTTTGGTAGTCGAGGTCAAGAAAAATATTTGCCAGGAAGAAACCTATGCTGTAACCATTCCAGCCATTATATTTTAACAGTCAAATAAAACATTTCATACAGTATGCCACAATACTCTGTATAATTCACCTACATGGAAAGGCTGGCCAGAGGCCCTTCAGATAACTTTTATTTATCCATATTGATATTTACTTGGCCATTTGTGGTACCTGAAGAGTACATAAGCATTAATGGCCCATCTTTAACTACTGCTCTTTTAACATTGTCAGTGCCTACTGTTAAATAAGAAAAGAAAAGAAATAGAAAAGAAATGGCATTCTTTGTGTTTATCTGTTGACATAGGAATATTGGATTTTAAGTTTTTCGCAGCAACCCTAAGGTTCAAAAATCTAGTTGTTTAAGGATAGGAAAAATTTTGACAAATTTAACGCTCTGGTACTCAGCTTCTTATAAAGAAGTTCAAGTATTGTGAGAGTAATGAAAAATATAGGTGGAGTCGACAACACTGGTTCTTCCAATGAAAGTATGAAAGAAAGGTAAAAAAAAAAAAAAGGAAAAAAAAAAAGAAAAAAAAAAGGCATTGCTAAAGAGACATGTGAAACACTGCACTCTGAAACAAGCTACTGTAAAATTGAAGCCTGGGTATTAGAGACATGAAGTAAAGTCCCAGACTGTAGTATCTGTTTTTCAGTAAGCAATACTGGCAGCTCTACACATTCATGATAATATTAATTAGGCCTAGAAAAAATTGCAAGTATTATCATTAGCATGTTGTGACATTTAAGCCATCTCAAATTTGAAGACTGACATTGACCTCTAAAACTCATAGAATTTATTCAAATTATGATCTCCCAGTTCAATATGTAAAGATGAGGGAGAGAAAACTGAAATTCTCAGGACTGAAGTAGTTAAGGGTTTACTAATTTTATTCTGATATTGTTGAAAGAGTTGCCAACAGTTTTTTAAAAGTTCTCCTTCCTGGAACATAAAGAAGAGACAGCTGCTTTAAAATGGATTTTTATTAGTTTAAGAAGAGGACTGATGAGCTTGCCTGAGAGAACCTAAGAGATCCTTTATTGTTGTACATTTCTATGAAAGCCTACCTTTTTATACATCTTTTTTGCTTGGAGACCATTAAAAAGCAAGGAAAGAAAGCAAATATTCACTGAAAGGAGCTGTAATCTACTAGTTATCACATAGATTGTATACATTTTTACTAGGAATGTATGTTGGATATTTACAAAAATCAAAGGAAATCTTGGAAGAATAGAATACGTTTGGAATGTCAGTGAAATCAATCAGATAAATAAGAAAAAAATAGGTATAAAAATTCCTCTGTTTTTGGAAAAGGAAAATCATTTGAGAGTATTAAAGATACAGACATATGCATTATTCATGTGTAGTTTGGTCACAGTATTTGTCTTCTTTTATCTCTCAGAATACATGTTAGTACGGAAAATCCCTTTGTTCTGGTTTGTTGTCTTCCAGGGTTTTCAGTTTCAACTACCTACATATAACTGCTACATTTTAATTTAGACACCACATGCCCAAATACAAAGTGGAAAAAGTTCGGGTAGACAGCAGCTCACCAGAAAAGGTACTGGAGATTAAGAAAGACTGCTAAGTACAATGATATGCTCACACACACACACACACACACGTAACTTCAGACCAAAGTCATAAACAGGAGTGTTAAAGTTAAACGACATGAAGCAACCTTCAGTTCCAGTCAACTGTCAGAAAGTTGCACTGGTCTGGTATACCCCATTGTGAGTGCTGTGTTCCAAGAAAACTTTAAAACGCTTAGGTAGGATCCAGAAAAGAAAAACAAATTAAAGGAATAAAAACCTTGACTTATAAGGAAAGTCTACAAAAATCAGGATGGTTGAATCTATGTGAGGAAGCTCACATGGAGACATCCTAATGATCTTCAAATATTTTAAAGGTTCCACAGAGAAAGAGATAATAAAATATTCCACATACCTACTGGGGAGAGAAAAGTTGCAATGGGGTTAAACTGCAACAGAGGAGATCTAGGTCAGGTAGTAGGAAGAAATCTTTTTAATTATTCTTAAATAATTAAGCACTGGAATATCCAAGGATGGCAGTGGAATTCCTATCACTTGGGTTTTCAAAAGAGAGATAGAAAGGTATCAGATGATAACAGGCCAGTATGACTCTACCCTGGGGCCACGGAGAGATAAAATGATTATTGGAGTTCCCTTCTACAGGTATCTGAGCTCTACTACTCACATCTTAGAGGTCTTTTCCAACCTTAATGATTCTATGATTCTATGATTCTACGATACTAATCCAGGATACTACCTCTGTGACTTTATAGGCACCGGTTTTTGTGAAGATGTTCATTAACAAAATTAAAACACAGGACGTGAAACTATTTCTGTTGCTGATGTATTTTTGAGAGACAACTAGACAATAAGGACTCCTTGTATGTATCTCTTCAGGCAGCGATAGAAAGGTAAGGACACTGTAGACAGTAACAGTACGGCAATTTTATTAGGTTTCTAAAAAGACAGAAAGTCAGAATGTATGTTTTTCTTGTCTTGAAACCATTCATCAACCGGTGGCTGTACAGAAGATAATCTACTCTTAGACGTGATAAGACATCAGATTGAAAATAATCTTCCCATTGTTTGTTTGTTTGTTTGTTTGTTTGTTTCTATAGAAACAGCTGAATACTTTGGTGGTAAGTGCAGGAAAGCAGCAGATTTGTTCAGTGCATTTAATGAATTCTGGGGAGACCATCTGACGGCCTCATTAGAAAAGGGAAGGTCACCAAGAAGAGAAACTATTCAGAAATGCTGAAGTCAGGATCATCAGCATTACTCCTTACTAGTTTTATAATTTGGAGCTATTGCTCGGAAAAGTTGGTATTCAAGCTTTTGACCAAGGACTTTACCATAAATTAATAAAGATATACGTTATTAGAATTTAATTTTAAAAGTTATTAACAACTAAATGTTGCTGCTGACCACTCAACAACTGTAGGAGACGCAGAATATAATTCACTTGCTGTGAGTAATTAATCACAGAAACAATATTACATCTATCTTTTTAAGATGAAATAGGTTTTCAGGTACAAAACACAGAATTTTAAAATCTAAAGCTCAAAGGTTTATTTGGGTTTAACAAGCTATAGACACATGAAACATACCTATTCATTGCAATTTTGATTCAATGTCTTTTCAACGAATTGTAAATACTTCACCATCTCAGGCTCAACTATGACAGACAAAATCTCTTTCCATATTGAGACTGACATGACCACTATTGCTTCCAGTCCCTTCAGGTCAAGTCCAAATGTGACCACATTCGTTTTAAATGTTGAGGTGGGACTCATCTCGCTTAAGCTCAAGTGTCTATAAAGCAATTCCTAAGCCCCCAATTCCTAGTTCCACATTTTAGTCTGGTGAGATAATCAATACAGTAAATGGAGTCCAGAGAGGGATTCAGCTGACCTACTAGTAGGGGTTTGATTCCGTTGCCTTATCGCAGACAACAGTACCATTTGAGATGCCTTAGGGTGTCCCATCTGACCTCTAGCTGCAAATCCAGAAAGGCAGGGGTCTCCTCTAGATTCTGCATCATGGTTGCCACCTCTCTAGATGTCTTGAATAGCTTAGGGTATCTTAAAGGGCCTATATTTAAGCAACCAAATTGAGAATTGGGTGTTTAGTTTATGAAGAGATAAACTGCTTTCTGGAGTCAACTGACTAGATCTCCACTGACTGTAACGGGAGCTTAGACATGTACCTTCTCTGCAGGCACCTCTACTGTTGGAACCCACAGATGGGTGAAACTATTTTCACATTTCGTATACTAATTCTAACCTCACAATGGCTGAGAATAAATTTCCTGGAAGTTCTTCTATTTTTGATTTTTTTTCCCCTGTTAAGAGTCAGTATAGGCTAAATCTGTTGACCCTCTGGGCACATTGAAAACCCCCTGATTGAGGCTTTTGCCTTAGGGGAAAGACAGGGCATTGGGCAAGGGCTATACTGTATTGTGCAGCTGAGTCTCTTTCAAGTTAGTTTTACATCAGTCAACCATTAGTCATTGCTCTTAATAATTTACATGTGCACCCAGAGAGATTGTGATGAGCATAATTTTTTTAAAAAATGAATAATTAAGTGAAATAAAGAAAGAAGTAAATGAATGAGGATGTCATACTGAAAATGATCTATTGAGGATGATGTATATCACAATGGGAAAATCAGATACTGTGTTCTTATATTGTTAAAACAAAATGATGCTTCCCTAGTGATGTAAAGTAAGCTGAGGCTTTAGAAGCCTGAACTTAACATGTGAGGGTTTTCTTCATTCTCGTTTAGGTTGAATAAAAGAAAATATTTCCACTGATGAATCAGTAGCATCCTCTCTGTCAACAGATATAACAGGAGTCCTGTCGCAAGGATTATCACAGGTATTGTCACAAAGATTACTTGAAATTGTGTCAGTCAAAGCATCATTGAATATACTACATGCAAAAAATGTGTACCAGTGAATCATGATAAATAATTGCTTTTTCAGGTAAGTATCGTTCACTCAGGACCCAATAGTATTGCAAACACCTGAACATGCTTATCATTCTGTGCCCTCAGTAGCCCTGCTGAGATTCAGCACATATGTAACTTTTCAAGATCAATGAATAATTATTTTAAGTCAAAAAACTGAGAACAAGACAATGATAAAACAGAAACAAGAAATAGGGAGAACCAAAGGAAGGAAATAGTACAAAACAAAGATGTTATGTGTTTTGCATCAGTTCATACATGTCTTCATGATTCATTAATTTTATAAGCATATTCATCTTCATATATATAGTTTTTCTTTAAGCAGAATATATTTTAATTGCTTTTGGTGTGTGTCAGTTAATATTATTAAAGCATGATTGTTGCAGGTTCAAACTATTTCACTGCAACTCTTGACTGACTTTACTGTCATACTACTGCTCACCCTATGGGCTTCATTCTTTATCATCTAGTTTTTCACTATTTATCATTTTACAGCTTCACTTGTGAACAACTGTTCTTACATATTCCTCTTTCTGACTTGCCCCTATGTTTTTTTCCTATTCATGCATGTGTAAGACAAAAAACTGAGCAAGACAGAAAAAAAAGTGTATAAAATTGCTATGTCCTAAGAGGAGAACCAAAGTATATGGATATACAGGTAGGTATGCACATATTTATATATATGATCATTGTACAGAAATAGAAGTACTTATATAAAGAGGAATATTCCTTAAATTAATCTCAACATCATATTGTAAATATGTATATACACATACAATGCAAATATTGTAAAACATTCCATTGGTGATATGGGAAAACTCCACCTCAACAGTAAGGGAAGAATTGACCTCTTCCAATTTCTAGTCTGTCTTCTGGAAACAATTATTTCCAGCATGCACAGGCAATAAGGGAACTCAAGCACTAAGTAGTGTGCCACATTGCACAAGGCTGGAGGATAATCACCCCATGTATTCTCTTCTTAATTATTAGTATTGCACATTAGAACCGACTCATATAACTTTGTAATGACGGAAGTCAGGAAGGGGAGAGAGCAAACATAAAAAGTCTTAATATTCTGTAGATTTCTCATACAACAGCATATATATATATTATATATATTAAATCATGATTTAAAAACTTATTTCAAGTTGTAACTTTGGGGATTAGTGATGTTCAAATCTTTTATAGATTTATAATTCACACATATTAAAATAGTCAGAAGAGGCAATAAAACCCTTAGGGAATCATCCATGAAGTGACCATTGCCCCAAATTGACACAGTCCTTTCTACAAACCCCCTTATTATGTACATCAAACATCTGCTGGTTTATCCCATCTTCAATCCCAGCTGCTTTGTGTTAATCAAGATTCTATGAAGTGAATCTACACCCACAGTTTCTTAAAAATTTAAAATATTATGCCCTGTATGTTACGGGTATCAACTGTGTCCTTCAGAGAGGTTAACAGGGCTAGTAAACTGGGACTCCTCATAGCTGCGAATGCATTAAAGAGGGGGAATATTTTGTACTGTAGTGCAACAAGAGTGCATGTAAGCTTTATACCACATTTTGGATTCAAATGACCAGAAGAGGCTCAAAAGTAATAGAGTTCCAAAATGCAGTAATGTTTTTCACAATTGTTTGTTTTCTAAAGGGTCATGTAGCACAGGATAACTGGGGTGAAGAAAGGCTGGAATGCCTGCACCATTGACATTGGATGGCAGACCAATGTCTTGGAAACACCCTTGAAGTTGATACCTAGGACAGCTTTCCGTGAAACATGTGGGGTGTGAGGTAGTCACATCAGGTGAGATAACGTCTAGAATACAATTCTGCCATTTCTGGGCTGAGCACCTGACTCACTCAACTGCTATATGATAAAATACATAGACACCTCATAATAAGGTTTTTAAACTTCCTCGGGGGCCTGGGGGACAGGAAAGTACTCGCCCACTCAATAGAGTTGCGATAGCCCTGCAAGCAGAAATCATGCATTTTGGAGCAGAGCACTAACTGTCCACTAAACTAGAATGTTGAAAGAAGGTTTGTGCATCAAATTTAGGTACCTTTGCAATTAGGTAGTCCTAGAAAGTGAGCAGACCGGATTGTTTGCCGACTGTAGATACCCTTAGATGTTTAGATCTTATTTTAGGTGTAAACAAGGTGTGCTGCATCCCAGACCATGAAAATTTAGGAGAAAATGGAATCATAGAATCATAGAATCATTTAGTTTGGAAAAGACCCTTAAGTCATTGAGTCCCAACCATTACCCTAACACTGCCAAGCCCACCACTAAACCATGTCCCTAAGCACCACATCTACACGTCTTTTAAATATCCCCAGGGATGGTGACTCCAATCACTTCCCTGGGCAGCCTGTTCCAATCCTTGACAATCCTTTCAGCGAATAAGTTTTCCCTAATATCCAATCTAAACCTCCCCTGGCACAACTTGAGGCCATTTCCTATCGTCCTGTCACTTGTTACTTGGGAGAAGAGACCGACCCCTACCTCGCTACAGCCTCCTTTCAGGGAGTTGTAGAGAGCGATGAGGTCTCCCCTCAGCCTCCTTTTCTCCAGGCTAAACAACCCCAGTTCCCTCAGCCGCTCCTCATAAGACTTGTACTCCAGATACATTACAGGCAGTTTCAGAATTGAAACAAAACCTCCATTTCCAGCTGTCTCCCTTCCCAATTACCTGTTCATATCCCATGAGGTGTTATGTTATGTATTTGGGGAGAGACATGTTTCTACGCTATGAAAGAATGCTGGATGAAAAGTAGACCTTATGTAGGGAATAAGCATCAAGTGCAGTAGATAAATGCTCTACTCTAACATTATCAGCTCATTAAAGTTTGATGTGAAAGTTTACAGAATGTAGAGGTTATACTTCAAACGAAACTAAGAAATAATCAAATTAATATTACGGCAGAGATAAACCATTTAAACTTGTTCGTATGTCTGTGATACATAAGCAGATGTAAGCTCTTTTTGTTAAAAAAAAAAAAAAAAGGGAAAAAAGTGAATAGATGAGAACTGCTTCTTCCTGGTGCAAATACATGACTTGCTGTGGGCTGCTGTGCTACAGGCTGTGCATGTACATAGCCTGGTATGAAATCCTTACAGTGGTTTTTGGCTCATTTCCCGCACAAAGTTTTCAAAATTTCCCCACTATATTGGCATCTTCTGGAACTTTCTTGTTCATTTTTCGTTTCAGCTTTGGTTCTTTATTTTTTTCCTTTAGTATTCTCATTTTCCTTTGTTGTTCTCATTATTAATATTTTAAGATTTATTTAAATTATAGATGTTTTCCTTTTGTGAGGTGCAAAGAACGTTATTAGAACGGTGCATGAAGGGGAAATCCTGCCTGGCCAAGCTGACATCCTCCCATAATGGGATGACTGGCTCAGGGGATGAAGGGAGAGCAATGGACATTGTTTTTCTCACATTTTAATGAGGTGTTCTGCCCTGTTTCCCACAACAACCTCATGGACAAACTGAGGATGTACAGCCTAGAAAAATGGACAGTCACTGAAAACTGGATGAATTGCCAGGCTCAGAGGGAAGTGATTAGTGGAGCAAAGTCCACTGGAGCCCAGCCACCAGTAGTGAACACCAGAGGTGAATACTGGGGTCAGTACTATTTAATATTTTCACTAGTGACCTAGATTGTGGGACAGGCTGCACCCTCAGCATGTTTGCAGATGGGTCAAACCTGGGAGGAAAAGTTACACACCAGATGGGAATGCCACCATTCAGAGGGACCTTGACAGGTTGAAGAAGTGGGCAAAAAAGAATCTCATGAAGGTCAACAAAAGGAAATGCTAAGTCCTAACCCTGGGGAGGAATAGGCACCAGGACAGGCTGGGAGCCAAGCAGCTGGAGAGCAGCTTTGCAGAAGTGGACCTGGTGATACTGATAGATACCAGTTAAACATGAGCCAGCAATGAGTCCTGGTGGGAAAGAAAGCCAAGAGCCTCCCGGTCTGTACTAAGAGGAGCATTGCCAGCAGGTAGAGGGAGATGACCTTTCCCCTCTGTGCAGCCCTAGTGAGAGACATCTGCGGGGGCTATGTCCAGTTCTGGACTTTTTTACTATGATGGAGGTCAACCACTGGAACAGAAAGGTGGTGGATTCTCTATCCTTTGAGATATCCAAAAGGCAACTAGACACAGCCTTGGGTATCCTGCTCTATGTGATTCTCTTTAGTAGGGGATTGGGCCATGGACTTCCTGAGGCACTTTCCAACAAGTCTGTGATCCTACGCTCAGCTCTTTACTTGTGCTGACCCAGATTAATTACTAGAGTAAGTTCAAATGAGTGAGAAGGTTTTATCTTAACATTCAAGATGCAGAACATCAAAGGCTCCGGAGACCAAGAAATGCAATACAAGGTGAAAGGCACTCGGAATCTAAGCTATGTAAAGGCTTTTATGCTGGGACTGAAAACACACTAAGAAGTATTGGTAGGTCTTTCCTTTCCAGGAGCAAATCGTGCTGACACACCCTCCCATTTAATTCTTTCCTAAAATCTTATTTTATCATTCAGGATCTGCTGAAAGTCTGGTAACAGTTTTCAGGAAATATCCTGTATTTTATATTTTCTGCACTAGGTCAAATGGATGAGCAGTTTCATATATGCTTATTAATATCTTGGACACTGAATAACAACAAATCTAGAAATAAATTATTGTTAGCAAAGTCCTTGATATATTGCTTCAGGAAATAATCATTTGTTATGTCAGTCGTTCCACATGCCATCAGCCAATATCTCAAAGGTTTCTCCATAATTATTAGGGAGGCTAAAATCACCCATAATCACAATCTTACCTGTCTCCCTTATCTGATCATATAGTATTTCATTCTCCTGCCTTTGCTGTCATGTTGGTCTCTTGCAGTCCCCTGCTATTAGGCCTTAAAATACTATCTATGAGCTCAATCCAATTGATTCTCTGGAGTTACAGTTCTTTTACGTGTTTCCTCGACAGATAAGGGCAAATCTTCCATTTCAGATCTTTTCTTTGACACATCCTATAATCATGTATTCAACATTAAACCTTATTTTCAGGGGGAAAAAAGAAAAAAAAAAGAAAAAAAAAAAACAAGGCCCTCGCTGTACTGTCATTTCCATGCATTTTCATACACATTTCTGATTGTAAATTGTTAATAAAGTGTTCTTCATCAGAACATGTTTACATCAGCAGCTTATTTTTACATTTTAACATGTTCCACATCATGCAGTTTTAGATTGGTTCTATAAGCTTATGCAATCCTAATGGGATATGTACGTGCCTATGTGTGCTTGTCTGGGTGTCTGCATGTTCGCATGACTGCCAGCTCTTCAAATTGTTTTGAGCCATCTTGCTGATTTCAAAGTGAGTTCAACAATTATGAAGAGATCTGAAAGATAGAAATTTTCTTCATATTTCATGAAACTATGAAGTGGTAGAGAGATACCCTTTCTAATGCTTTTACGCAAAATTGAATAAGCTTAAGCTATTAAATAGCAAAGAATCTACAAGGGGGAGATACCATGGAAACCTGCACTAAAGCGGCATAACTTCTGCTGCCCATGTTTAGTACTCCTGTGTTGATTAGCATACTTTGCTTTCTTTTCGTTACCAGATTTCACTCCCCTTCTTCCTTCCCTTCATTTATTTGTTTTCGTTTATTTGCTAGAAATAGATTTAAAAAATTGAGAACAAATATAAAGAACATTGGAACAGAAATGTTAAATATGTTTTCCCCGGACTTTTTAAGGGAAAAAACCAACAACAAAATAAATTCTTTTTTATTCCCCCTTATTCCACCATCACCGTTTTGCAGTTTTTTCTAACAAGGACACAGACAGTCTGTTCTGACGCTGGCAGCTTTTAAGCTGCATGCAAGCAATGTAATGCATTTGCTGAGGAAGGGTATGGCAAAGCACTGCCAATCACTTTAAACAGCTCAGTTGTATGCTTTAGATAATGACAGAAGGCAATAATCTAACACAGAGGTGATGTGTGAGATAATGCCATTTTAGCTGTACTTGGATTGTAGTACTTGATCTCCTCCTAACATATGAGATCTATGGATAGAAAAGACATTATACGTTCCATATGTTGTCTCCTGCATACTTTTGAAAGATCCCATGTTTCCTACTATCCTGCTAGGTTAACACTCTTGGCATGGCACACAGCTATGACTTCTCCCTTGAAGGTGCCTTTTAGGGCTTCACTGGCTCCTCAGACCTTCTCTGAAGTCCTTCAAAGACATGTGAAATTGCAATGGGTGTATGGAGAGCTGACATAGTGTTGGGTGAGTCAGTTTGCTTCTGGCAGCAATATAGTGAGATTCTCAAAGTGCTGTCTATACTCAGACACCCTGTTCCTCAGTTACTTCATCCACCTCTTGCCACAATGCACTATGTGGGCTAAGTGCCTTGGGTCAGCTTTACATCTGGGGCTTCTATCTACCACGCATGGTTTATAGACTCTTGGAACCCTTCCAGAGGATTCATTCACATAGCGTGTAAATGTCAGCCGAAGTCAGCCTAAGGCTACTATATGGAATTTAACTCTACATATAAACAAGATAGAGACACAGCCAGGAGAGAGAGTTTGGTCATAAAACACTGCATCTCAAAAATTCAGTTGAGCTTCTACGTTGCCACATGCTCTCCTTTCCTTTGAATGTTACTTTATCACACCAACTATGTGACCAAGGCACATGACTTGATCTGTTCGGTAGCTAAGCAATTTGGCTGACCTTATCATCCTCGTATCCAAGAGAAACTGCTTACCTTTGCTTAAGTAAAAAAGAACCTTTTTGTCTCTTGAAAGGTATTAAATGTTAAATTATAAAACATCACTAGAAAACTGAGATTGTCTGTCTCCTGCAGATTCCTTTTTCTATTGCTATGAGAAAAATAATCAATGAACAACTTGAACCTGATATTGTTCTGCCAGTCTTGGAAAAATCCAGAAAGCCCAGAACTATATGCAAGTTAATTATAAAAAGCAATACTATACAGTACTGTCATTATGTTTCATGTTGTAGAATATTTTTCAGACAAACTATGTCTTGAAAAGCTTTTTGAGGTTGTAATATACACCTTAGAGATCCAAATAATAGCAATTCAAAAGAGACAGCAAAAGGGCAAGAGACAACCAGTGAAGAAGAAATGTTTTCAGATGTGGTTTGCAAGTGGATGGAAAAGCAAAGCGTGATGCAAAGAGCGTTTGAAACAACAGGAGCAACAAAATACAGTGACAAAGTTATAGAACGACACCAGAGGCAGGCGCTACATGAATGAAAAGGGAGGACACTGGGGAGGTTGCTAAAGTCCTGTGATATCAATAAAGAGTTAGACTGAGCCCTACTGGGCTTTCTCTTTCAACAGTGCTGGAAATGTGCAAGTAATTTTGTTGGAAACACATCTGCCACCTAAATAGTAAATATTTTTCATATTCCCCCAAATTGTAACAGTTTTTCATAGTTTGCTTATAGCAATACATACTTATGGAAAGCTTTCCTTACAAAAAGAAAAAAAACCCACAACATTAAATCAATTGAAATCCAGATTTTTGCTAAGCATTTTTTTATTGTGTTAGTTTATAATAATGCAATAAAAAATAGTTCCACATGTTGTGAAATTCATGAAGACTGGGATAAGAGTTATCTCACCTAACTCAGGCATTTACAGTGGAGATTCTGACATCTGAGCTCGCCACCCAGGGGTCCTTTTATAGTCACTGAAGAGAAACGGACTATTTTGGGTCATGGTTCGTCTCTCTCTGGACATCTGAAATAGGTCAGATGAATGGTGCCCTGCAGTGATTATTTTTCTCTGTACAGAGGACTGAGGACAATTCATTCAGACTTCAGCACCTACTCTGCAAACCTCTGTAGGTAGATGAGATGAAACTTCTGCTAGGCACCACAGGCTCCACAAACCATCGGATTGCTTATTTCCCTCAGTATTTACTGCCTGAAATAGTCAAATTTATAGCTGGGCTGTCTCCTATTTGGCCCCATGGTTGGGCAGGATTTAGGTCTTAATGTGTCATAGGGGCTGGCAAAAGAAAAACGTGTCTTGGATGAGTTTTAGTACCATGCTTTTAACATGATTATCAAGGAAAAAAAAGGTTGCCTGACTCTCACACATAGGCTTGACTAACTGTCTACAGATCTGAATTTTTAATTTTAACCCAAACTGCTTTCCTATCACAATACAATATCTGATCATTGCTGAGCTTAATTTGACAGCTCTGCTGACAGTCACAGCTCTGAAGTTAACAGCAGCGTCTATGAGAAAAGACCCATTAGCAGAATCTGTAGTTAGGATAAAATATTTACAGGTGACAGACATTTTCATTTTAGTCTGTGGCCTATTGCCTTGACACTGACTTTCTTAGGTTCAATTGTCAATTAATAAAGTCAGGGTGATTTTTTTAAAAGATGCTTTGAATGGTTTAAATTACGCTCATTTTCTTAGGTTTTCACAGTGACTATAAATGAAATATTCTTGATACAATCTCTTTTTTTTTAGGATTGGACACATTTAATCCTGAGACTGCTTGAATATACTTTGTTATAATTGTCTTATATTCATTAGATATATGCAGTAAAGGGAGGACTGACATTCAGAAGCTCCATCTGAAATGACTTAAACAAACTTTAAGACAATGATTTCTGACAAGAGATTTGTCTTTTCAGGTGTGGACTGTTATACTCTCTATTTGCATACAGAAAACTGCTTTGGGATGTTGGTAAAGTTGCATATAAATATACAATAATTAGTGATAAAGCTAGACAATGTAGCACCCATGAATCCGAGACAGTCTCCTCATCTTCCTATTATTACACTGATAAACTTTTTACTATATGTCACAGGAATATTTTACAGCTGAAAACCTACAGACATTTTTGTAAAATTGGTTTCCACCATCACTCCCGCTCCACACATATGCCTGTACTGTCTTTAATTTTATGTTTATTATCTCCAGGACATTCCTTGAAACAAAAAGAAGGATGAATTCTGCCTAGCTTGAGCATGACAGACCTCTTCATCTGGAACAAGCTAGTTTTATTAGTATTCTGTCAGAAAATGGAAAATAAAAAAAAATATTCTTGGTGATAGATTGGAATAAAATTTAAGATATGCATACAAAATTGTTTTGTTTCATGCATCAGCATCTGATTCTGCTTCATAAGAATATTGAACTTCTCCTTGTGTGGGAGTTCCTTACCAAAATGCAGAAAGGCCACATAATCCAAAACGGTCATCCAAAATGCTGCTGTGCATATTAAGAGCATTTATTGATCATTAGATGCATATGATGACCCAGGTAAGAGTCCTGTTCTGCAGTGTTTGATGCTCTAGCCAGGGTGACTTGGGGTGATCTGTGCCTTCCTTTGCCTGGCACACCAAGGGAAGTAATTTGTGGGTTTGGGTGTATTTCAGTGCCCTTCTTCCTTCAAATTAACATTCAGATGGGAGTATTCACTCAGACCATCCCTATATTGGGCAAATATTCTTTAGGATGAAATGATAAGCTCCTGTCTGGCATGTGAAGAGCACAACCCTGACTGCCATCAGTGAGCACATGAGATAGACTTCATCTTGGTTCGTCTTGAGTGTATTTTGCCTGTGATTTCCCTCATCACCAGTGAACATCAAATTAAGGGCATATAGAGAGGATTTAGATAGAAGTCTGATATTTATTAATTGTCAATTCAACTTCTACTGCAAAGAAAATAATGCCACATGTAGGCACAACCACCACTAGACTCTCAGTTTGACTTTTTAGAGAGAACTTTATGGATTTTGTGATTTAAATTTTCTCTGACATTTTTTATTACACGGCTTTGAAAAAATGCCAAAAGGTAAAAAGAGAACAATGAGTAATATCAGAAAAATGGAGAATGTCACGAAAGAGGCAGACTTTTGGGTTTCAAAGGAAAAAAAAATCTCTGCCATTTTTATATAAACAGATAATAGGTATTAGAATGGTCTGCATTAAATGTTACTTAATGGGAAAATAAACAAGGTTACAAAAATGTTATTAAGGTTGCAAAACTGAGCAAATGTCAATGATTGCCCTTGCAAACTTAATTCTGTATCTCAATTCACTAAATGTGGTAGGGACCCCCTGTGATTGTGTAAAAAAAAGTCTATGTGACAGTTAATTGACAATGGTCTTACTGCTTCTCAGAGCACTATGGAATACCTCAGAATGAAATGTGTTAGGCAACCTAAATGTACTGATTGCTGCCAGCTTCCCCTACAACTGATTATATTTGTGTGATTGTTAGAATATGGCTTATAATGAGAAATCAGCTCAACCCTGACAACAGAAAGATGTTAGTTTCTCTTTAGTTAACCTCTGAATGTTATAAATTATTGTATAGAGATTCAATTGTAATGCATGTGGATCAAACCCTTGTTTCTATTATTTTGTCAGTCATTTACAGCACATCAACTTTATACCTATCAGGGGTTTTTAAACTACTGTTTGAATAATTATATCACACTGCCTCCCCAGTACATCCATTCAGGACTGAGTAACAACAGTGTGTTTTCCCAGCGTTTGCTGTATAATACATATTATTTCCAAAGATTCCTTAAGCAACATAGTTCTGCTCACAGAGTTTCTTACAAGGTTTTTTTCAAGCTCGTCCTATTTTCCATGGCAAGGCAATGCATTTTATAATGCGTAACAATGTGTAGCTGGTATTTTAATATACAAACAGAAGCTTTGCTGCAGAAGTTTCTTCATTACCTAGTTTTTGAAAGGTAGCTATTTTGTCATTTGAGGTTTTGTGCATGTCACAGGCTAGAAGTGTGAAACTATTGCAAAACTAGATGTGTTTCATGTGTAGATTTCTGCCTGGAATCACTGATCTTTCACCCGACAGGGACTTTTTTCTCAAGGTTAAGAAAATCTTTCAAAAAATAAAAGTTTTTTAACCAAACCTATAAAGAATGCCTTATCAACAGCAAAACTACCTTTATTTACTGTGCAACATAGGTTGTACAATTTACACACCATCATTTCTAAGTCACGCTGTTCAACTACCAGATAATACCACAATCTGAAAGATGCTCTTGTAATATACTGGCCTCAACATTGCAGCACGGTGGGAGGCTATCATTTCAGTCAGTGGTAAGCACCTCAAGAGGATAGTTGCAGCAACGAGATTTACAGTCCTTATCTAGAAATCTGCTGTTGATGATGTTAGACCTCCACTGAATTGTTGCTTTTGTTCCAACTTAATTGCATCAATGCAGGAATTTTAAGGCTGAGGACATTACAGCGGTTTAACTAAGAAAATATATGTTACGCCCACCTCTTAAAACTGAGCAATGAAAAGCAAGAAAGAGAAGAAAAATTGAAAAGGAAATTCAAATGTAATTTTTTTTTTCAAATACCTTGACAAATTCAGTGTTATTTTTTCATTGTCTTCATGCCACTCACTGAAAGTTAATGTTAATAACAGTTTAAAAAAAAAACAAGCTGAAGCATTAATGTTGTGTGTTCATATGTTCTGAAGATTTTGCTTATCTGGGTGGGAGTAGAAAGACAAATTAATGACTGAGTTGTGGTGGTCTCCTTCATCCAGGAGTTTCAGTGGTAGTCAAATAGATCAGATGCCAATGACAAAAAGTCTTTTCAGCACTGAATATCACACTTTCTTGTCCTTGTTTTTATTACTGCTATAGTAGCTTAGTATTTCATTGAACACCCATGCAAATTTATTCAATAAATAATAATCAGCCAATCTGCAAGTCAATTTAAACTATTAAGATGGTAAATTGTCATATTGGGTCAAAAATCCTCTCCCCACAAAAAGAAGAGAACCCAAACTCAACTTTATTGAAAAAAACCTGTGAAGAGCTCCCTCTCATAGCAACACTAGTTGGTGCAATTGTAATATTAATGAGCTTCGGGAATTGATGATTTTAGAATTCCTAGCCTCTCAGCTTTGATCCATTAGTGGGTATAGATTCAGTGGGAGTTAGCACAATTGGGCAAACGCTGCCTAAGTGGAAAATTGATCCTGGTAAGTGCTAGCTTACTTGTTTGACACGTTAATGTTTCCCGTTTTAGTGCTTTGAACTTTTGCTCTGTGATAATGTGAGTTCAAGTCCCACTTGGGATGTTGAACTTTCAGTAAAGACTTAGAGTGAGCATGGGGGATCTGTCATTCCTTTACATTTTAATTAAAAAGATAAGTTGAAACTAATGGAGAAAATATAATGAAATTACCATCATCATCATCTAGCTCTGGAACTGGGAAATAGACCTTTTCTGTCACTTAGTCAAGGGAATGGTTGACTGGGGAGTTAAAGCAGGTACTGACAAGTATTGAAAGGTGCTACATCCAAAGTCTGAGCTCTTTAGTCACTGTCTCACTTTTCACCCAGCTTGCTGGAAGAAAAAAAAGTAAGAAAGAAAAAAAAAGATAAATCCAATGACTTTGAACGGAGTTTGCACCTCGAGCACTTATTAATCAGACATAATATAAATAAAATGAAATAAATGGATAGTTTCAAGAGCACCTTACAGACTAATTAAATGGTTCTGTGAGAACTCTTGGGAGATGGGCAATTAAGTAATTTCCCAAACAGATAATTTGGAAAAGTCGGGTAGAGAGATGAACTAGGGAAAGGCACCCAGGGAGTCAAAGTTAATGACAAAGTGGAACTTCCCCAGGTCCCATCCTGAGCTTAGATTAGTTGAGTGTGACTGAATCTACAGAGAATAACTACATTTACCTAAGTTATTAAACAAGGTTTTTACAAGGAGGAAAATAGTATCATATTTAACAAGATTTAGACATTCCCCTCCCCCCAATCCATTTCTAACCTCAGTATAACACAAAATTTAGCCCTTTAATAGCAGAAAACTTCAAACCCTCTCTGAGGTTAGTACTGATCACTGTACAGGTACCATTTGAGGAGTTTAGTGTGGAAGCACAAGATATATTTGCGTCCCTACATAAGCTTTCAAATTTGGTCTGTTACAAAAATTTATGCATATGAAAACCTTCTTCTTGAAAACCTTACCTAAATTTCAGGACAAAAAGGTACAAAGTTTCCAAATTATTTCTTAAGATCAATTTGAACTTCCATTTTTCAGTTGCTAAAGAAGGCACCAGAAATCTCCAACCAAGAGACTTCTGGTTTGTTTTGCAGACTCCCTAGCTATGGATAAGCCTTTGAAATTTTGGATGTTTATCCAAGCTGAACTTGAGGTTTATCCATACCTCATAGACGTGCCATTGCATAAAAAAGGACAACAATTTTTAATCTACTGGCCACTAGTATCTAGTATTTTTATTTGTAAAATGGTCAGTGTTGAATGATTACAACTTAGTAACATAAGCGCTGGTACTTACGTTGGTCATCTTCCTGGAAAGATGACTAGGGCAAATGAAAAAATTATATGTGATTACCTCTGGCATTTAGATGTCAATGCCGCAGCTACTGATAGATAGACACCACAAAATAAAAGTCTCCACTGCACAGCACTTGGCATAGCAGCAATTCCAAAAAGACAAATAAACCCCTCTATGGTTCGAAGGATATTCCACATTTTAATGTCATTTTTTCTTCTGAAATAACATCTTTCAGCAGATAGACATAACTGTTTATGTGCTGTTCTCATAACTGCTTTTCCTACACTGAGTCCAAGAGCTCAGAAACAGGTTCTAATTAGATTTTTTTTTATATTTTTAACCACCTTCCAGAGTTGTCTTATCTGATAATCTGTTGCCAAGCTCATAAAATTCATTTGATCCCCATTGGTCTAGAAATTGGTGGATGTTGTAAGCAAAAATGACAAATTAGTTGGATCCCAGGAAAAGTGTCTGGGCAAAAAATTATGGAAGGAAAACAAATGAAAAGAAATAACCCCTTCCTTTCTTTATTTTAATGCTTGATCCCAGCGCAGTATGAGTTCAACCATGCTACCAATAGGGTGGAAGGGCTGGAAGAGGCGCCATGTACTGTGGGGCTAACCTGTAGCTATTGACTTCTTGGTCATATCAGCTTGGCATTGCTTGATTTTTAGCCTGTGTGAAGTCCCATCAAATTCAATGCGAAATGACTCACAATTACATGGACCACTGCCTCAACACTAAAGCTGGCTTCCTGCTACCACCCAAGCCCTCTTCCTAGACATTGCTCCAGTGACATACATAAATACCAAGGATTATCACCAGTTTGGCCAACTCAACTGTTTATCTAGTATTTATTATCAAGGAGGTTTTTGGGGGCATGGGGAAGAGTTCACTCCAATCATTTCAGAGATCCTGTTACAGAGACACCACCACCAAATGTTTAATCTATAACCACTCAGTAGAATAATTTGTACCTTTAAGGATATGATCAAAACTAAGCTAGCATTTATAATTTTTGCTAAACTGTGCTAAGATTGTATATATAACTAGTGTTAAATGTCCAGGTAAATACTTTCCCAACAACAACCCTCTGGTGCTGTTTACAGTGATGCTTAGGCAAAGCCAGACATCTGCTTTGCATCTGGTGGTGCACATCTGAAAAGTAAACCGGGCTACCAAATAGTGGATTTAGAACACCCCAGAGGAGAACTGAGCCCACAGCATTATGAATTGTGATCAGACAAATCCTTTCATTCCTCCTTTTCATCCCAGAACATAACACAGGCCTGTTTAAGTGAAACAAAATAAATAAATAATAGAAAACAATCTGGATGCCCTCTGCCCTCCGCTCCCAGCCAATATTTACTCACATTACCTGACAGAAAGGCCAAATACAGAGAAAATGAATTCCTGGTATCTGATAAGTAAGTGGGATTTATTTACACAAATTTGTTTAATTCTGATCTCCTGCTTGTCTGCTAGTTCATCTGCTCTATTTCACTCATTTCATGCAGCAGAGGGTTTTTCAATTATAAATCCAGGCAGCACAGTATATCTGAGCATTCTGTCAGCTTGATTTGTTTTTACACCCGTAATGAATTTTAAACTCTCTCCTCAAAAGTCATCACATACGATTTGGAAATAGAATTCCTCTGTTGTTTGGTGGGATTACAAATAACTGGATAAATGGGAAAAGTCGGAAGATAACTAAATCAACCTTGCAGGAGCCAGTGATGAATCCCAAGAGACTGAGAAGAGCAGGGAGTTCCTTCTCATGCTCTTTATTTTACTCTCTATCATCCTTAGTTTCCTCCTTCTCTTTCTTATTTAATCCATTTTATTTATTAATCAGTCTTTGATCATTGTTTATATGCTACACTGAATACGGCACTTGCTGCTCTGTGAAAAGATAAGCAAGAATTGGCTTAAATAGTAACAAATTCTGGGCTTGATGATTTCAGTCATTGGAAATCAGGCTACAGGGTTCCCCTTTGGCAGCAAAATCACCTGTGGGAAAGAGCAGGGCAAAGTGTCTACAACTTCGACTGGGCAAAGTGCCCTCATGTAGGATGAAGCTATCCCAAGCTGAGAAGGTGACAGCATCAGGACTGAGCAGTCTTTCCTGGAGGAGACCAGGATGGGGCTCTCCTAAAGAAATTGGGATTTTTCCCCTGGTCATTTCTCTCACCTCAAGACGTAGGAGGAATGGAAGGTGCAGGTATGCAACTGCATGTGTGTGCACATACGTATTTTTATAAAACTATTCCCTGCACCTGTAAGGGTTACTCAAGATCTAAAGTTGTATTTACAATATCTGTGGCAAAGCTGTCAAAGAACCGAAGCAAAAAGCTTCATCAAAGGCAAATAATTAAAGCACAGCATCTAAGCAATGTTCATGCTGCCTCTGAAGTCTTTTAGCTTCCTGTGCAAATCTCTCTGGTATCCTATAAGAATATAGTCTCCTCAAACACTAAAATTCCCCTGAGGTATATGCAGCATTTCACTGATGAGCCTTCTATAAGGTGAAGGCTAGAGGTATGAAATGCTAGTGAATATTCAGGGCAATCTGACCCATTAAATCCCACAGTGGCAACTTGACAACGTCCTTGTGTTCCCTGTGCCTGACAAACAAGGATGTGTTTCTTGCTAGACCTGTTAAATTTATTGACAACCTTAAGCAGTAGAAAACACACTGCTATTTTGAAAGTTGGGACATTCCCAGGACAATCATCAGTAAGTGGCTAGCAACCTGAATGGCAAGACAAGTCTGTAAGAAATCAGAGATCACCAAACGTTCAATACTTATTGGCTGGAAAGTGGATAGCTAAGAGCTTTGAGAAATCAGGTAATTAACCTGAAATTCTTTCTTGTCAATAAAGAGTACTTATGATGACAAGATACTTTGCTACATGCTAATGCTGTTATACCTTTAGTGTTGGTCAAAAATCAGTAGCTTCTTTCTTCATTTTGACAGAGAGAACTGCAATCTACTTAAATCTGTGCCTTTTTTTGGTGGTTTACTGTGCACATACTAAAGATACTGACATCTTTGCAATCTGTGTTTTTCCATGTAACTTCAAGTTTCTGAATGTACATTTGAGTGATTGAAGGCAAACTTTTCAGTTTATTGAGCTCTGAAGGCTTTATTTTATTTTCCTGAGTCGAGCCATAACTTTAGCCTTTATAGGAGTCCTCAATATAATTCTTACTGTAACCACACAAAGAGTTTGCTGGCTCTCTGATGGACCTAGAATGAGCTTCACTCATGCTACGATCTTCTTTCCTGCCCCTGCCAGCAGCCCCTCATGTTTCTTGCTGCTTCAGTTAAAGCAATGGTCACAGGGAAATGGTGAGGGAAACCAAAATTCTTTGGTGGGTTGGAGGAAGTGAGAAAGGCAGGAATTTGGGACTGGTGAGCTGAGTTAACACTTTCTGATTGCTACATCACTGATGTCCTCCAGCTAAGCCAGGAAGGAAAATATTACAGAGGCATGTCCACCTTGGGTATGTGCCACTTTTCACAAAGAGGAGAGGAAGGCACCTTTCACAGTCTGAAAATCCCTGGATTGCTAAAAGAGCATAGGTGGCTTAACTGATAGCATTAGATGATTAATTTTTAGGTAAAGTTACATGACTGGAATCCCACTGTTACCGAATGAGCAAACTCAGGTCAGGAGGGCATGGTGTGAGTGAAGGCCTGCTTCAACAGACCCTTGTTTGCATATAGGACTTTCATTTACCTTGAGAACAGATGAAAGGAGTAAGTTTTAAGCCTGCCAGAGGAAGAAAGAGCCTGTCAGCAAATGTGCAGATAAAAGCGTAGATGCATCCTGACAGCAAGAGATAAGTGACCTTGTCACTCTTGGATTTTTTCACTAAAATACTTTTCAAATATATTCAGAATAGAAACACTTATTCTGTAGGACAAGATAGTACTCTACCTGCAAAAAAAACATGGAGGACATGTATGATGCTGCTGAAGTATCCTCTGTAGATGTGATAACACATGGATGAAAGGCAGATGGAGCAAACCCCCCCCAAATGAATCAGCACAAGGTAAGTGGGAGGCTCACAAAATGAAATACAACTGAGCCAACACAACATGGGGCAAGGTGTTTGCATGAGAAACGAGACACAGCTCAGGACAGGAACAAGTTTTGCAAAACATCCAAGGAGGCAGTGAGATGAACAGAAGCAGAAAATTCACTTTATATGGCAGAAGAAGCCTTCTCCTCCCATTCTTCAAGGTTTTGAACTCCAAGGTGGATCCCAAAATTTTGCTCTGTGAGTATTGTTCAAATGAGAAATTCCTTCATTTGGTCCTTCTGCATATTTCTTCAGCTGCCCAGTTGTATGCGTGCTTTGGCAGGTGCTCTAGCTCTGCTCTCAACATGTGCCCAAAGTGCTAATATAATTTTCTCTGGATGACTTGTGGGAACAGGGGTCAATGAACCATCTGATAAAACCTGGCGTGTTGTATACATTCAACCCATTTAGTGCCTCATTTTGCTGAGGAACTGGCTTTGGAATGCATTTAGGCACCTGTCTGTACTTTGGGTAAGTTTCCAGCTTTAATATTCTTATATCAAGGTGGAAATAACATTTGTATTGAAATGTTAGTTATTCTGATGACAAAATCTTACCTAAGTTGGTTGAATACAGCTACTGCTGCATCTTTTCATGGCATTATTTTCTTCCAAAACTCTTATGGCATTATACACCACTATTGAAATATGTGAACTCATGTCACTCATGTCTTGTTGCTCAGGTCTGAGGTGGGATTTGCTGGGTTTCTTATTAGATTTGTCTTCTATTTGTCTATTTAACTAAAGTTTCGCTATGATGTTGGGCTGTAGTTCATGTCAAAACTCATTTGGTAAGCAGGAGAGATCTCCGTAGATGTCTGCGCCGGAGTTAATCATGCTCAACACCTTTTATGATTAAGAGAGAGAAACAGGCACTTGAAGGTCATGACTCATCACATCCAGAACAGGTGAGCTAACCTGAGCCATAAGAGACCCTATTTCTGTTCATGACCCTGAGAAGAGCCTAGCTCAGCTGCAGACATCCCCATTGCTGACATCTATGAGTAACTGTGAGTAATCCCACAGCTACCCCTCAGTAGCCACACTGTGGCCTGCAGAAATGACTTTAAAATATTTTCTAATTTTCCTAAATGATGAAATTAAGACCTGATTTATAGGGTCAAATCAAAGGTCCAGTTGGCTCCATATTCTTCTTTGTGACCAGGATACTTTTATTGCTTCCTATGCATATTTGTTAGTTTCAAAGTTAGAGTTCCTAAAGGTATAAAGCTGTTGGAATGTTCACAGCTTGAACGTTCACAATGAACGTAGTCAAGAAGACAGATGTTTTAATCTTAAATGGAGAGTATGGATTCGTTTTTCTTATCTCTATTACTGAAAGTGCTATGAGTGGATTTTCCAGAATGGTGCTATAAAAACAAAGGTTGATTGATTAATTCTAAACCTACAGCTAGGAAATGTTTTCCAGGAATACTTAGAGGAAATGCACAATAGTCTATGAATAGAAGCAATTTACTGCGTGCACACTGATGGCCAAATTTACAGGGATCTGATACATTTGGCTATGGCAGTGACAGATATGATGAAATAGTGACATTTTTCTATACTTATTCCTTCCTGTTATGCTGAATCAGAAGATGAGGATATCAGAATTACAGACTGTCTTAGTGAGATTCCCTAATTATACCTTTCAAACATTTAAGTCTATAGGAAACATGTGAGTGTACAGGTAAAAATACATACAAAGGTTGACTTCAGATTGCAGCAAGCTCACTAAAAACTAGCCCTGCTAAAATGAAAATACCTATCAGTCATACCTATCTTACGCTGCAAGAACAGTAACCACAGGGAGGGCTTTTTTGCCAAAACTTAATGAAATCAATGGAAGACTGGCCTTTGACTTCAGAGGTCTTTGAATCAGGCTGTACCTGTTTCCAAAACAATCTGTGTATAAGCAAAACAAGAAAGGAGTGTTAATGGTTTTGTATCATATACTTAAGAAGTAAGTTAGACATGAAATGCTAACAAAACAAGAAACTGCAGGGAATTTACCTGGGAAAAAAATGATAAAGATGAAACAAAAACCTCCCTGAATTGTTCTTTTCCTGGTGTGGTCATGCTACTCAGGATATTTTTCCTGCATCTGCATTTTTTACTATTCCACCAATCTATTTACTTCAGTCGGTAGGTTTAGATGTGCCCAGCGTGTTTCTCATGAACCATTTTTACTAACTTTTTTTGTAATTGGAGTTAGACCATTACTTATTTTCCTGAATCATAGCAACTTGCTTCTAATGCAAAAGGTTGTCCCTTTTGACCTTGCTGAGATATAGAAGAGGACAACTGGCTCGCTGACTTCACCCTCCCACTATCAAAAACATAACCAATTTTGATGTTTTTTAGAAATATATTGAACTTGATTTAATTTTGCTCAGTGATGACACTACAGCTCTGGAACCTCACCCTTCTAAAGGCTAGACACCAGCTTTTAATTACCAGCTGAAATTTATTAATGATCAATTTATACCAAGATATTTTTAATGTCAGTTAAACAGCCCCTCTTCCTTCCTAACATAAACACAGTTTTAATGTCTTTAAAAGGCTATACCACCAGTTTAGTTATCTGAATTCAAACTTATGTGTGTACTGTAATGAATATAATTATTCCAAATGTTTGTAATGCATGAGGGAATATTCATTGTCATTTCCAGTGAACAGAGAAATAAAAATATTTTTAGTTAGATCCCATGTGAAGAAAAAGATATATCTATTAAATCAAAATTCCAGGAGAAAGAAAAAAAAAAACAACACATGAAGCCATTTATTCTTTAGTGTACTTCTCTCTAGAGGAAAACTCTTTCTCAGGTTTATTGATATGGGTGAATAAAGGTTTAAGAACAAACATTCGCTTCTGGTATGACATTATTTCATGGTTAGTTAACAACATGATGGGCATCGAGAAAACAGTAGCATATACAGCCATGTAAAAAAAAAAGTAATGAATCTGCTCCTCTAATACAAATACATAATACAGTTCTCTTCCCCATCTTCATAAAATTATTGTTTTCTCATTTGTGCTATAGTTTCTTTGCTTTCTTAGTAGTGCTGTAGATGTATGGATGTGAAACACACATATCAGAATTTTTTTATTTCCCTTGTTATGATAAAATGTGCTAACTTTAAATTGAAGTTTGTCATAATGAGGAATAGGAAATCACCAGTCCCCGGTGCCGGGATTACTGTGTCTGTAATTCTTTGAATTACTGTCTGTTCCTGAGGCAAAATGCTTAATCTGATTATTTAAAATTACATCATTGATTAGCTGTGAACGAATAGGCTCATGAAACGAAAGGATATACAACATGTCATGATTAGACTTTCAGATGCTCCTGGCAGCATGCAGGTTTAAAACTTCTTGCATCTTCCCCCACTCCCTGCACCCCCACCCCCGCCCCCCTAACTTTAGGAGATGTAGTGTAGCTCTACTGGAATCCAACGTGACAGATGCTTAACAAAGATGTCGTAGGCTACTTTTATAAAAAGAAAATCCATTACAGTAAAGCACAAATCAGGACTTTAAAATAGCTACTGAAAATCTGATTTTGATAAAAATAAAGATAACACTTAGGCGAGGCTCATTCTGAAAATACTGCTTAACGTGTTAACCAGGATTACTTCACTTCTTCCTACTCCTCTCCTATGCGTGTATTTCACTTGATGCACCTATAATCTATGTTTTAGGTTATAAACACTTTCTAGACAAGGCTTGTACTTTGTTTTACGTACAGCACTTAGCACATTTGGGGAATAATAATAGGAAACATAAGGATAAACCTTACTGAAAATAGGACATCGGACTTCAATTTTCCTTGTGCCTATAGAACTGAAAATAAAAAATGCTTCAGAACAAGTTTAAACATGTCCTTCTGAATAGAGGGGAATGTTTCATATCATTGGCAAAGTCATAAATACTCATTCTGTTGTTATACCATCAATATAAAATCCTATGATATAGATGGTATGCACTGAGAATACAAAAAACCTGTGCTTCTTCACAACCCTTGTACGTATATATTTCTTGTGCAGGCATATTATACTGCTTGGGTTGTGGGTCAGGTGCCAATGGCTATGAGAAAGAAGAGCACAGAGGCTGATGTGGAGGGGAAAACTGTTTTTTGGCACCCACCAGGTTTGGAAGTCAGCAAGCACTGGGAAAACCAGCCCTGGGAGGTACGAGTGAGTTTAAGCTACTCAAGTGTTCCCTCTACAGAAAATGAAGCAAGGAAATGCATGCCATCCCATCTTAGGCATCTAAAGTTAGGAAAGTTGAAACCAAACCTTAGTTTTTAACTCAGAAAGGAGAGAAAGTCTGGAATACTGCACCAGAAAGCTTCTTAACCCCAGATCTAAATGATATCTTACTGGTTTATGGCCAAACTTTAATTATATAAATAAATATACATATATATATAGTTATTTATTTATTTCCATTCAGATATTGTTTACAAATTATAAACATACTATTACAGAATATAGAGATTGTCTTTAAGGACTTCTCAATTTAAATTAGTTAGTGAAATGGTGCTATGTCAGTATTTTATGTAAGATTTTTATATGAAATAAATGTAAGAGCAGAAAAATTGCATTTAACCAGGTCGTGTGCTTTATTGTTATTCAAGGTAAAACTTAGAAGCTGCAAGGTTAATTACTATAATTTGGAAAAAGACAGTATTAAGTAAAATGCAGATGCTGTAATATCTATGTAATTAACTTGTAATTGCAGCATAATTGCACAGTGGTTTTACTTTGCAGTAGATTGCTAAACTGGATTTATACGCTTACTTATGAATGGGTTAATTATACAAATTTTGACATCATATTAAATTTATTTTTGTGACAAAATTCCTTCAAATTATCAAATAGGGAGTGTAAATTTTTTTTCAATTTCCTCCTCAGAAGAACATTTAACTGTATTTGCATGTTATATGTAGACAGCATGCAAAAGTTGTAACAAGTTAAACATGAATCCTAAAAGGCTTTGCTTTACACATTATTCATTTTTTCTCATAACACATAGCTCATAAAAAATACATCTCACTTGGGCTGATAAAGCTGTAAGCAAAAGAAGGAAGACTGAAACCTAAAGGCAAAAATATGCTAATGAAATGTAATTAAATACACAATAGAAATACAAATCAAGTAATTTTAGAGAAATAGTGGAAGTGACAGAGTCATCCACTTTCTCATGTGATCTCCTGATAGCCAGTTACAGAGAATGACGGACAGCTGCATCACTAGGTGGAAGTACCTTGTACTACAGAGGAAACAAATTCTTCTAAGCAATTTTTCTTAATAGTTGTAATAGTCATGGAAGAGGGAAAGGAGAGAAGAACTCTTCAGAGCATGCTATCCCTTGAGCAAATAACAAAACCTACAAGGTGGTTTCAGAATCTTGGTGAAATGTTGGAGCAGCTAAGAAGAAGTTTTAGTATTAGTTAATGTTTTATTCACGCAATTAGTTGTTTATTCAATGTTTTGGGCTAAATATTCTTTTAACCTCTGTGGAGCAATACAGCTGATTCTGATCACAGTCTTTTGCCAAGGCTGTGGCGAGTCCTAAAGCTGGACTCCTTCCAAAATAGCTGACAATGCAATTCTCCAGGGTGTTCAGAAGCTAATGGTGTTGTGCTTCTAACTTTAGAAGGCTAATTAGAGAAATTGTAACACAGACATCTGAGGGCATATGCTGGTTAGCCTCGAAGGTCTCCGGCATGTGTCAATGCAGCAAAGAGCAAGCACGAGCACCAGGGCCATGAATATCTATACTGGTAACCTGAATGTGCCCAGCACTATCCTTGGGTAGAGGCTAGCTAGCATGAAACAACCTGCTGCCTTGCCATTAAACCTAGCTAGCCTCCTGCATCCAAACTGCATGCAGGGAATCATCCTTAGCTGTGCTAATTTCCTAACACTGCCTGAAGGTTGTTTGACAGAGTGTGATTTGGCCAGCCCAAAACCAACCAGGGTGTCCGAACTCTTTCCTGGCAAGCATTGCTATTAACTTTATATTAATTTCATTGTATTTACACTGTAAATGTTTTTTATTATAAAGAACTTCCATGTTCTGGGACACAAAGCTCAAGAGTGTAAGTGTGATGTGTAATCTTAGTTAATTATAATTGAGGAAACAATTCTTTAACACTTTAATCGATAGATAATGAAGATGCCACAAGTAAGAGTGAACAGTTCAAGCAGGTATTTGCATAGGAAATCACAAATCAAATAATATAATGGTAATATCCTAAAAACTCTTTTTACTAGAAGAAGAATAAAAAAAAAATCCTCTCAAATTAAGCACCAGTTCACTCAAGTGGATTAAGGCATCTGTGTAGATCATTTACACTGGCATTTAATAGAAGCTTAGATTAGCAAATTTTTTGAATTTTGCTTGAACACTAAGTGCATCTGCAACAGCAATGAGAATCTGGTGGATGCCAACAGAAAACACATCAGGCACTGATGCACAGGGGAACTCATGGGGTTTCAGCCAGCAGCTTTGGCAAGGTATTGACATAATGAGGTTTTAAGAGTAATAGCCCACAAAAATTAAAAAGAAAAAAAATGAGGGAGAAAGCTCAGTGGAGACTTCCATGCATTTTTAATTATTGTTCCCAGGGTTTCCGTCTAAATTTTTCATAGGAATTCGGCACAAAACCAGTTATCCCAAATGTTTGAGCCCACTATCAAGCTGAGCTTGTACTTTTAGCTATCTTGAAAATACCTTTGGAATACCTTGCTTTGGAGTAAGCAAGGCCCCTTGAAACACTCCATCTATCAGAGTGAAGTTATAGGTCCTCTTTGCCATCATGTAAGTATTTAAAGAATAAAGACATCTGAAAATCAGAAACTCATGAAGAAGCTGCCCTTTGAAGAAAGGGAAAAGCAGACAGAGAAGACATTATTGCCGAACAAACTATATTTATGAACAGCACTGTAACTGATGTCTCCCTTTAACTGCACTCATCACCTTCTCCTGTCACATCACAGAGACACAAGAAAACAGGCCTTAGAAACCTGATTTTCTATCAAGCCGTAATAACATAAGCCACCTCTAAGCATTTTCTCTTTTGTAGCAGAAGATTCAGTAAATTCTTATAAATTTTTACCAAAATTAAAATTCTATCAAACAGGGCTTCATTTGCCAAGAAGAAGTAGCAATATCCGTTAAATATCTGTTAGACTGGTATGCTGCTGGAATTCAGAAAGAAGAACTGATATGATTTGCCCCACAGCTCAATAATGTCCTAGTGGTTAGATGCTCAGTTATCCTGGTTAACTCCATCATAGCACTAATTTACCAACCACACCATGAAAATACCAGCATTTCTTGACAATCATACAATGAAACCACATCGTGAAAATACCCAAATTCTTGTCAGGAAAATAGGATGTATAAGCACTAGAAAAAACTGATTTTACATCCTAACCTCAGGATTCGTCCCAAAATACCTTATTTCATGAACTTTATGGACTTGAGAAAGTACAAATGTGGCAAAAGAGCTGTCGTCTTTAGCTCTTTCTCTCTCTTTCAATCTCTCTTTTTTTTTTTTTTTTTTTTTTTTTGTGGGCGCACACATGATGAATTTGGTTCCATATATTGACCTGATACTGCTATTCTCCATATCTACGTAAGTATAGAAAATTATGACTAAAGCTGTCATTAGAATTAAACAGAGTATGAAGAAAGATTATGAAAAGAAAGCACAACAAAAATTCTCTTGGAAAGTAAACTAAGAAGGTTTTTGAATTACACATGCATCAATGGAAGGAATGACAATATAGCACATCTTGGTATAATATAATCATATGTCTCTTATCTATATAAAATTTCACACAAAATGCAAGGAAGCCATTGGCATTGTACATATACTGTGGTTTGATATATTAGCTGAGATATATCTAGTACAAAATACCAATTATCATAATTAAGTTTGTTTATACATATTATTTATACTGCTACTGCCGTATAATGAATATAGGAAGCTAGAAAGGACTAACTTGGTCACAAAGTCCAATTCTAGATACTGTCAGAAAATCATGATGTAGATGTTTAGCAGTGGAAGAAATAATGATAGACCTGTTACAGTGAGGCTGATAAACAAACCAGTCAGTTGGATTGGTGATCTGCTAGTTGCTATGACATGCTCTCTGATTTTGTCACACCACCAATAGACAATGTTGTTTTTCTAGGGTGATGTCTTGTTTTAGTTCTGTTCTAAAAGCCCTGTAGCTAGTTCATTGCCCTGCCATAGCTGAAATCATCATTTCTGATAATAGCCACCAAATTAAATAACCAAAAGAAGAAGAAGAATAAAAACCCCCAAGACAAACCCAAAAACCCACCATAAATCCCCAAACCCTTTACTTATCCTATTTGGAAGTTGGCTGCCATCCCCCAAGTTGTAGGTCACTAATCCCTCCTTATTCAGCAAGAAACATAAAGATAAGTTTGACTCCCTTACAATGTGCTTGAAGGATTGCTGAACAAGGGATTGGCTTGATCATCTGCCTCAGTGTTTTTCTGCAATTACTGTCCTGCATAGAATCTAATATTTTAGCACACTGAAGGCCTGAACTTTCTCTCTGGTCACCTCAGGAAGAGCCCAAGGAAGCCAGCTTCTTCGTACAAGACCATAAACTGGTTGGGTTAAGTCTGGTTTCCAGTCATGCAGAAGCCAGTCCTCCAAAACTGGTCATCTTCTAGGGTATCCTGGTGCCTCTTTAACTGGCAAGAGAATCACTTGTGACCAACACAGAAAAAGAAAATCTGAACTTTCAGCTCTATTGGTAAAACTGTTGTTGAACAGAGTTGAATGCAGAACAAATTCTGCTCAAAGAGATTTGTTATATTTTTTCTTAATTCTGACTAGAAATAAAGAAAAATAAAGATCAAATTGTTACAGAAAGAATGCTGAAGGCACCTCAAGTACAGTCAAAGTGGCTTCTTTTGCCAAAACAACTTGTTTCATTCAGTACTGCATACATTTTAATTCCCAGAAACTTATATTCCCTCTCTTAATGTCTAAAATTATTTTGAAGCCAAAATAAATATGATTTTTCTAAGCTTCTGGGTTTCACATAAAGTGTACTTTCTCATGGAAAACAGTTCCATCTACTTTTTCTTTGCCAAGTCATCACGATGTTGTCAGTATGCACAGTCACAACTGTAGCCTGGTGTGGGAAGGACCATGACTCCAGATCCTGCCCATTCCCTTTGGGTCAAGCCTTTGGAAAAGCTTTGAAAAAGCAGCTGCTTAATTTCACAGAGCACAATGACCACAAACGTTGTTGGCCCTAACATGAGTACATTCAGGGGAGACTCCTTGCATCTGGCAAGTAAAATCCGTAACATGACCCTAAATAATATGAATGTGAGAACAACTTTTTCTTGATAAACAGATAATGATTACAGAAAGATAGCTTATTGTACAGCAAACAAAGCTGAGTTGGGTAGTTACACATACACCAAGGCAAGTCCTTTTCTTGCCTTAGAGCTTAGATAAAACATAGCCAAAGTCAGAAGACACTGTGAAGACACGGTTTTTGTTGTTACTGGGTTCCAAATATCAAACAGGCTGTGGTTTAGGGTGATTTAACTCACAGAACTACAGGAGATCACCTTTGGAGAAAGGTATCCTTGAATAATCTGTGCATCCAATAGATTCCTTTCCTCCTTCATATTGTCCCATTCTGTCAATGGCTACGTTCTTAGGAAGAACTACAAATAGAGATCTCTGAAGTACAACACGGTTTGTTTTGTAATGGACCAGATGGCATCCAGTGACAGATATATTCAAACAATACGTTCCCAGAAGAGGACACTTCTGTTCCTCTGACGGTACCTGAATGACATATACTATCTATAGCTTCACTAAAATATCCAGAGATTCTCTAACAGTTACATGCAAAACTGTTTGTTTCTGTTCAATAAGAAAGCACATTGTTTGGTGGTGTGCTTTTCCTTTTTTTTTTTTTGTTTGTTTGGTTGGTTGGTTTTGTTGTTGTTGTTGTTGTCTTAAGAGGGAAGAGGATAAACAGATTGTTGTTCCTTTCACTGGCAGGAGCACCAATAAAGTCATACCTTCTATCTAACAGTCTGAAAGAGCCTGGATGTATAATAATACAATTAGGTTTCATTTGATGATTCAACTTTATTTTTTTAAAAATCAGGTGATATGCTTACATGTATACTGTATTTAGTGACATCTGAGTGGGGTCTGTATGACAAAGGCTGTGTTCTCTTGCCTTGTCTTGCCTCTAACAACAGTCAAAGTGCCATCATTCACAGTTATGGTTGGGATTCAGGGTCTCTAGAAGTCTAGCAATAAAACATATTGAGGCTTGAATACATTCCTTCCATTTGTGGCTGAATGCCTTCTAATCACTAAAAATCTTCTAATTAGTCTCTGCCAGAATAAAATAAGGTTTTGTTTAAAGTCTGAATTTTTTTTTTTTTTTTTTTGAGAATCGTGTTATTTTAGTTCCATAGTTCTGATTCTGTTCCATATTCAGCAGCAATTTATTTCTTAAGGAAGGTCTAACTTAAGCTCTGGGTTTAGGAAAATAATCAGCTGCAGTTTGTATGATTCTGCTGTACGCTATTTCAGGTGGACAGGCAGGGACTATGCTCAAACCCCAGAGGTTACATCCATTTTACAGAGATTACTTTCTAACCACTCTTTGAAAGCAGCATCTTATAAATCTCTGATGTCTCACTAGCTCACCCAGCTAACAAGGAGGATTGTGTTTTTGTAAAAATGAAATTCTTCCAATTCTTATCCTACAATTAAAACCACATTTTGTTCTATTCTCATACTTCCAGAAGGTCTCATTCTAGATCCTGCTAAATATGAGCTCGCAAACTTAGCCTTTTCTCTCATGATAATAATGTTTTGCCACCCAAACTTCTGGCTACAGAAACAGCCAGAAGTTTCTTGAATGTTACTTGAAAGAAATAAACCGATATGTTTTAGAAACAGTGGATGTAAATCTTAACTTTAGTAATATGAGTCCAATAAGTTGATAGTAAATTGATGTAAAGATTATATAAAGAACATAAAAATCAAGCAAAATAACACTTTGATATGTTTACACTCAAAACCACATTTCCAGTTTCACACATTACATATAAATTATCAGATATCACAATGCTGCTAAGAACTGATAATTTAGAAGCTGTGGATTTAGTTCAACAAGGAATGATAGTTTGTTTTCTCACACAGGAATATAGAAACATCATCTGAAGTGTAGATACATGCTTTGAAGGACAGACTAAGAGCAAAAGATTCTCAACATCTTCTAACAACTGTTGGGATGCTTGGGTTAGATCTTGGATATAATCTGTCAAATTCATCAATCAAGTTAATTTACACTTCAAGATGTAATGAAATGTGACCAACACAATTAAACAAAATAACATAATATAGCAGCAAAAATGCGTTCTTGATGATAGTGGGTAAAGAAACTGCAGTTTTGGTTTAACTCAGAAAATATTGCTTGATTTTTTTGGAGTATTTTTAGGATACAACATGTTCTTTGCTGAAGGTTTTTGGCCGTTCTCATAGAAATTTAAAAGGGCATGACTAGGGCATTTCTAGCTATGGCACTACTGAGGATTTAATTTGCAATTAAATAAGGAAAAAGATACTGATCATCTGCAACTTTCTGTAAACAATATGTTCTACCATCCTGTTAATACAGATTTCAACCTAAAGACTATATAGAGGGTGCGTAGTATTGCTCACATTTAAACATATTTACACATATGTAACCTTAGATAGTTTCCTTATCGATTATAATTGAACAATGATGACAGACTTCTTGACCAAACTTTCACAAAAGCTTCATTGCTTTATTCTGCAGCCAAACTCTTAATGAACTTGTGACTGGACATTGGTTAATATAGTAATGATAACCATGCCAACACCACCTGGAGAAGATGATCCCAGACAACAACAACCAGCAAAACACTGCTCTCACAAATTCAGCTGTAAAAAGGTTAAATCTACAAGCTGCACTTGAAAACAGACAAGTCTTGTGTGTGACAGAAATGATCTGTCAAGATTTGGTCACATCTTACGTATCTCCATATATGTATTTTTTTCAGTAGATACCACTGATTTTTTGTTATTATGTGTATATATATTTATGTATAATCCTTAAAAAGTTCATTTAGGACATCTGAACAGTGTTCCAGCTGTATTGCTTAATAATCAGATCATTTCCTGATCAGTAAATAAGTGACTGATATAAAGAAAAGCAACACTCTTACATCTTCTTTCTCATACCAGCACGCTGCAAGCCACACATGATGAGCTATACAGAAGACTGAGCAGGCTGCTAGACCAACTCCATGCTGTACATGCTGGTGGTAATCCCACCACACAAAGCGTTAAGAGGTTGGTAAATCCATTTGTTTCTGAGTTCTGGACTCCCTTCAATCCTGTGTTTATCTCAGTTTAATAATTTGATTTGATTCACAATGCTGCTTATAGCAAGGATTTGCAAAAGCGCTTACAAGAGAGAGCCAGATCCGCTGCCGCTGGGTTTTGTTAGTATTTGTGCACTCCACTCCTTTAAAATGCTGCAACTTTATGTTTGTGATGCCATGCCTCCAGAAAGAAGTGCATAATTGTATCTCGATACATGAACATTGCCTATTCAAATCCGAGATGTACAAGAAAATGCACCTCAGTGGAAAACAATGCAACCTAGAGATCAATCCTTAAATTAGTTGTTGGGGAGTGGGGAGATCAAAAGATTGTAAATCCCATAAGTCTTATTTTCTTTGAGTGGGAGTTAAGGGTCCTAGTTTATATAGCTGTTTTTCAAATTTTATGCCAATTGTAGAGTGTTCAAAATCCAGATTTAGATCCTCAGGCCTTAAAATTCCTGCAGGGTGAATTTCTGTACAAAAAGAATTATTTTCTGTAGAAAGGTAATCTCTTCCCGCAGGCTGGTAAAATTTAAATCTGCGATGGCATCTCTAACAACAAACCCAAAAAGCCCACAGGTGCTGTTATAGCTAAATAAGCTGCTGTAACAACAAAGTCTTTATGGCATTAAAAATGCAACAAACTAACTTGAGATTCTAAATGGAATATAAATAAATAAGTACAGAAAGAGAATTTCAGGCACCACTTCTCGAGTCATGAGAGGCTGCAAGACTGTGAAATTGTACAAAATTTGAAGTTACCTTTTTCTTACCTTGGTTACAGCTTTTCACTAATGTCCCAGAAGCAGAGAACATCCCATGTTTCAAAGCAAAGAAATATATCCATCCTACAAAAAATAAATAAAAAAAAATAGAAGTTGGAAAAAGGTCCACAGTTTCAGAAAGTTTGTTTCTCTTGTACCATACTGGAATTAGAAAGTAATACTGAAGTCCCATTCAGTGCCAGAAGAAAGGATGTTTAATTATATTTGCTATGAGGAGATCATAGCCATGTGAAACATTTAATGAGTGTTAAACTGAGAAGACAGCGCAACAGGACTGACGGCCCTTCTTGTGTCACTGATTCAAACAGCTTTTAGAAAGTCACCATCTTTTTATATCATTGATTTATACAGCAGATTTTCTGACCTGTTATTCACACAACACAATTTAGTGCACTTTTTTTTTTTTTTAACATAGTATATTACACTATAAACCAAATGGATATATTTGCCTGTAGTAAGGTCTGTGAGCCCCTACTCGATGGCTAAAACATAGAATTAGTGTTATATACATTCAAAAGAAAAACCTGGTCCAGGTATGCATAACTGTATTAAAACATACATCTTAAAATACATCTGTTCACCTTTGCTATCCATCCCGTTTCTCACCAGGCCAGCAAAAATACTCCATCCACTTAAGGAGGTAATACTTAATATTCAACACACACACGTATATACACATATACATATAATTATAAATATATACATATATCTATTTAAGATGGTGATACGAAGTGGGAAAGTAAAGCCAAAACATTTAACTTCAAGCCAGGACTCTTCTGATATCATTGCATCTTCACAAACTGTAAAACCACCATAGGAGATGGTCTTGATAGGGGAAGAGAACAGGACAGAAGATCTGATACATCATTTTCCCAGATCTTTTTGGTAATATATATGAGTGGAAAGGAGGGTGGAACCTGGACAATCCTCCAGCTTCTTCTTCTACTGAATAGACATAAATCAATGGGTAATCACTTGCTGGCTCTAGGACCACAGAGGTGAAGATGACAACAAACTCACCTGCCTACAGACTCACCTGTTTTTAACTGTTCTTCCCATATTCTAGTTAACTGTATTAAACACACTGACCATTTTTTCTTTTGTGGAACAGAAGAGTATTTGCTGTTTTCCCTGAAATCCTCAGAGCAGAACCTGGTCCTTTGGTTTTGGCTATTTGTAAAGTCAAAACCACAAGAACTCTTAGCTTCCTAAAAAGTCCCAGAAATGACACTAGGTCGTCTGATCACAAGATGCTGCTCTCATTTGAGACTGAAATGGAAGATTTTCATGCCGCTGACTCTGAACCTAAATCTGATCTGGGACTTGGCCTCAAACCTAACCACCCCAGTGCCTGAGCTTTAGTGCTTATCTAAAAGCATCCAAGCCCTCTCAGTAGCTGAAGTTCAGTCACCACTGTCATAGCAATGCTGGTCACACAAAATAAATTCACAGGTAAAGGAGACTTCTGCAAGTAGTTGGCTCCTGCTTGTTCTGTCCCTGTTTCCCAGCTGTTACGCTTTAAGCAGCAGGCTATTGAAACCCAGCAGTGACAGTGAAAAAAAAAATGACAAACTGCCTGAAAAAAACCCAGAAGCTGCAATTTACAGTGACAATATTTGTCACTGAATTTTTGTGGATTGTCCTTCACACTTAAAGGGGCAAGCCTACGTGTTGCCTTTGCCTATGATAGGAAGATGATGAAGGTAATAAAGATGAACCAGAAGAGAAAATGTGTCTAGAAAAAGTTTTCTTTTACAGAAAAATTGCAAAACTTTTTTTTTTCCTTCTTATAATTTGTGCATTTATCTGATGAAAATTTTATTTATTTGAAGTTTTTTATGCTGAGTTCTTCCTATTTACACTACATATATGAATCATGACTATGTCAAGTGATTACTCCTCCCTCAAATTAATAGTCTGGAGATCAGGGTTGGCTGAGTAGACTCAAAAAAAGAGAAACCCTGATATAGTCACATGCTAAGATACTACTAACACACAGTACATACCAATACATCCCCATAGAAACCCTCTTTCTTGAAGGCATTTGGGCCCAATTTCCTCCTACCAGCATTTACGTAGTTACTGACTTTTATTCTTTTATTCATTACCTGAAAAGATGCAATGTAACATTTAGGAAAATGTGTAAGCAAGAAAACCTTCTCAATAAATGTATTCTTTATCTTGCGCAAACATAAATCCTAGACAAGAACAAGGATAGGAACGCACACTTATGAATATGATAGAGTTATAATGATTTAATGAGTTACAGCTTATCAGTTGAGTTGCTATGAGTTACTGTTTGCATGATTTTCAGCTCTCCTCTCCTTGCAGGTTAATGTAAAACTTCAAATGTAAGAAAAGATGCTTTAACTAAAATAGCTTGACTTTGTATTCAGTATGGTTACAGGTGAACATGCTGGCAGTTATGGGGGCTTAGCTAAGAGAAAGGTATATTTTGTTAAGCCAATGTAACTGAAGTCTGTACCTAAAGAAAACAGATTTTTTTTTTTTTCATCGTGGATTTTAGTGAAACAACTCTAGCTTGCATTAATATGAATGAAATAATTGGATAAAAATGACTTATGAAATCTAGGGGGTTTTCCTTCTTTAACTTCTACCATTACATTTTCTTCTCTCTAATTTCTGCTACTCTGACAGTGCTTTTCTTTTTTGACTTGCTCTTAAAAGTTGACCTTAGTTGCTTCTCACACTGCAGGGACTACACGGCTGTGCACCAGTTTAAAGTTAATGAGTAAAAAGCTCTAAAGTCTAACAATAATTAAATGGGCACTTGCACTTGATGAGCACTTGGGGGAGAATTCTCGTTTTTAACTCAGAGAAAAATCAAATTCTTGACCTGGGTTTGGAGCAGGAAAAAATAAAAAATAAAATAAGAAAAAAATTTCTATCAGAGCCGCTGAGAAAAAAACCCAAAAAACTAAATATAGTAATTGCAAAAACTGCTGCTTAAACTTCTTGTTTTACCTTCAATTGTGGAGTCCTCCCTGGAACACAAGATAGTCCTTCCAAGAATTTACATTCACAGAGTGTATCAGAGTTAAAAGGGAGACGAAGCATTAATTATATATATAAGAACAAGCATGCCAGAAGAACCCTATCTTTATTGGGAAAAAAAGCTACATACGGTGTTGAATTCAATTACTCAAAAATGTAGCAAACACCTATATCCTGTCTCTGATCTCATTCTAGCCTCCTTGCTTCTTCTGATCCTGCTCTTAGGGCAGCCCTTTCCTTTGTAAGGATTCTCGTCTTGTGGTGAGGAGTAATTACCAGGGAAATCATGGTGAGACTGGACTAAGCAAACTGGACTTTGGTCGTTCCCCTCCTTTCCCCCAGGTAAACTTGTAGGGCATAAAAAAGTGACTTTGCTGATATATCTTTGACTTCCTTTGTACAACAGGAAAATATATGAATTGCTCTACCTTATACTGAGTTTTACAAATCAGAGATCATAGGGTGCTCACTCAACATAGACTGCAGTACCTACCCGATCTCATGAGCCCTGTAACATACACTTGTGAGAAAAAGGAAGAAACAAATGCGTCATGTTTCATGCTCTATGCATGAAGTTTTTGTTTGATGATCCCTTTCCATGACTCCCAGATCACATTTTTTCAACACAGTTGAATCCTGTGATTAATTTACAAACAAACTGTGCCTGCCATGAGGTCTTGATGCAAAACAGAAGCTCCAGCATTGCACAGCAGCCAGGGAGTGTCTACCCCAGGTTGCTCACCACGGCTGCAACCCTGGTTGATGAACCTTCCTGACTATATGACTTATGTTAGCATGTCAACAGGGGGAAAATCCTATCTTCTCACCAGCTGCCCTGTGGTACAGTACGACACCATTGCTCCATGCTCAGAAATCTTTATCTAACAAAAAACATTGACAAGTTTGCTTGATACTACAGGGCAAATTACTCTGAAAAATATTTCAAGTTCTTTCCCCATAAGCCTCAGCTATACAGGAAAATTCATCCAACTAGCTATGAGAGGAGTCTGGAAGACATTCAAGATGCCATTTTTTACATCATGATATTGGATAAATGGCAAATACCAGCCCCAGGCAACCACAGCGCTTGTAAGAAGTACATTTTCCTGGTCTGCTTTCCAATTTTTTTTTTCCTAATTCTCTTTGGAAAATTGAATGGATCTTGCATCTCTAGGGAGCAACTTTCTCTTGCTGAGTCGTATGTTGAAGTCAGAGCCCACCTATTTTTCTGTTATCTCTGCTATGATGTTTTCAGATTGATAGACTATAAATAAAATTATACTGGACCACTCTAGAACATCCAATGTGATTTTGCCCATAATGCAGATTTAAAAAGATCATAACTTTTTATCTGATTGTTGTGTAAACTAAAATAATCTATTTACTAAACTTTCTTCCGCAATTTATTTTTCTTCATAGTCAGATCAACATTTGCTATTGCGTTGCAGTTCTCCATTGCATTATACTCTTGCTGCTCCAGTTTAGTTACAATCATTAGTGGATAAACTCCATTACAGATGCTTCTATAAGCATCTCAGTGTTGAAGCTGAAAATCTAGGTCAATTTTTTCACTGAAAAGTGAATCAAATTTCTTTCTGATGATATTGGAAAGTGTGATAGGGAAAAACTCTACTGTATACCTTGGTAAACTTCAGTAGACTCCTAAACCTTGATCAGCATTACTAACCAATAGCATGAAATCACACACTTCTGTGTGCAGCAGCTACTAATAAATGCACATCCAGCTAATGCTTCATTACAGGTTGGGGCTTAGCAACTCTAGGAACCACACACCACTCTCATTTTCTTCTGTGTACTTCCAAATTCTCTCATCTGTATGACAGTGTGACCAGGCAGGAATGTGAGGACAGAATTTAGCCCCATGAGTCTATCTCGGGGGGTATTACATAAGTAAATGAATATCACTGAAGACACAGATTAAAAGAATCCTAAATAAGGTTATAAATCCCCTGCTCTCCTCTGCAGTTTCAGCAGCTTCACTCTGTTATACTCTTAGTTTAACTATCTTAACAAATATAACATTCCTATGAGGCCACTGTGTTTCTGGACATAAAATCACTATCTAGTGGTTATAGTGCTTTATGGAGGGAAGCAGAATAAGTTTTCGATTTCACTAATTTCACTTTTAATACTACTATCTTGCCAAGCAGCTTGGCGAGTTGTGCAGGCCAGCACTGTTCTGCCTTACATTTGCAACCTTTTAATCCTCAGTCAGTCCCATAGGAGCAAATGGACATGTGTGAAACAGTTGCTGTTACTCAAAATGAAGATGGGTTACACAATCAGAATTACTGATACATCTGATGCTGTCTAGCTTTTAGGATAATCTTCTGGTCAAGCAGAATGGTTTTCTCCTATTTCTGCCCTCACTGATGGTGTGGTGTTAGGCAAGGAGCACAACATCACTGCACCTCGGCTTCTTCCTTCATAAAATGGGTATAAGGCAATCTCCCTGCTAGCCTTTGTGCCATTCTTTGAGGTCTTCTGATGAAAGGTGCTAAAATAAGCACTATGTATTATTCATATATTAATTCGCTCTGGCATATTGGTTTCAGGAAACTTCATTTAAGTGCACTGGGAAATCAACATCAAAGAAATGCAAAGTTACACAGAGTGAATGCACTCAGCAGTGGAGCAGACCAGGCTTGACACAGCTCTGAAAAGCAAATAAAAACTGAGCATAGAAACTCTGTAATCTCCTTCTGCCCAGAAAAAGAACCAAAAAAGGCCCTATAATAACTTTTCTACAGCTTTTGGGGCACTCTTGTACAGCTTAGTAGTGAATTAGACCCTGTTAATAGAAATTTGTAGGGCAGCCCAAAATGTTTATGGAGATAATTTAATTAAGGAAGTGATGGTCCTGGACAAAACATTAAGTGATTAAGAGACCCTGGGTTCCTTGGCTTTCAACCTGATTTTTTTAGGGGGAATTATTAGGGGAGTTACATATTATTATTATATATATTATTATTATATAGGAATCTAAGGGGAACTGTCTAAGAGTTTTGAGATGCTGCCGTTACCTTTCAGTCTTCAAAACATCTCGTGTGGGACACCCAAGAGCTGACTATTCCAAAGTCCCACATCACTTCTGAGATTGTGGAACAAACTACCAGCACAAGAATTTTCAAAAAAAAACCTCTTCCATATTCATTCACCAGGGTTTTTCCTTAAGAGCATTTACTTAACCATTTTCAAAAACAAATTAATATATATATATGGCAATATTTTTTTTGTTTTTCCTCACTTCTCTCCATCACTTTGAAAGACTGTTTTCATATATGTATATAAAATAAAACACTCTGAACTGTGGGGGTAAAAGTAGAATTTCACCAGGCAGCACCAAGATGTTCCCAAAAAACTTTATAGCATAATTTCCTATAATGAACCTTGAAGCTTAAACTCTCAGTTCCGTAAACAAAGGCAGTATATGTGCGCCGAGGGAAGACAACTCATGGTAATTTTGTCAGCAAAATTGTTACAGTAAAGGCCTAAGAAACACTTCATCTACCTGTCACTTGTCTTGAAAGGGCAGATTACTTTTTCCTCAATCTTGGCACATCCAATTAAGGTAGACTTACAAGCCAGGCAGGTGTAAAGTGCAAGCCAGCACTTGTTCACATTAGCAATTATCAATGGAAAAAATACATAAGTACTGAGGTTTGGCACAACAGTTACCCTGGCAACCGTTAGCACTCAGAGCCTCAGCAGAGACTAACATGACAGTTTGACATCTTTTCCCATAAAAAAGATGATTGCATTCTCTCTTTCACTCTCTGTTTTTTCCCTTCCCCTGTTTTTGTGCTGTTTTTCTAAAGCTCTCAGCAGTAACCCTGTCTTGTTTAACTCTAGCTGCTCACCTACCAGCGTGTAAGGCGTAGAACTGAACTCCCCTGTTTTGCCAGCCATTAGAGCATCCTCTATGGAAACCAAGTGTGTTTACCGTTTACCTGGCCAAGCCTGAAGAGCAGGAAGGAAAGGCGGAGAAGCCTCATTAGTGCTATTGACCCAAGATAGCCAGACACCTGCTGGCCAAGTCAAGTTTACTCCTTGTTATCCTTTTTTAATGCTGATATTCTGGAATATACAATAAGGGACACCATTCATCTGTGGCAACTTGCCTCAAGATACTGTCCCCTCTTGCTTATGCATGGACCTTTGCAAACAGTTCTCTCTCTGTTCACCAACTTCTCAAAAAGGAAGAGAAAGTCAACCAGAAGGAAAGTATATGTATTTTGTGCACAGGGAAAAAAACCTCATCCTCAATTCCACCAAGGAACTCAGTCCAAGCAAGCTCTGCAGAAAGTACAACTTCAGAACATACCCAATTGCCCAGCCCTTGAGGACAGAAGAGCTAGAAGAAAGCTAAACATCTCTTTGGATTAGGCTTTGTTCTGTGGGATGCTTGTGGTCTAAGTTGTTTGAACTTGTTGATTGTGTTAGCTGCCAATTCTGTTATTTCTATTTGGCATTTTTATGTCAAATAAATTTAAAGAATGATATGCCTACATCAAAATTTTGTTAATTAGTGATTGTTTCAGTTAAAGTTTACCTGACTTTCCCTTTGTTGTTCCTCAGGAGCCATTTCCTTTCATTGTTTTTTGATGTCCCTTTTCTAGGCAGTCTTTCGACATCCATTGTTTTCCTTCAGTCTCACTTTCTCTTTAATTTTGTTCACATCTTTCAATTTTAAAAAGTTAAATTAAAATGTTAAAGATCTAGATCTCATTTAGTTTTATTTTCAATCGTTTATTTTCTTCCCTCTTTCTCCCTTGATGTATGTTATTCCTGTCCTTCAGTTCTTTGTATTCTCACTCACTGCCATCTCCAAATGGAGAAGAGTGGAAGGACTGGGGACAGTCATCTTCTTTTCTGAGTGGAGGAAGAAAACATTTGAGAAGCTGTGTACACAAGAAAAGGTTTCATGGTGAAATTGAGCTGATCGTCTGGTCCTTACTCTTAAATTCTAGACAAACTGAATACATACTCTGAAAGATATGCAGAAAATCAGAGTAAACATCTCCCAGTGTTTACAAGAAAATTCTGCATTTGCTTATTATTGCATATGCTGCACCCTTAGACCTCACAGATTTCAAAAGAGTAGGTTTTGGCTCTGGAATAACATTGACCTGAAAATTCAAGATGCAGAGCCAAATCTTACTGCCTATGTTCCTGTGATCTGTTCCCATGGGCAAACAGAATCTGTAGTGTAACTTTAATTCTGTCAGCAGGATGAAGGCATAATAAATAAAAGTAATAAACATTTTACAACATTAAACAACCTTTCACAGCTAGTCAATTTGACAATTTTGACCAGCATTAAATTTACTGGAATGTTTCTAATCATGAACAAGAAACAGTCATACTTCCTCTGGTACAATTGCATTGATTAGAAGAGTGAACCAATAAACATTATTACTACTTTCAGATACTGGGACTAAGAGAAACTTATTCCTTTCCCTGCTATTCTGTGGACTGCATTGCAATGTCTTCCACAACAACATAATTTAATTTAAAAATCATGATGCTATAAGTACTTGAGAAACAGCTACAGCCATTCAGTCAGAGAAAGGTCATGTTGACATAAATATTGAAAAGAATGATAATTAGGCAAGAAAAACAGCAAAACACATTAAGGAGAAATGAGGCAATTTTTAAATGTTAACATCTCAATTCAGAAATGTTTACACTACATTTAATGATTCCATTTTCAATGAGCATTCCAATAAAAGAAATTACTGAGCAAAATTATGGAAGAGAATTACAACTAAAAATGACATTGTATACATTTTATCATCTTGAGAGAAAATGAATTGTCTGAACATTTTTAAACACAACGGAATTCAAATACTCCAAGCATGACTTACTGCAGAATAAAGCAAAGTACTCTCTTATTAAGAGGAAAGTACTTAATCTTTTGATGATAGTTTGTAATTTAAAATTCTGAATATTTGAAGTAGTTGCAAAATATTTGTTACTATAAATTATCCAACCTATATAGGGTTAAATAAAGGTAAGAATGTCACAGCAATGTTTTAGCAATTTCATAGCCTGAAATACACTGTGGCTGTTTGTATTGTTTTCTATTGCTTTTCACATAATCAAGCCTTGATACCAAGAAACGCACACTCAATGACACACTAAAAACTCCCAAACAGGCTAAGCTTATTGCTGTTTCAGGGGGACTTCCAACTTACAGTATATGCTTTTCAAGTTTAATTTTGGGGATGGTTTTATCTTAATTAAAAATAATACAGGAAAGCTTAAAACTTTTATCAAAAGATACCTGGATTTTAGATAAGTTCAGTTGATATTTTTTTCTTTTCCTCTCATTTATAGCTGTTACCATTTGAATATGTTCATTCTAAAAGAACTTTTAAAGTAAAAAGCTAAAATTCCCTCCCAGGAAAATGTGAATTGTTTTCCAGTTAGGTTTGTGTAATCTACCTAGACATCACAACCTGAGTTAGAGTGCCACGATAATGCAGCAGTAGCACGATACAGTCCCCAAATCAAGGTCATTACAATACAGCTAAACAAGGCTGAAAAAGGATAGACAGAGGCACAGAGCAATAAAGAAATGGTCTTGTAACTTAACTTTTTTTTTATTTTATTCTCTTCTTGGTGTATTTGCCACAATATAAAGCCACACAGTTTAATCTGCACTTTTATCAGGTCAAGAAAATACTTTATTTTGTTTATTTTCGAGTCAAAAGGAAGGAGGGATTGGTAACACAGGAGTCAGATATTAGGAAGAAGTGATTAAGACACTGTGAGAAGGGACGAATTTAACTAAGAATTCCTTCTTTAATTACAACCTCCTACACCCTTCTTTAAAATGCAAATGAATCTACTTAAGTGAATTTACTTTAAAAGGGCTGTCATGTGAGACCACCTTTATTTGCAGAGACCTGAGAACCTGAAATTTAAAGGAGAAGAGCAGAATAGATTTCAGAGAGCTAAGAGCTTTAAGTGTATATAAAATATCTTGACAAGGATGTGTTCCTGTGGTTTTCATTCCCAGGGGCCAGGCTCTCTTGTCCTCATGAAGCGTATCTGCCAGCAATGTAATGTCAGCACACATCAGTATGGGCATCACAACAGGAGCTCGAGAAAGTTGCTTGCCATTGTAAACAGCAGGCCATGATTCTAGCAAGGAAAATCCTGGATATCAGAAAGTCCAGCTACCTGTAACACTTCTTTACCACTTTTATCTCTAAGCTCTTACATCTGAATTATATCCAAAAAAAGGGTACACAAAAGGTGCACAAAAGTATAACAAACCTGCATGAAGGAACAGCAGCAGAAGCAACAAAAGCCATATCAAACTATCGCTATATTTTTCTGCTCTTTGGTACAAATACACCTATTTACCCAGCATTCATCACTGACAGTATTGTTGGGTCAATTTTCAGGATACCTAAAGGCAGAACTGCTGTGATTTCTGTAAATAGGCTATTAGTTTACAAGCAAAAAGCTGATTTTTGGTTTTGACCGGATTATGCCTCATGACAGCATCTATCTGCAGAAAGTTTAATAAAAATTTACTTCTGCGAAAGAAATTCAATCCCAAATTTCTCAGCATTACTGGTACTGGGAAATAGAGTATGGAAAGTTTGTCCCTGGGAAAAACTGAAAAAGTAGAGCTTAGTAGAAAATAGTGTAAAAAAAAGCAGTGTCAAGAAATTATTCCTCAGTAACGTACACAAAGGATGCAAAAAACCCCTTCCTGGTCCATGTTTTGGGTCTTTGTGTAAACCTTTCTGGGGGAGATGTCGCAGCCTCCCAAGCAACCTAGTCCTGTGTTTTGCTTTCCTGTTAGAAAGTTCTCCCAGAAGTTTCACCCAGACCTCTCTGATGCAGTTGAAGCCTTTGCTTCTTACTCTATTCAATGAGGACAAAGAGAATGTTTTATTCCTTTTCCCGTTGAAGGTCTCTTCTGCATATTTGGAGATGATTATCCTGTCTTCCTTCAATCTTCTCGTCTCTAGACTAAACAGCCTCAGCTCTTTCAAGGATTACACTGATTTCATAATGTCTGGTTGCCATTTTTGGAATTTGAACAAACTCAACAGATGTATAATGATACTAGGTTGACCCAACAGAGTCTTTAAAATGTAAATATGCTTTACACACTAGTATTTGTTGATTCTTGTAGAGGAAATTCCTGTTGACTAATACTGATAAAAATAGCAGGGAACAAATTGCGTGAACTGACATAACTAACACTGCCCAGTGATTTACCATATCAAATGGTGAGTCAGAACTACTTTTATTACTTATCACAGGTCAGCCTTTTGGGTGCTATCATTCCTTAGCTCAAAAAATTTTGATGACCAATATACATGTGATTTTCAAAAAAGGAACTGTTCTATATCTTTCTTTTGTGTGTTCATCTATTTCTGGTATAACAACCATCGTAAAAAACTCTTGAAGAGAAGATTTTGTCAATGGCATATAACTCCCTCCTGAGAACTGGGCTGGAGTGATGATATGGACCCTTAAAACCTTAGCTTTTACGCTTATTTTAAAATCAGGATTTGGTGTCTGCACAAGCCATTTGATATGGGGAAGCAGCCGTTTTCCAAGGGGATTGACTATGCACGCGACAACTTAAATCTGTGAAAACGAATCAACTGAGTCAGCTGCCGATGGCTGCAAAAATGGCTTTGATTCCATTTACTGTTACCTTTTCAAGCAGGAGCTTGAAATTAGGAGAATTATAGCAAAACTGTCATTGAGGAGAGATCAACTGCCTGGAATTTGCAACGCAAACCTATTCTTATCTGTTATGCAGGAGAAAGATAAGTGGGGGGGAAAAAAAAAAATTAACAGCCATAAGAGTTCTTTCCCAGCTGCAGTTTCATCTTATTTATTGTTGCTATTTATTTATATATATATTTAAAAGCTTAAATGATTTGTTAGCTGTGCATCAAGCTAACCCATATAAATACATGTTTTACTGCAGCTGCTACAGCTTTTAATATTGTTTATTATTATTCTCTTAGCACCTAGAAACTAGTATCAAGCTTTAAGGCCCCACTGTGCAAGTCTCTGTATGAGCAAGTCAGACAAAAGCAGTTGCTGCCCCAGGGGGCTCACAGCATAGGATTTTGAAAAGATGAAGCACATGACCAGACAGACATCAAGAGGGACAGGTGGGGTGACAAGGTGATGTAAAAGTCAATATATTTACTTGGAGAAGCAAGTTTTGCAGCAGAGATAGGTGTGTCACTGCAGAATAGAGTACAAGGAGAAGTCTTTCTCTTCCTCTGCTTCTTTGTGTTTTGTGTCACACCTGCTTCTTGCTTTGTGGCTTCAGGTAAAGCCCTGTCCTGTGACTGGCTCTTCCTGGGCTCCTCACTACATCTGCATGGAGCCTGCGATGGAACGAGGGCAAATTACTTTCAATAGAGACAAGCTCCAGGTTTACCTAGCATCACCGGGGAGTCTTTTGCACTGCCAGAGGAAAACATTGATACAAATACCTTAGATTAAAATTACCAGCATCCATCTTGTGCTGTGAGCATCTATTCCCTAAATGAAAAAATATAACATCAGCAAAGGACTACAAAACTACTCCACAGCCTTAAAAGATCAAAGAAAAAAAAAAAGAGAGACATCTAGCTAGTTAACAAATGCAGGCTGGAAAAGCAAGCGCTCTAGCTGAAACACCTCATAGAAAATGCCTGTCATCTGTTCCATTTTTTTCACACTGTGGAAGTTCTAGCCTGGATTCCTCCTTCAAGTTTGTCATGACAGAAGAAGAGATGATTTATTAGCTATTCGTGACCTTTCTGAGTCTTTGTAGGTTAAAGCTAGCATCTTGGTTTCCAATGACTTTCACAGAAATGTGCATTCCCTGTTTTATAGTTTCTGATGTAAAATCTAGTCCCATGGCAGATCTGCTGGTTGCTGTTCAGTGTTTTATTCAAAAGGATGTTGTATATGCCTATGCATATTGTGAAATCATCTACTACCTCAATAAGCCATCCCAGGGTCTGAGATCAACTGAAGTAGTTTCAGAAGTAGTTGATGGACAGAAAAACATAATGAGTGCTGGTACATTGTGTTCTCAATGGATGGGCTCCCAGCTATGCAATTTAATCCACTTTGTCACCCCTCTCACCTCTCCCTAGCACCCAGAAAAGGTTCTGATTCAACAAAATAACAAAATATCTACTGAAGTGCTGCTTAATTGCACCCATAGTATGCTAACTTTTAGGATCCATTATTAAGGTCATCTGTTCAATGAGAGAGAAGGCAACATGAAACAACAGGCCAATGAGATCTCACTGGGGAGCAATTAAACTTTAAAAATATCATCTGTGGTCCTGAAGGTTAGTATATGCACTTGGTTGAATAGCACAAACTACGGATAGAATCAGTATGTTTTGATCTGGTTTTTTTTTCCCCACAGGAAGTATTTGGCCAACATACTCTATCGAAAATAGTGTGCTGCAAGTGGTAGTTGGGATTTTCCATCTTACTGCTGCTAGAAGCCAAAAGTACAGGGGCTGCCGAGACTTGCATTTGTTATCATACAGATGCTTATCATATTGAAATATGCACTTTTGCAGGTTTATAGAGCTGAGGTAGTGAAAAAGGCACACTGCATATTACTATTTGATTTTGCTTAAGTCAAAAGAGCCCATGTTAGTCTGAAAACTAGAGGTGAATTTCAGATATCCAAAGTTAGGTGTTCAGATGTAGCATTTATATGTAGACAAGGTGTCTGATCCATATTCTCTGGAGATCAAGGCAATACACTGTGGAATTGGCATTCATCTCTTAAAGCACAGTCCAAACCGTGTCTACAAGATAATACCCTGGGTACCTCAACACTCAAATTAGTCACTGTAACTTAGTCACCTAGTGCCATTTGAGATGGCTATCCCACCTGATGTCAAGCAGCCACTTCAGAAAGGAGGAGATCTTCCATACATCCTGTGACAGGCAGACGATTTCAATATCACAAATTGTGTTGATAGCTGCATATAGACACCTGAATTGTGTCTTGTCAAATCTATTGACTCTGTTTCCATTGACTGAAATGATAACTTAAATACCTAACATACAGGTAGATCCTTGCCTACAGTATAGGTACATAACAGACACCTGAAAGTAGTTGGATGAATCTGAAGCCACACTAGGTGATAAGCAGAAACTGGTTTATTGTTGGAAAGGAGCCTCCACTTGAGTGAAATGGATAGCTGTTTATCAGCTGAACAGTTGAACAACAACTGAAACTAAAAGATAACACAGAAATTAAAAATATGTAAGCGCAATGCAAAAGGCAGGTAGGCTTGGATGATATCTATAAACGACTTTATCACAGCACCAGCGTTAACCTAAGATACTTAAAATTAAACCAGAACGTAAACCACTATGACAAGTCCAGAGACAAAAAGTCACCCAAAGCCAAATGAAAAGAATGCTATTGACCACGAAACAGAAATTATTAGATGCTGCCTAGAGAAATAGTTACTTGGACTGACCCTGTTGTGTCCTTGAAAATAACTGACTTTGCAACAGATGATGACAAAAAAGCTGTTTGGGATGAAGACAGGATTAAACCCCTTGGACGCTCAACCCATCAAAAGCCTTGCTGCCAGATGAATGTCTAAGTTTCTTTAGAAATGCATCTTTTTAGAGCAATCGCGATTTTTGTCTTTTCAGCGTATAGCTGAATTATCTTGGACAATAGAGAGATTGTAGGTAACTAGCTTAGGCTGCGTGCCTAAGGGCAAGATGAATCTCACCCTAAATTGGAGACTTGGATTTAATTTTCTCCCTGTGCTGAGAGCATCTAACTTAGGGCTGGATCCCCATTTCAGTGGATAACGAGTGTTAACACCTTTGGAAATATAGGTGTCTGCTCCTTTGTGCTGCAGTTCGTTGTCTGTCCAGCATAGGTAATCTGTCAGATAAAACTGACTCTACCCTGCAATGGTATTGTAATGGATAAATATAAAGACATTGTTAAATGCATAAAGATTAAGGTAATAGAGACTACCTTAACACATTAGCCAGGTGGCATCATGAATGAATACGAAAATCAATGCAAATATAAAAACAGAGTATGTTTTCAACTGGAATGTTATTTGACTTCTGCTGGCTACAGTAGGACACAGAGATATGCCATAACTCTTTATTTTCATCATCTTGGTCTTTTTTGCACACTCTATTCTCATTACTGTAAAAACTCAGCAACAATTTTGGATTTACTGTCCACTTAAACTCCTCTGTGTAGCTAATCATTTGAAACTCCTGTCATTTTTACTACTTTTTTTCTTGCCTTAATTCTGGGTCATCTGTCATTTTTGAAGGATCTGAGCGAGACTGGAAGGGAAGGAATATTGCATTTTCTAAGACCAGGCCCACAGCCATATCTAGAGATCCATATTATCTTGTAACTTTAATGAAGGAGTTCCATTATCTACTCTCTTTAGTCTTCCATATCCTTAGTGAGCCATACAAATGTTTGCCAAAGGGCTTTCCTATTTTCTCTGCTACTTTCCTTAGAATTACAGTCTAACACATTTGAGATTCAGTACTTCAACAGTTTTTAATCGTTCTAATTACCTTGTTATCTGATCTTGGGGAACAGGAGATCTTTAACTTCTTCATATCCCTCCAGAAAAATCTGCCTTTTTCTCAGATGCGTTATCATAACTTGGCCCTCCTTTGTGAGTACTGATAAATAGTGGAGGCCCTCAGTGACATCAAGCTAAATTTTATTTGTGTCCTTTAGCGGTAGGGCAGAACAAGATTTCACACTATTTGACTGATAAGAGATGGCATCCCATAGAGGTGCCATTCTTCTAGTTTCCATCTGGAAAGTCTGGGAATATACATAGTATTCTAGTACATATTTGTACTTACTCACCCGAGTAGGCTATGTTGGACAAAGACATACATGAAGCTCACAATGACAGAAATCTATATTCTCTCCTATATCATTTTATGTTTGGAAATCAGTCAACACAGACATCCCAGAAGCCGGCACACAAGTCCGTTCATTTTTTGACCATCCCATGACACCCTGTTCAAAAAATGGCTGAAACTATTCACATGCTAGAGATGCTAAATTTTCTCTTTTAGCTGATTAGTGGTGCAAATTTAAAGTACACTGTCATAAATCACCATCACCCATGTATTTTCTGGTATTATGTTTCTGGGAATGGTTTCAACAAAAAGGCAGCAATCTTGCATATAGTTAAAAAACACACAAAAAGAGAAGAAGAGGAAAAAAAAAAACACAACAAAAAAAGTATCCCCAACCCCAATGCATTTGTCAACTTTGTTTTCAAAAAAATTAATATAATCTGTTTTAATTTTGTCTTGGAAAGTGTTGGACTTGAGCTTGATAAACCCAGCTCAATTCCCAGCCCTTCCACTGTCATCATGTGTAACAGGGTTGTGGGACCTCCTCAATCTTCTGCTGTGGGAAGGTCTTTCCTTTAAAGAAATGTTCTGGAGGGAGATAAAGGGAGGGTTGTAATACACCATAAGAATAGGAGCCACAGCTAATTGATGTAGACAAATGCACACTTCCGTGGTCATTTTCTTTTTCTTTTCTTCCAGTCAGCAGGGCGTTCCAAACTTTGAGAGGTTTTAAATTTAACAACTTTCACAGCAGATTTTCAAGACTTGTTTCTGTGAATGGCAGAGCTCACAAAGATTGGTTTCTTGGGGATTTCATCTTGTGGTAGGTCTGTTTTCCAACAAAATCACTGTGCTGCTGCCATGTGAGCTTGCCTTACTGCCCCCCAGGGAACCCTCATGGAAGAGAGGTTTGCCTAATGCCTCGGCAATGGGAAAATCTTCATTTGATGTTCATGACTTATTAGGCACCAGAAAATTCACTCTGAAATCAGTGAGGTGCATGCTCTTTGCTGTCTGCTGGAGTGTGGATTGAGGCTGATGGTCTTCCTGTGATTAGAGTATTCATGATGCCTTCTCTGTGTGAATCCTCTGGTCTCTAATAAGGGTTGCAGTACTTGCCTAAGGACTTGAGGTTGTCAAGTTTCATAGTCTATTTTGTTAGTTCAAATGATACTGTTAGAAAGACCAAAAAGTTAGCTTTCAAATTGCGTGCACTCTCTTTAGATCTAATACAGAGGAAGCCAGCTTCAAAATAAGTACAGGTAAAGATAATTAATGATTAAGCACAGTGATTGTAATCTGTTAAATAGTCTGAGGACAAAAAGTGAGTCCTGCCTGTGGAAAGCAATGAGAGCAGGAAGAAAAGGGAAGATGCCAACTATTGATAAAAATCAATAAAATCAGGTATCATATGGGAAAGAATAAGTGGATGATGACTTTTGATTATTTCTTCCAACAGGGGAATGAAAATGGGGCCAATGACAGGAAGAGACATCAGCTTTAAAAGAAAGCAAGAGGAAATACTTATTCATGTAACATACAGTTACAATTTAAAGCTCTGTTACGGCAGGGCAAAAAGCATAACTGAGGTAAGACACAGACCAGAGATATTCATGTAGCTCTGAGAGATCAGAGTTTGGACATGACCTCTTGCTTTGGAAGTTTCTAGATGCTGACAGCCAGAAGCTGGGAGGGTAATAATCCCTCTATACATGCCCTGTTTCTCATATTTGTCTTTAGGTGACTGTCACTGCCTGCTTCTAGAGACAGGATTTTGGCTTGGTGGGCCCCGTGGTTTGACACAGGGTGATGGCTGTCATGTTCTTCCGTTAGCAGTTTCACTTAACAAAACAGTGAGAACATTGACAATTTCCAGCTCCAAAGTGCTCTTTGTGAGTGTGAAATGTTGTAACTTAATGTGCACTCTCGTTTTAGCTGGGCCATGCAACAGTCCTGGCAAGCTCTCTCACAGCTGGGGAGAACTCGAATACCTAGAAAAGTCAATTGGTGTAGTTATTAATTTTGCTTTCATCTTCTTGGGCTTCTAATGCCTACTTCTGTCAGTTTGGTTAAATGTGCATTTAATAGACATATCTTAAGTTAGCCGGAGAAGATGAATGACCCCTTCAAAGAGAAATTCTCCGTAGGTGGTCTGCCATTTCGCAAAATGCAATTAGCCGAACATCTCCACCATGTGAAATCAGCGTATCACCAACAGTAGAGGCACATCAGCAGCTGAGCAAAGGAGAAAGGATGTCTTTTCCCAAGGGCCAGGCAAGGTGGAAAAACAATAGGAAGATGAGCGTACACCACCAATGAAGGGAAAAAAAAGAAGAAAGGCTTTAGTGATAGTAATGAAAAAGGGCTGAAATGATTTTCTATCAAACTACATGCCCAACTGCAATGAGGTAGCCTGCCACCCATCTTTCTGCCTCCCTTATTTCCTCCCACGCACCGAGGTCAGTCTGTTGCTTGTGAGAGCTGCAGGTAGCAGGGTTGAAGCTTCTCTCTAATTTCTTGGTCACCCCTTTTGGTCCTTGTTGCTGTAGCTTTGATGACACATGTTCCCCTCCTTCAAGTCTTTCTACCACCTCGACAAGTGCTCTTCCTAAATGAAGTTTACAAATATATTTAGCTACCAGCTACACACCATTTCTTTTTTTACTGAATCTGCAGTCTTACTCCAATTTTATAATTGGAGAATTTGTGAGAAATTTGTTTAAACTTCTTTTCATTAACGTTTTTCAATCTGGAAATTATGAGTAACGCTTTCCGAGATACTTTTCGGTAATAGAGCAGTGAATAATGAGAATTTATTTCCCTTTTCAAAAGTAATTAATAAACAAAGAGAAGATACTGCTTCCCTACGAAATCAATAGATTCATAGAACATTTTCTTCCTGGCAGCTATAAAAGAAATGTGACTTAATGTAATGTTAATTCTCAGAAAATAATAAAAAACCTATTACAGTCACTTGAACTAATGTTACATGTACAATAGAGAACTGGGAGCAACTCCTGAACTCTCTACAGGAAAACAATAGGTGTTGTGGTAATGGAGAGGTGCCTTTGCTTTTTAAAGAATATTTTAAGAAATATATCAGTGTATGAAACATGCTTGCTAACTGCATAGTCAATTGGCTTTAATGGTCATCAGAAAAAGCTATCTTACACTTTCTGTGGTTCAGTTGATGGAAACAGAAGTTGAGGCAAGGATAAACAGTCAAGCAATATATTTTTGGAGAACTAGAGGCTCTTCAGGGTATTTGCTGTGATTCTAGGTGAAGTGCATGGCAGAGGCACTGCAGCAGAGGAGTTAGGGTCTGGGAAGCATGAGGACAAAGACAGTTCAGGAAGAAAGGAGATAACAGAATCAGATTTTAGATATTCAGTGACCAGACTTTGATGTTAAAGTGCACCAGAAAGAGGGTTTGAAATGAGAAAAAATGTGTTTGCGTGGAAAATCTACTGCCATAGTGCTGAGAAGTGTTAAAGGGCAAGAGGGAGAGAATACAATCTCTCCAGTCAAAATTGGAATGTAGAAGCAAAACCAGAAGGCAATCATGTTCAGTAAACAATTAGGGACAGGACTAAAGACAGGCTAAAAACAATTTACAAACCATATAAACTAGAAAATAAGAATAGAAAGTGGAGTAAGAAGCAAAAGCAAATGATTGTGTCCAGAAGAAAGAAAAATATTAAATAATATAAATACAGCAACAAAAGTGTGTTGAGATATTTAGATTATGATTTTTCTTTTTTCTTTTGAAATCTATTGCATACAGTGAGAACAGTTCACATGTTCAGGTAATAAAAAATATTCCTGAGCAGAGTAGCTAAGAGCTTGGTCTAAATTAACTATCAAAACTTGACAAAAGGACAGAGACCATGCAGACAGGTCCAGAAAATGCTGTAATCAGTATGCGGCTGTGCTACAAAGGCTGGCACACTGTTACTATGCAAAGGTGGAAGAATCAGATTCCCATTTGATGTGAGTATAAAGGAGAAAAGCAAAGCAGGAATTCTGCAATTTGGATTTTTGTTTTTCGAAGACTAAATGTTTCAAAACCTTCTTGAATTCCAATGTAGGAACAATGGCAATAAAAATCAGATATCAGGTGAGTAGAAATGTTTCATTAAAAAAAAAGAAGATATGCTACACTGATTTCAATCTGTTTTCATTGTATATTAAAGTACAAAGTTAAACTGGGGAAATGAAAAAAAACCCAACATATTTTGAAGTGGAAAAATTTAAGCACTCCAATAGTCAAACTGAAACATTTGCACTCGCCAGCGTACCTCTCCCTCTCTGCACTGCCCTTGCCCTCAGCCCTAACCTCCCAATGCTTATTTCAGAGCAAAACGTCAAAGGCAATAGGATTTCCTCTTGAACAGCGCGAACCATCTCCCTGCTCGCTTCTCGATGTCTCCAACCCCACCTGGAGGCATCAAACCTTCTCTGGTCATGCCATCAGGAACCCACACAACTATTCAAAGCTTTTTGGTTCTGCCCCTGTTCCCAGATGCCTGGATACCCTTGAGCCTTAGCCTCAAATAGCATCATGGGTGTCACCTTCTATGTCAATGTGCAGGTCTGCTACAGGCCACCTGACCAGGAAGACCGAGCAGATGAGGCCCTCTATAGACAGATAGGAGCAGCCTCATGTTCACAAGCCCTGGTCCTCATGGGGGACTTCAACCACCCCGATATCTGTTGGAGGGACAACACAGCAGGGCATAAGAACCCTGGAGGTTCCTGGAATGTGTTGATGATAACTTCCTTCTCCAAGTGGTAGAGGAACCAACAAGGAGAGGTGCTATGCTGGACCTTGTGCTCACCAACAAGGAGGGGCTGGTGGAGAATGTGAAGCTCAAGGGCAGCCTGAGCTGCAGTGACCATGAAATGGTGGAGATCAAGATCCTTAGGGCACCGAGGAGGGCGCACAGCAAGCTCACTACCCTGGACTTCAGGAGAGCAGACTTTGGCCTCTTCAGGGATCTGCTTGGTAGAGTGCCATGGGATAAAGCCCTGGAGGGAAGAAGGGCCCAAGAAAGCTGGTTCAAGGATCACCTCCTTCAAGCTCAGGAGCGATGCAACCCAACAAAGAGGAAGTCAGGCAAAAAAGCCAGGAGGCCTGCATGGATGAACAAGGAGCTCCTGGAAAAACTCAAACACAAAAAGGAAGGCTACAGAGGGTGGAAGCAAGGCCAGGCAGCCTGGGAGGAATACAGAGAAATTGTCCAAGCAGCCAGGGATCAGGTTAGGAAAGCTAAAGCCCTGATAGAA
>NW_008824754.1:3535155-3546077 GCF_000699105.1 Pygoscelis adeliae | reverse complement strand
TACAGGCTGGGGGATGAAGGGATTGAGAGCAGCCCTGCCGAGAAGGACTTGGGGGTACTGGTGGATGAAAAGCTGGACGTGAGCCAGCAATGTGCGCTTGCAGCCCAGAAGGCCAACCGTATCCTGGGTTGCATCAAAAGAAGCGTGGCCAGCAGGTCGAGGGAGGTGATTCTGCCCCTCTGCTCTGCTCTGGTGAGACCCCACCTGGAGCACTGCATCCAGCTCTGGAGCCCTCAGTATAGGAAAGACATGGACCTTTTGGAGCGGGTCCAGAGCAGGGCCATGAAAATGATCAGGGGGATGGAACACCTCTCCTGTGAAGAAAGGCTGAGAGAGTTGGGGTTGTTCAGCCTGGAGAAGAGAAGGCTCCGGGGAGACCTTATTGCAGCCTATCAGTACTTAAAGGGGGCTTATAAAAAAGATGGCGGCAGACTTTTTAGCAGGGCCTGTTGTGACAGGACAAGGGGGAATGGTTTTAAACTACAGGGGGGTAGATTTAGACTAGATATAAGGAAGAAATTTTTTATGCTGAGGGTGTTGAAACCCTGGCAGAGGTTGCCCAGAGAGGTGGTGGATGCCCCATCCCTGGAAACCTTCAAGGTCAAGTTGGACAGGGCTCTGAGCAACCTGCTCTAGTTGAAGGTGTCCCTGCCCATGGCAGGGGGGCTGGACTAGATGACCTTTAAAGGTCCCTTCCAACCCAAACTTTTCTATGATTCTACGATTCTATGATTCTATGATATCATGTTTCTCTTTACCTTCCTGTAAAATGGGTATTTCATAACCCACATGTAAAATGCCTGTGAAGGGAGAAGATCTCTATTCTTGTGCAGTCTTCTCAGATTAGATGTTTTGTAGGAGTAAAACATGATATGTACATGTACGTGCATGTGTGCATGTTGGACTAAATGTATATATACACTGCACTCATTGTTTACCATCACAAAGTGCTAGAAGTAATGGCTAAATGACAAGAAAGAGGGAATATCACTAAAAGGATCCTTTTTGGAGACGACCATGCTAATAAGTCACTGCACAAATCAGTGTTGGCTCTTGGACATGATTGTCTAGGTGTCAAATCTTCCTTCCACATTAGAAAATCATGTTGAAATGGGATGTGGAGTAATGTGGGTGAAGACCAAAGAACCAAGATTACTTTATTGACTGCCCTAACAAAAACCAGTAACAATTATGAAGTTTTCTGTTAAAAAGGCATAAGTTTTATAGTAAAATTAAAAAGAAAAAAGACAGACAGACAGAAAAAGTATGTAAAATAAGACTTACTTTAGCCAATTGACCAGGAAAAAGATTTGAGAATTATTGCAAAAAAACCTCTAAAGCCTCAGCTCACTGAAAACTGCAGTGGAAAAGCAAACAGTGTGCAGGGCCACAACAGAAATCAGAGAAGATAGTGGTTCTGCTACGATAATAATTCAACACTAATTTCCTGATCAGCCCAAGCTTTATCCATAATCAGTTGCCTCAACATACACGAAAAGATGAGAAGCATTTCTAAAAGGAGACAGTGTAGAGCAGGAACAATTTCAGTCAAAAAATTCCATTTTAGAGAACCCAAATTACAGTGAAATATGTACAAGCACTGTCCCCATCCTGTTCCGGCTGAGGGAACTAAGGAGAGATTTATCTGTAAAATGCTGATGAAGGAGATTGATAAGCATGCACTTGGGAAGAAAATATGCAAATTAAATCACCAGTAAGCTGCAGTCAAACCAGCCGGGGCTGTGCAGCTATGGGTGCTGCTTTCAGCAGCACTTACTTTGCAGCCACACCGGCTCCCTGATGTAGTTCACTGCGTGTCCCCAAACTGCTGGACCGACAGCACTGGAAGCAGGCTGGGGACAGGCATGAGAGAGACAGCAGAAACTGGTGCCAATTTTTCCCAAAAAAGGCAGCAGAAGGAAATAACTTGATAAAAACATGAAAACAACCTGCAGGTAAAGACAGTGACTGCAGAAGTTGCAACTTATCTACTTTCTATCTGCTCTTTCCATCACCACATCATTTGTTTAAGTCTGCTCAGGACACTTGCAGGTCCTCACTCGAATTAAGATCTCCCTGGTTAGGAAAGCACAGGTGACCAGCTTGCAACAGGATAAATCAGGATATGAGGTATGGACTAGTCTACACCGTGAACTTGACCTGATCAACAGAGGTGGGGGGATACAGTAGTGTGTGTATGTGTGTATATCTGGAGGAAAAGATACTCAAACCCCATTTTTTTAAAATAAAACCAAGAAAAAATATTCATGCACACACTTGTTATTTAGCAACAATGAGCGCAAAAAATTACAGAATAGGAAATTTTAAATATCAAAACATTACCAGCAAATTCGCACTGATAAGAAGAGATGATCAACTGGATGCTAAACAATAGTAATCTAAAGTGTGGAACAGGTTTTGTTTTATTCTTTTGGCAGTATGTTCCCCTTTTTCCATTTTAATGGGGACCTTCATATGTTTGTGCTTAAAATGATTCAGCAATTCTTTTTTTCTTCCCTCTTGCATTAAATTCTACTGACTTTACAAATGCAAGTAGAAATTTTAGTTTTGTTCACTCTCAGCTTTCAGAGTAACAGTAATTAGACAAAATCAGGAATGATACAGTTAGGATAACTACTTCTTTGGGTATTTTTATTTGTCCCTTACATCACAATATTACTCTTCACAGTTTCAGGACATTGTGGCAATAATGAAAAGTATTGGTTCATTCGTAGCTCATTGGACTACGAATCCAAAATCCCACTATCAACAAGATGGGGGGAATCCTCCCACTTGCAAGCTCACTCATATCGCATCACTTGCAGGATCCTCTGCCCACCATTTCAAAGCGGCCATCTACCAAGGAGGGCTGAAAAGCTGTTTCACAGTGCAAATCAACAGCTTCCAGCACTGCAGGGCAGGATATAGACGCTATAATCTATAGCATTTCATAAAGAATTTAGGAAAGAACATTTTTTTTTATTGTTTTTAAAAGTCTGTATTATGAGTGCATCTAATTTTTTGACTGATATCATTTGAGAATGATGAGCTCAACCTTGATATTTCCTACAGAAAAATGTATTTTTTTTCATACAGTTAATACAAGCTCCATTGTTATGTTATCTCCTACACTTTGCAGAAAGTGAACCACAGCCCTGCAGAACCAAAATGTCTCAGTCCCTATGGCACGAGTGTGAATGTAAGCATAAATGATCAGAAATGCTGCTCTTCATGTAGCCTCCGTGGACTGCTTGTGGCACTGCTGACTGTAGGGATGGCATTTGTTCCGAAGGTATTTTTGTTATGCTATTTCAAACACTGTGTTCATTTTGTGATCTGAAGTGGGTAATGTATATCAGGCATAGTCTACTCTCTCTTACTTGGTCTGGTGCATGAGAGACAATTGTTGCAATAGTCTGATCCACAGATCTCAAAGCAATATAGAGATATTAATGAAGCCACAGCACATCCAAATAAAGTACTTTAATATTTCAATACCATTAGAAATGGGGCATGCACAACTCAAACACGTTATGCTTAGCACATTTTCCTGCCTAATTAGAAGAGAACAAAGAAAAAACATGCCAAAGATTATTGCCATGAAGTAATAACTTGTCAGCTTAAGGGAAAGGGTTTCTTTCAAAGCCTGTGCTTCATTTCTTAGGAGCAAAATCCAGACCAACTTAAGGCTGTGTTTAGCTTTAAGCATGTCTTACTAATTCAGATACTTCATTCCTATAGTGAACAGGACCTAATGTTGCTTTAATTAAGTGCCTTGCCTTCCTCCCAAATAATGTTAGACCTTGGTTAGCCTGGAAAAAAAGAAAAAAAAAAAAACCACCACCCCAAAACTACATTCATTTTCTTTATGCCTCCCCATTTCATTTACAGTGCCATTTGTCTCTGTGATGATGCAGCAAAAATAAAGCCTTGCTTGGCTAGTTTGCATTCCACCTCGCTGCGCCGCTCCAACTCTCCATGCTTTCCTCCTGATTTACAGTATCTCGGCTCATCCCACCACATCAATCACCGCATCTCTCATCATTGAAGGAACAGTAAGGAGGAAGATGCAAAAGCGGAGGTGGGGGAGGAGGGGAACCCGGCACAGAAATGCCGTGTAAAGAATGGCTGGTGTTAAATTTCTGTCTGCAGAGACAGGGAGATAAAATCTGGCATGTGAGGCATCTTAGCTGCGAATGACTGTTCTAACTTCATTAAACTGCGATTACTAGATTCAGGGGGGAAATGATGCCTCCTTTAAGGGGACATATAATCACTAACACAGCTTTTTCCCTAAAGGGAAATCTGTATGACAAATAGCTTGCAAGATAAGTGTGGTATTTCTATAGTAATTCTATATTGTCCTCGACAGTCCAAAGGCAAATGCAGGTAACTGGAAGGTAGATGAAATATAAGCCTGACATTTCAGCATGCTATTAGCTATGTGCGGGATATGCAGAACATCCCTGAAATACAGACGGTCCCTGCTTCTATGGGTTTGCAAATTACCAGTTCTCATCCCAGCATGGAAGTACAGACTGAATGTTGCTCTCGAGCTATGCCTTACATTTTAAGACAGCTTTCCTCTCCCACTGTGGTATTGCCATTTCCAATTAAAACCATTTTATGCTAAAACATCGATTTTTTCAGTTTCTGTTCTCTGCCAATCACTTTCCTCTCATAACAGTTAACATCTGTTTTCCTTCTGCGTTGCTTTCTTAAAAACTAATCACGGGTTTGGACAATATTCCCAGTGCAGATATCCTTTCCCATCTGAAACACAATGGAAATGCAACTCCAGCTCAGAGCTTTGGAGCTCAGATTTCTCTATTATGATAGGAAAAGTGGAAAGTCAAGACATAAACATGCCTGAACTTCAAGTGCATTTTGTTTTCCCAGCGTTGTTCTTGGTCTTACATGATTTTAACTCTGCTGATTCCAATAGAATTATTCCTGGCTTAGACTATCATAAGGGAAAGGGGGCGTAAAGATTAATGTAAAAAGCATTTAAAAAAAATAAAAATCCAAGATACTTTGCTACCTGTGTGGTCAAATCTTGGAATCTTTTCTTGATACTTAGTAATCCAATATTTTATTGAAATGATATACTGCTTTGGATCAAGTAAAAATTAAATAAAGGATTCCAAAATTTGGATATATACACGCAGTCTGGACAAGGTTTTTCTCCCTGCCTACAAGAAAAACAAAATCTGAATTATTTTTTCAACTTTTCTGTTTTCCCCAGCTCTTATATTTTTTAAACTGACATTTCCAATATGTTACTTAGAAATTTAAAAATTGTTAAAAGAAAACTCTTAACTCTTCTTTAGTCTCTCTTTCTCTTCCTCTCTCACATGCTTATGTGCAGATACATAGGACATCTCAGATGTGTGAGGAGTCAGCCCAATTAGGAATATGGAATAAACTTAATCTACCAAAAGGATGTCAAAATTCATAGCAGGCAGAAATTCTAGGCCAAATTTAATTATGGTAAGTCTTTCTACCTTCTACCTGAATAAAGTTTTGTAATTTAAGTGTCATCACTGCTCACCTTTAGGATGCTACCAGGGAGTCAGGAGGATGCACAGACAACACACCAGCTCTGGACTGATTATGTGTCCTAACATTTCACCTTCTGCATATTTCTCTTTTGCTTAGTAAAATATACAGGTGCCCTTTCTGGATGTAACCCACATTATATTTTGTTTAGGACACTCAGGTTACTTTCTCCACACTTAGACAATTTCCTGTGTGATTTTTATGTGTCATTTATGAGAAGAAATTGGCACAGTGTCCTCTAATACTAAGAAGTGGGAACTTATCTTCATAATTTGTGGAAATAATACTATGTATCATTAGTCTCTCTTTCTATATTTAGTCTCTCTTCCTCTCTCACATGCTTATGTGCAGATACATAAGACATCTCAGATGTGTGAGGAGCCAGCCCAATTAGGAATATGGAATAAACTTAATCTACCAAAAGGATGTCAAAATTCATAGCAGGCAGAAATTCTAGGCCAAATTTATACTATATATTATTTGGCTTAGAATAATGACCCATATCTGACCCCAAACCCAGGGTTTCTGAGCTCAGGTGATGGGATCACAACAGTAAGTGATACAGCTAAAGCAAAACACTGGCTTAACCGGAATTTCAGGATCACCACTTGCACTGCTAAATGATGAGGGCCCTGGGACTAAACAGCTTTGACTGGCTTGTGTCCACACCGCTCAGGAGTAGTCCCCTCCAGAGGAGATTTTTATTGCCTAGGGTTAATTGGAGCAGAGCAAAGAGCCTGGGAGAAAGCTAACAGTTTTGCAATTTGTAGATTGAAGGTCCAGGCTTGCTCCCTGGCTTTCTGCACAGGGGTTCAGAGTTAGCCTTCCAGAATGGTTCCTTCCAACAAGCAAATCACAGTGACTCCACTAACAAACAAAAAGGGAAAATAGCATCTGTACCTCCCATGTTGCACTTGGCAAGGCTGTATACCCCAAAATGATCTGACTGGAGTATTGCCAGACAAGGAACTGGAAAGAACATTTGACTCATTAACAGAGAATGTGCGATTTATATGCAGCCAACCCAATATTAACAAAAATGAGAGCTCAACAATTTGAAAACTTCAGGAAAAAAAGGGAAAAGGCAAGAAGAGTGGGGTACGTGTCAATCAAAAACACAAGAGGTGAGCAATCAGGTAGATGTTGTGGTAGATGAGAGCCTGTGACCAGACAAAGAAAAATTCGCCTTGCAGAGCAACTCAGGATCTGTAGAAGATAAGAAGATATATACTTAGAAAGCCTACAGATGGGTGAGAGGGAAAACAGAGAAGAAAACAAAAGAAAGGAGATTCATTACACCAGAAACATAATCTATGTCCATGCTGTACATGCTGTGACTGGAAAAGGGCTTCAGGCTGTCGTTTCATAGCACTTCTCTCCGCCACTAAACTCACAACGCTGACAGCTGTGTTTTTTGATCCATTTGACCCTGAGCTTGTAGAAAGATTTGGATTGTGCTTGTGCTAAAATGAGATTTCCCTTCCTAAAGCTTAGGTTTAAACCCTAACTCAGTTTGTTTGACATTCAAATGCTTTCTGTGAATTTCTGCCTCCAAGGCTTAGCCTTCCTTCTCAGGACAGTTCTCTTAAGCAGCTGATTTGTGGAGACTTGGGAGCTGTGAAGCAGAAGGTTGGAGTCGGACATAGCAACACTCACATGAGTTCAGAGCAAATCCATTAAACCCCATTCTCGGTGAATCCACGTCTTAGACCTAACCCACCACCATGTCCCTCCCGTTCTACACGACTATAACCTTAATGACATCAGTGGGGAGCCGCTGATGGAAAAAAGGATTCATGCAGTTGAATTTCAGGCTGCAGACTATTGCGCTTATGATGCATGCCAGAGTCATCATGAAAATGATGAATTGTGACTGATCCTCAGGAAACTTTGGTATTCATAGTCCTCCAGCCACATATTTCCTCTTATACTCAGTTAAAATTGCATGTGTTCTCCCTCTAAGTAAAACATATTAAAGTCTGCCTGTAATTTCACTAGGATAAGCAGGGTGTTATCCCTGTACTTAGGTGGAGTAGCGTGTGTCAAACAGAGTAATACCTGCGTGCTGTTGATCATACAAAGGTGTTTTAATGTCTGTAATGGAGTGAACAGGAAGACATTGTGCTCTGAGAAGTGCAGTTGGTTGGTATCCTTGCTAGTTGAAATAACAGAAGACAAATAGGGTTGCCTTGACATGGCAGAAGGTGTTTGTTCTTTTTTATAAAATACGGCATCATGTGTATGTTTTCTGGATTACAGCATGATTAGGAGATTCTTTAATAACAATTTGTCAGGCAGCTTGAATAAGATATTTGGATTATCCAGAGATGGGTCAGTCAGGTCATTAAGTGTAGAGTCAACTCCAGTCTGTAGACACCTACATTTGGATGTCTCAATATGCCTACAGGGGAGCTAGATTCCTAATTTTTCATTATACTCAGCAGTAACCAACACAATGAAAGGAGTCCAGAGAATTGCTCAGCTCACTCTAATATAGACACATTCAGCTAGGCTCCACTGACTGCATTAACTAGCTCCCAATTAGCTAGAAAAGTGAATTAGGTGTCTAGTTCAACACTTGCTCGCAGATGTCTACAATCCAGAGCTAAATCCCAGGCCAATGGTGTGATGTTGCAATTAAAGTGACATAAATGCACTGTTGTTTAATCAGTGGGATAATCAGTGAGATAGTTATGTTTTCTCAAGCCAAGGAGGCTGTGGGTATAGAAGGGATGTCAAATTATTAGCAAGGCTTTCCATTGCAAGACTGCTTTTCTAACACCAACAATAAAGAATGGTAATTACATGTTCTTGATTTCTGCCCAAGTAAGCCTAGGACTTGCTATAATAACTGTAATAGGACTGGTCAGCATTTAACCTAGTAGAAGTAACAAGTGCTAAATTAAGGCTTGAGCAAATCTGATCATCAGCACAATTGGCATATCGAGGGAAGAATGAAGATTATGGTCCACAGTGTAGACATCCATGCCTGAAATACTGGTTAGACACTAACTGCTATAGTGATTATATGTATTAGTCCAGTTATTATTTCAATTCACCCACTGACATTGTAATACATCTCAGTTTGCCCTGGGGAATTTGGTACATAACACCTCGTTACCTATTGATTCTCTGAGAAAAGAAAAAAGCTGGCTTTCAACTAATCTAATATTATGTTTAAAATCCCAGATATGAATTATCGGGAATCTTTAAAGGGAAAAACTTACCTAGTTTAGTTCTAATAAGTAGACTATTTGTACTAAAAATAATATATATATATATATGTAGTGTTGCAGATATTTTTATAATGGGATGCAGAAAAGAAAAAATAAAAAATAGTTTTGACTTAAACATAACTTATTGAATTAATTCACAGAAGGTTTTTGTTTCATTTAACTTTCTTTGGAGTCTTTCTGTATTTCTAGAAAGAATCTGAGACTCTCCTTTGCCTACATCCTAGTCTGTACATCAACTGTTATTTTCTTTTTGGCACGTTCATGGCAAGATTTAGCATTTATGATCTTTGTTTAAGCAGCAAATATATTTTTGTCCTGAAGGTCGAAGGAGGAATTGGGAAATTTTCCACAGCCATAAATATTTATTTTGGGGCAAATTTCAGTACTGTGACAGATGAGCCTGGGACTGTGCATTTGCTCATGCAGGACAGAAGCAGCTTTGAGTTTCTCTCTTTCGTGATCAGTGGCTGAAGACACTCAGGCATTGAAGTACAAAACAGGAAAATAAACTTAACAAATTTGGAATGGAAAATTAGAAAGAGGCATGTACATCTGGGAATGAAAGGAACTCTCTAGCATACACTTCCATGATCATTTCAGCTTTCAATGATAGAGAAGAAACTAGCACAGACCTGGAATAAAATATCAAAAAAAAAAAAAAGAATATCAGTTAGAAGTTGTCCTTAGACTGCTTAGACTATGGAAGATTTTAATTGGAATTTTAAAATCTTGATCAAAACCACTAAAATGTCTCTGGATTTTTCACTTTACAGTTTCAGTTAATGCGTTGCTATAAAAACTGATTATTTTCCAGGGAGCTAAGATAAATAATGAAAATAAAATCAAACAAAGAACGCAAAAGGGATCACACAGACAATCAGTAGCATTTTCAGTGCAACTTCTCTTTCATTTTACTCAGCTTGTGGACAAAATTAACATATCTAAGACAAAGGGAGGGAGGGAAGGTACATCTATCTGCTCCTCCTCCACGCTGGTGACAGGATTTAACAGCTAAATCACGACTCCACTCATTCTGGTTATGGTAGACGAAAAGTGGTCACCTGGAGGTCACTTATTTGTAAGCTGGTTGGCAGTTAATAATAAAATCCAATGCAGAGTCTGGTCGTGATAATGACTGGCAAAAACAGAAGGATGAACAATGAACACTTTTTTTCTTTTTTTTTCCCAGATTAATTTACCAAGAATCAAAATTTAAAACAAAACAAGGTACCAGAACTGCAATTTGGTGTAACTGAAGAGGGGATGCAGAGAGAGGCAGGAGGAATATAATAACCAGGATTGTGACTTCAGAGTATTTATATCAGAACTACTTCACGGGGGCAGCAGAGCAACAGGAGAGTGAGGTATCATAGCCATTTTTGGTTCAGGACCCTTAAATAAGCAAGAATAAATAAGGTGAGGCCTCCCAGGCTGGGTCAAGCACCAACATAAAAGGTTCATTAGTATGGATATAAGAAATTTTCTCAAGGAATTGGTCTTTATTTTAAAAATTGAATGTTGAAAACTATTTCTAAGCCTAGGTCAAGCTTTGCAAATAGAAAATAAAAGTGGGAAAAAGAAACTGTCACAGGCTACATAATTAGGCATTGAACTGGGGTGTAAGTGGTGAGGTTCAAGGACTTTCAGCTGCTTCATTGGGAACAAAGATGTGAGCCAAATTCATGTCCCCCTTGGGAAGGAGGGTGGCAGTTCTGAGGTGCTTTGTAGTGAGAAACTCAGGTCCTCTTACAGTCATATTAAATATCAATATTTATATTAGATATAATATAGTGTAGTAAATGCAGTATATATAATATATAAAATACCTAATAAAATAAAGAATCATAAAATAGTTTGGGTTGGAAGGGACCTCTAAAGGCCATCTAGTCCAGCCCCCCTGCCATGGACAGGGACATCTTCAACTAGAGCAGGTTGCTCAGAGCCCCCTCCAACCTGACCTGGAATGTTTCCAGGGATGGGGCATCCATCACCTCTCCGGGCAACATCTGCCAGTGTTTCAACACCCTCAGCATAAAAACTTCCTTCCTTATATCTAGTCTAAATCTACCCCCCTGTAGTTTAAAGCCATTCCCCCTTGTCCTGTCACAACAGGCCCTGCTAAAAAGT
>NW_008824754.1:3526864-3534965 GCF_000699105.1 Pygoscelis adeliae | reverse complement strand
CCTCCCTCAACCTGCTGGCCATGCTTCTTTGGATGCAGCCCAGGATACGATTGGCCTTCTGGGCTGCGAGCGCACATTCCTGGCTCATGTCCAGCTTTTCATCCACCAGTACCCCCAAGTCCTTCTGGGCAGAGCTGCTCTCAATCCCTTCATCCCCCAGCCTGTATTGATACCGGGGGTTGCCCCGACCCGGGTGCAGGACCTTGCACTTGGCCTTGTTAAACCTCATGAGGTTCACAGGGGCCCACTTCTCGAGCTTGTCCAGGTCCCTCTGGATGGCATCCCGTCCCTCTGGTGTGTCGACCGCACCACTCAGCTTGTTGTCATCTGCAAACTTGCTGAGGGTGCACTCGATCCCACTGCCTATGTCATTGATGAAGATATTCAACAGTACCGGTGTCAATATGGACCCCTGTGGGACGCCACTCGTCACCGATCTCCATCTGGACATTGAGCCATTGACCACTACCCTCTGGATGTGACCATCCAACCAATTCTTCACCCACTGGACACTCCACCCATCAAAACCGTATCTCTCCAGTTTAGAGAGAAGGATGTTGTGGGGGACTGTGTCAAAGGCCTCACAGAGGTCCAGATAGATGACATCTGTAGCCCCTAGTACTCACTGTGCTAAGGAAGACAAATGAAAAGGTTATTTTTTGTTAAGCCCCTTTACTTCAGAGAGGAGATTCATCACTGCCGGTCCCCTTATGCAGCGAAACACTTAATACAACACGAAACACCATTAACAGCAACAGGCGAAAGCAGTCCTCATCTGAACACCACACAGCTCAAACCAGGCTGGTGCACATCCCTTCTTGCAGACAAGAAAATCAAACCAGTGGTTCGCTTGTTTTTACAGATTACACTTTATCAGACCAGAATACAAGTGAGCAATCAAAGGGAGAAAAAATCCAGAATCCTAAATGTTGTTATTTTGGTGTCATTTTGCAGAGTGTAATCTCATTTAAGAATTTGCAACAATTCCTGTTATTGTTGTATTGCATGCAACTCCTACTTTCTGCTGTATTAAGACATATTTCTGTGTTATGCAGCTGTCTAAAATCTGCTTTTGCTTTAAAGACAGATGCAAACAGCTGTTTAATGAATCTGTCATTTCCTTATCTTCTCCATTTCTGCAGTCTGATTATTTCTAAGTGCTGCACTGTCTTTTAGAGACATTTCTTGTAGGAAGAATAAGTCACATTTTCTTCTGTATTTCTAATATTTATGTCAACTTGGGAAAAATATCCTCTCAACATTAAATCTTAGAACTAAAAAAAAAAACCAAAGCAAGGGAATAAGTTGATACATTAGACATTAAATTTGATGTGATGTTTTACAAGTTTGATCTCACAAGGAGCATGTTGTCAAAGGAAATTCTTCAGCTTGTTCACATGCTTGTGAACCGAATGCTATTTCGCTGCTTGATGGAAGTAATTTAGAATAATATGTTAAAATGCCATATATCATAGGCAAGCAGTTTTCTCTGAGACCTGCTGCATACAGTCTAGACTGATTTTTAAAAGTCCTGTCAGTTACTGCTATAGTCTAGTACTCCTCAAGTTGACATATTCTGAATGGCAGATTGAGGATAAGAGTGAAATACATTTAAATGTGAAGATAAAGGAAAAGGAGAAAAAAGAATGAAATTGCAGAAAAATTCAGGGAATATCTAAAAATCATTCAGGTCTACAAATTGCAATCAGGATGAGAACCGTAAGAAGCATACTAAAGCACGGCCTGATAAATTAGATGTAAAAACCCTGTGTGAGTGATATGTGCACGCCATCTTCTTTCAAAAAGGTATAGCTGAACATTTTAAAGAAAGTGAGCTATACTGCAAGAAAGTGATAAAGTTTGATTTTCAGTTTAGGATTAGTGTTGAGGTTTTTTTTCTATTGAGGAAACGTGAGCCCAAGGTTTGAAATTCCATTCTACTGTAAGCTGGACTCACAATGTGTTCCTATCTTTAAGAATTGTATTTGAATTATGAGCTTTGGAACAGAAATGAGCCAGAGAAAACACACACATGAAAACTGGATCCTTTCTGACTAAGTAATCAATGGTTCCCTGATTAGATGCAGCCTGGTTATTTTTTGGGTGGCCAAAGTCACACTGTCATTGGGTGCTGTCTGCTAGCGAGATGAATCAATAATACAGTGATGCCTCTACCTCCGAGTGCTCCCCGGGGTTGTAGATGCACTGCCTGCCACTAGCATGTCCTGGGTCACTCAGACATTCCAGAGTACTCATAGATTAATTGAAAAAAATAATAATTTTTCCACCTTTCCTATACTTCAGCTGACCTCCACACCAATACATGGGGAAGTCTTGGTAGGATACATTCTCCTACGTTTTCCTATCATGAGTGCAGGCAGGCTGCAGTGGAAAACCGTCTCCCCTTCCAGCTCCTTCTCAGCTGTTGCCAAATCCCTGCCCTGTCTTGGCCAATGTGCTCTTTTCTGATTTACATGGGATTTGCAGATTCTTGAATACTAGTTTTACCTGTAATATCAGTAATTCTTATTATTCTGCTGCTTGCCTTTCAAATGAATACTTCAGTCCTGCAACATAGCGAATGCTTGCAATCCCAGTGAAGATACTGAGATTACTCACAGGAGAGTGGTTACAAGGGGGTCTTATCTTCCTTTTTTTCTTTATATGCAAACTTGATGCCAATCTAATTTGCAGATAATCCTTCCCCATTGAAAAACCAGAACAACAAAAGCAACCTCTTAAGTAGTACAAAAATATTGAGTAAAAATGTGTACATGTACTGGCATACATTATTGGGAAACATCTAAAGTAACTAGAAACCCAAATATTTGTCTTTTTTTGTGGCTGAGAACCTGTTTTGATGAGACTAGGAAGGATGCTGTGAAACGATACACAGTTAGTGACTAGCACAAACAAGAGACGTTTGCCCACCGAATGAACTGGGACTCATTTGGCTTCTACACGGTTAACTGCTTCTACACATCAGGGCTGGAATTCCTTTGTCTCAACTTGCAAGTCTAGGAAGTAGATATCTGAAGCGAAGATAATCCACTCCCCCTGTCTCCCTTGTAGTCAGTGGAGATAAGGAGTCACTTTCAGAGTGTGATCTGTCTGACCTATTTTGGTCAGCTGTTTTGGATGAGATACTTTAAAAGCGCTCGTCCTTTCCCTTGGACTTTAAAGGCAACCTGAGTGACCAGCTCAGATGCAAGCGTCTGTAGGTTGTTCAGATGACTTCTATTGCAGGTCATTATCTAGGTTAATGTTACCGCAAACCAATGTCCTAATTAATGGATATATTAAAGATCTTATACAAGGAAAAGCATGACTTGCAATTTCTTAGACAAATTTGATTTAACTGACTGATATGACAGCATCAAAGATTTATATATAAGAACTGATCAGAAATATATATATTTCTATGAGCATTTTTTATAAGTTGTTCCTTGTATTACCTTTTTTTCAGAAGTTTTATAATTCTTATTAAAATATTAAGTACCATTTTATTTTCTTTAACTATTCAGGATATTTTAAAATGGAATCTCTAAATTTTCCATGGAAGTAAGTAGGGAGTAAAAAAAGTTATTGATAACACAATTTTCCCTCAGAACTTTTTCAGTAACTGCATAGTACTCAGCATAATACATTTACATGGTAGGCTACAAAGCAAAGAAAACATCAAGTGAAATCCCATACACAGAAATAAATGACGATGATCCCACAGACAGCCACTGAGTCAGGACTTTATCCCCAGCTCATAGTGAAGCACTTACACTGATATAATACACCCTTAAGTACGCAATTACGTCTTAATTACGTCATCATAACAGACTCCTTAACCTCCTCCCCATTATTAAATGCCTCCCAAATTTCGCTTAGCAGTATTTTGCTGAACATGGTGAATTAAATGGTCTTTGCTCTATGACTTATCTGTATATAATTTTCTATATGTTTCATTAGGTTTGAGAAACTTTTTGAAATTAAATTATGAAATGAATGGAACTTATGAAAGTAACAGTAAGCTAGAAGAAGAAAAAATACAGTTTTTACAAGGCAAACTGAAGCACAAGAAAGGTGTTGTTAATAGAAAAAGGATTTGTGGCTAAGGCCTTTTTTCAGAGGCTCAAATGTATACTGGTGCTCACTAACCTATAAGGGGTCTGGCCTATATTCTCAGTAGGTTTGTTCTCATCTGTACCATATGTTTCTTGGAAGACTTTCAACAGAGCATTTTCATGCCTTGATTTCCACGCTGGGTTTTCTTGATGGTGCTGTTAGGCGCAACTCACGTGCATTTCTGGAGAATTTGGTTGCTACTTTCACAGAAGATTTAGAAATGGATAATCCTTGTGAACTACCTAGGAAGGGATGTACAAAGAGATGTACATCTAGATTCTGATGTTATTCTACCAGTTATAGCCCTGCTCAGCCCCCAGTAGACTCATTTTAGCTGAGAGCTTATTTCAAATAAGTAAAGAGAGTAAAAAAAATGACTGGATTAAAAGACAGTATTTAAATTATTTTTCATCCTGCTTTCATTGATCGGAAGGAGTCTCTTACTAGAAATATTCCTACTGGGAAATGAATGTGGTTAAGTTATTTGTTCATAAATGTGCTGCAATAAAAGTAAGGAAATTATATTTTTAAGTCCTTTGAAGATGCTGACATATCTAAAGAGTGGGAATTGCTCAGCAGGGGAGTTTAGGGAATACATCTATGAGTATCCCCAATAATACGTACAACAGCTTTCAACGATATGCTACTTTTGCTCTTTTATTAGTCATTGTCTTATATGTCAGAAACTTATAACATTTTAGTTACCACTTAAGTATTCAAAACTTGCAGTTGTGTAAATTTCTGTTGCCTATTTTCACAGTCGTCAGTTTTATTGTTTGCAGGGCTGGGGCGCAGTTTATAATAGGTCACTATAAACATTTCGGTACAGAAATAAACTACATTTCTACACTCTGCCAAATTAGCACAAGAGCATCTTTTAAAATGTAGTTATTGGGAAAACCTATAAAATTGTGGATTTAATATTTATTCTACTTCAGGTAAAATCTGGAAAGGGGAAATATATATGACTTTGTGCTGATTAGACTTATATCAGCTTAAATCCTTGGCTTCCCCTCTAAGGGTGCTAAAACAAAGATCAGTTCTGTTTTGGTTTACGAGAACTAAGGAAAAGCAAAGCCCACACAGCCTGCCAGGTAGCTAAAACTAAATGACAAACACAAGATGAAAGTGTTGCCCTGCATGATCTCAGCTCCCGTCTGTGGGTAGCACCTCTCAACTTCTTCCTTAGATTTCCTTAGTCGCTGATCAAGACAACTCTTGGAAACCAACAGTCCCAATGTCGGTAAAAAATTAGATACTGCACAACTTTGAAAAAGGACACATCAGTAACTCAAATCTCTCAGCCCTTTACTCAAGCTGGGAAAGCGGTTTCATTATGGCTTCATTTTTTTTACTCACACAAATCTTGGTAAGGACTTGGCTGGACAGTGCTCCAACTCTTACAGTTTTAGAAAGAAAACTATTTATCTTATTACTTCTAGTCATTCTTGAATCCAGGACTGTACTTTATGTAGAACCAAGAGGCAGATTTTCACAGGGTTTCACAGGTGGACACCTGATTCCTGGCTGCTGTTAGTACCGTGGGTTTAGCAAGTAAGCCTTAAGGCTTCTTCTGCATTTGTTTCATGACCAACTGATCCGTTGCAATGGCTTGTCTCATCATTTCCCATCTGGTATATATTTTCTTGGCTAGTTGAGACAGCATGTGGTTTACTTTTGCACATGTTCCTTGTTCTTTTTATATCAGTAATGACACTGTGTCATAATAATAGGAATAAAAAATAACTGCAATTCTCCCAAAAGTGAGAGCACTGATCTCTTAACTAAGAGATATTATTGGCTTAATTTGCCTAAGACACTCTGCGGTTTGGTCCTGCTGACAGTGCTGGGTTTTTTTTTAGAGGATTATGAAGTCTTGGACAGCATTGCCATTTCCTGCAGTTTTCACTAGGAAACTTACAGAGCTGGCATTGCTAAACAGCCCAGGTCTTGGAGTCATGCGAAAATCTATTCTTCCATTTAAAAAAAAACTAGTTTCAGCTGTGGAGTAAACATGCAGTACCTCTTAAGGGCTTTCTAAAAAGCTCAGAAAGCAGAGCGTCCAGAAGGCACTGTCACTATGACAATTGCAAACAATGATGCTACTTACGTTAAGCTGGCTCCACAACTTTTCTTCCCTTTCTTTTTTTTCCTGATAGAAACCAAAAAATCTTCCTGTAAAAAATTACTGTTATTCTCTGTTCCTTCATCAGCCAGATTCACTGTAGTCACCACGTTGGCTCAGACTCCTCATCCATGTTAGTTCTGCATCCAAAGTTCAGCACTAGCCAGTGTTACAGTTAACTGGGCAATGATTTAGATTCTCACATCCATCAAAAAGAAAAACAGAACAAAAACCCAAACCTAACAAACAAATAAAAAACCCAAGAAAAAAAAACCAACAACCCCATAAAAAACAGTAGGGTTTTTTTAAATAATTGAGGCTTCGGTCAAAATATGGTAATTTAATTTTTTTTCAGACTTTCTGAAACTCATGAGCATGTATGTCACCTTGAGTCACTATGGAAAAAAAAAAGGAGAAAAGAATCATAGAATCATAGAATCATTAAGGTTGGAAAAGACCTCCAAGATCATCGAGTCCAACCGTCAACCCAACACCACCATGCCCACTAAACCATGTCCCTAAGCGCCTCATCTACCCGTCTTTTAAATACTTCCAGGGATGGTGACTCCCAGACCCCTCACCAGCCTCGTTGCCCTTCTCTGGACACGTTCCAACATCTCAACATCCTTCTTGTAGTGAGGGGCCCAAAACTGAACACAGTATTTGAGGTGTGGCCTCACCAGTGCCAAGTACAGGGGTGGTGCAGAACAATTTTGTTGAAAAATATGAGTGATGTAGTAAAAAATATTTAAAAAAAAATGTTAATGTCCATCTTGCTAAAAAAGTTCTATGTATTTTTATTAGCTTGTATCTCTCACTCCAGGGGAAGGTACAAGGAATCCAGAAGTAGTCATATGCAGGACCCAAGAAGCACTGTAACGAGTTTTGGCTCTATAATCTCTTAAATTGTGATGGCTCTTATTTCCAGTAAGTTTTGAAGATAGAACTGCAACTGGTGAACATTTGTTCTCTGCAATCTTTGGAAATATAAATAAAAAATAACAAACTGCTTGGCTGAAACCTCAAATGCCAAGAGAGGATGGCAGACGTTTCAAAGTAGTATTTACAATACTAATGAGGCAGCAATGACTAATAGCTCAAGGAAGCTTATTTAAGAGTCAGTTCACAGCTGGTAATGAAAGTTTATAACAAAAAAACAATTACAAAAATTATGAACATAAAAATCAAAATTTAGTAGAAAACTCCTAACGTTAATGTTTTACAAACTTCTCAAGGACTCTGTTCTCAAATTTTTTTTCTAAAGTGAGTGTTGTTTTTTTTGTACTTTGTTTCTTGGGCATCTGGGTTTGCCCAAACTAAAAATCTTGGGCAAATATCATTTGCCCAATATCATTGGGCATGATATCTTATTCTTGATGATATCAAGATTATATCATTCTATCATTATCTTGATGATATCAATTATCTTAATATGGTGTTGAAGTTGAGTATGTAAAAATCAAACCATGCAATTTCACTTCTGAAAACAGAACTATTATGGAGGAGTAACAGATTTTATTTCTGACTCTGTTACAGGTTTTCAAAAGTTGAAGTTGGTCTCACAATTATAAAAACCATCCTTCCTCACCTGCCCACAGTTAGTTCCTTCACTTTATATTTGCAATTTATTTTCAAGAAGTCATGCTAACATAATCATGTCCAGTAAATAACAGCTAGAAGGAAGCAGGTGCCATGCATAATGAACTTCCAGTCTCACAGTAGCTGAAGTAGAAATGTTTTTGGTCAGGATATTTAAATAAGTTGAGAGGAGATAAAGTGGAGATAAAGCAGTCATTTTCAATAAAACCTTTCCAGATCCATTTTGGAATCTCTGAAACAGCTGAAATATTCTCCTCTTTC
>NW_008824754.1:3513431-3526838 GCF_000699105.1 Pygoscelis adeliae | reverse complement strand
CATCATTATCTGTGTAAAATAATATTTGATACGTGAGAACATGGATGAAATAAACTATTTTCTTTCATGCTTGAGAATGACGCCAGAAGAACATCCGTGGAAACTAATACGTTATTAATCCACACAGCAGATGCAGACAGGCTGAAATAGGAAACTTACTTTAGTCCCTTGCTGTGCCTTGCAAGGTATTAAGATTACTTAAATAAAAAACAAACAAACAAACAAACAAAAAATACCAAAACAAAGAGAACCCCAAGAACATCTTACCCAGACAGTTAGAGTTTTAGGTTTGTACAAGAATTTATGAAGTTTTTGGGGTTTTATTTTTCGAAGCTCCTTTTTCTGGCTCGGCAATAAACCTAAACAGAATTCTTCAGAGCAACCAGACTTAGTTGATATTCTCTTTCAGACACACTAAAAAACATTATAATTCTACCCTCTAAGGAGTCAAGCTGTGAGCAATATAATTTTCAAAATGGGAAAGAAGGATATACATTGGTTATGGGCAATCTGTTCTTGTCACTTCTGTAATCAGCCAAGATGATGAGCTATGGCCTTCCTCATTATAACAGAAAATCAGATTTACCTCTGCCAAAAGAAATAGTAACACTTAGCATTTATATAGCTCTTTATCTCTTAAAGCTTTTTAGAAATATTAACTAATTACAGGCAGAGTTTTGAAGTTTCCTGAAAAAAATGCCACAACCTAAAATTTTATGAAGGGAAGTAAAATTCCTACAGGGAAAAGGATCCTGGAAATGCATTTATACTTATAATATTACTTGCAGAGAAAAAAAAAATATCAACAACATTAACATCAATCCTGTTACAACATTGTATTTAGTGTTTGCAACTGCTCTAATTATTTTTAATCAAAAAATTTTAGTCTTGAGGTTATCAAAAGGATGACCTGATGCCTTTACCATAAGAAATTTGATTTGGTCACTCAGGATGTTTTTTTTTTCCCCAAGTCGTGTGTTGCATTATTTATGTGTGAGCCATTTGGTCTAGTGAAGAGCTATGATTTAACTAGTACAGCTTAACGGTGTAACTGCTCTTTTAAATCATTAGTATGGTTTAATGTTCCAGGATGGACAAGCCTTTCAAGCAGAAGTATTAAAGGCAGATGTAAAAATGTTAGGGTAATAATCTTTGATAAAAATTTGTAAGGTATTCAAAGTACCTGAGCTATTTTACAGCCGACAAATGGCATCCTTTGGAAATTTTCCAAATGATCATTTCGAAAGGTCATTTATAAGGAAATTCTGGGGTTCGGAGGGAATTTGTTGTGGTTACTTTTTCTTTTACATGTAGGTAGATTTATACTTCTTATTAGTGTCTTATTCAGTAATATGCACCATCTACCTGCTAAGAGGTTCTGTAATGAAACAGCTGTCATTTCTTTTCTGTTTGTATAGTAGAGTGTTAGAATTTTTTTTTTAATTATTTATACCCTTCTGCCTGTTAACATCTTTGAAAGCAGACCAAAGAAATACCACTTACATTTATATTTCTTCCTCAACTCTCCCACTACAGTACTCTCATACTTATGATAAAAATGTCTATGTGTAAAAAAAAAAGATTCCATTTGTTGAATAAGTAGACTTGTCCATCATAGTCTTCATCCTAGAGCTTTAGGTGTTACAGCATAGCTGGGCATTTTGTACTAGAAGTAGGTTCTTCAGGTACTTCATGCTTGACTCCAGCATTGCTGTAGTTCACGTGGATGGGAATAGCAGTATTTATGGCTTGGGTCAGGCTAGCATCCAGCTAGAAGGAAGTCATTTTCCAACCTGACAGATGTCTTATTTATATATGTTGTTATATGAGAGAGCAGCATCTGTATCCAGAAACATTTCTAAGACATTATTTCATTGCAAGCCTGTGTCTTCAGCCAAAAAAAACTATTACTTTCCTGAAATTTCCTTTGTTTGTCACGTTAATCTCTCACTTGCTTAGGTTGACCCAAATATTCTTTGCTTATAAATTGGTCTCATCTGAGCATTACTTTGGCTTGGCTATGATGGTATGGTTGCATCTGCTAAAAGACTGGGAGTCACTTTGCCTTATGTGCCTCCTTCTGATATGTTTGTCTATGCATCCAAAGAGGTACTTGGTCCATTTTCATAAAGCCAGTGTAGGTCTAGCTAACCTTAGGTACTGCAAGAGGAATGACATTTATTAACCTTTAGCATCAGCAGAAACCACAATGCCAAAGTGAAACAAAAAACAATGCACAATCTATTGGCTTCTTTTCCTTGAATCAGGACAAAAAAAACCAATCATCAAAACTGTAATGTGCTAGTGATACAATGCCATTACAAATGCTATCCAGACAAAAGAAAGGAAAGGTCTTAGGAAGTAAGGGAAGATTTTGTTTTTCCTTTTTTCCCCAATTTCTTGGATACAAGCTCTGCACAGGAAGCTATGCAAATTCTTGGATATTAGGTGCCCACAGAGTTTCTGAACATCCTGCAGATGTTACTAGTTCAGCTGTTCTCAAAGATACTCATGATAGAATCATAGAATCATAGAATCATAGAATCATTAAGGTTGGAAGAGACCTCCGAGATCATCGAGTCCAACCGTCAACCCAACACCACCATGCCCACTAAACCATGTCCCTAAGCGCCTCATCTACCCGTCTTTTAAATACTTCCAGGGATGGTTATGATGTGAAATTCCCTTCCATCCACTGTCAGTTCTATTTCCATAATCCTATAGATTACATCTCCTTGTAAATGGAAAGTAGAAAGATGGGAACAATGTAAAATAAACCCCATTAACCTTACAGTTGGGTTACCTTACTGCAGGCTTATGCTTTTCTTTCAAATCACATAAACCTTCCACACCAAATTATCATCGTTACCCCTCTACAGAAAATCTAGTAGGTTTTTTTTCTCCCAGAAAGGTTTAAATTTATCTCCAAGCCATTGACACATTTGCTCAGAGTTGAATCTACACCAAAGAAACAGAATATAAGGACATGGAACAGCTGCACCAGGCTTTTATTTGTTCTTGATTTAGTAATTGCAGCGGTGCTACTGGAAACCAAAAAAATCCTGAATTCAACTGCAAGCTGCAGGAATTATCCCAGCATGAAGCCTGACAGATGCTTCATCTCTTGGTCAGAAACACATCTATGGTCTTCAGTTTGAGAAACACTATATTTTGACACTATGTAAGTGCTATTCCCATATTCTCAACAGCGAGCTGCATTGGCATAGGGCTGCAGTGTGTTTTAGTACGCATTCTTTACAATTATTCTTTATGCTAAAATACTTTATGGGTCCCATGAAATGTTGATACATGATCAAAATTTGGGAAAAAATATTTTTTAACTAAAAAATTTAGCAGAAAACATATTTCTCTCACAATTTTCCAGTTTGAACACAAAATGGCAAAAAATCTATTTCTCGGTGTAAGATTTTCTTCAGATTCAGAAAAACACAGGAAATATATGCATGCAGAAAAATGAGAAAAAGTGGTCATTTGCATTAATTCCATGATACCATTAATTAATTCCATGGTGCCATGAATACCATTAATTAAATGGTACAACTTTTTCACCATAAATAGTTTTTAACAAGTGCTTTCCAGCTTCCAGTAAAGCTCAAAGCCACTTCTCTTTATGTGATCTTCATCTACAATATACGGGGGGGAGGGGGGGGGAATTCTGAAGAAACTATGAGAAAGAACAAGATATGCCATGCAGATAATTTTCTCAATCTGACTTAACAACTTAAGTCATAATGTTAATCAGGCCATGCTAGTGCCATTGAAGATAATATCCTTGGCGGTATTAAGTGTAGAATCCCCCTCCTTTTTCCAGTTTGGTCTTTGCACAGCCTTACTTTGACTTTACTGAACACAGGGAAAAAAAAATAGACAGATCACCTCATCCACTGCTGAGAGCTAATCACCTGTAAAATACTTAAAATTCACTGTTATGTAGTTAGCATCAGCTCTCAACGGACTTAAAGCTGGTTTCACTGAAACTGTGTGTTCTCTAATCTAGGATGACAGAGGACTTTTGGCATGATCCCGTATGACTCAACCCAGTGGGAGTTTCAGCTCTGATTTAAATGGAATGGGATCCATGAAACCGAGTTAGAAAATCACTTCAGTACAGCTTTAGCTTCCTTCTGGTTAGGAAACAATGCAATTAAACATTGTTCTTCCTTCTATGAGGGTACTCGTCCTGATTTGGGGTCTATCTGTCCACACTAGTAATACCATAACAGCCAGAAACTCTCATCAGTTCATGTCAGATTATATTGGGTGTTCTAGAAACACACAACCCCCCAAAAAAACCCAAACCCACACACCTGATTGCCTGTCCTCAGAGTTTTACAGGATTTCCCCCTATGCTGTACATAACATTGTACAATGTCTCCAGCACATTACTGATGTTAGAGATTGAGGGTATATACACCTATGAGAGTTCTCAATCTACAAATGCCTATATTTTATTTTCTTTTTCCAGTGGTGCTAGGAGAAAAGCTTATCGTGATTTGAACAATGAAAGCCTACAGAGAAAGCTGCAAGGAAAATCAATTTAAATCCCAAAAGTCTGAACAGACTACAACACACAGAAAAGGAAAGAAAAAGGGAGGAAAATAAAGAGGTCCTAGTCTGGTTTACGTTATCTGTTTGATAATGCTGCTATCCAGGTACCATACTCTTCACACAGTATCAAAACCCTACTGATTATTGGGGAGATTGGCATTTTACAGAAATAACACAAACCAACCCTGCCACATCGACTGTGCCGCTGCAATTAACCGTTTCCAAACAATACACTTCACTGAACAACTTCTGCAAAGACTAAATGGCCCTTTCTGTTCCCACCCATCTTTTTTCTCCTTCCTTATGTTCTGTTATGTCATGCTATGTTCTGTTATGTTCTGTTACGTTCTGTTACGTTGTTATGTTATGTTATTTTCTACGCTTGTAGCCCTTTGGGCATGTATAATGAGAATAGCAGCACAAATGAGAAAGCAGAAAATACAAAGCAGTGAGCGTAGGTTTAGGTAAAGTGACAGCTGCCATGAGAGATAAGGTAATTCTACTAAAAGGCTCCAGCAGAGATTAAAAATTAGCCCACACTGCCAAGCTGACAAAGAAAGAAAAGAGCTTCTTTCTAGGTCTTTTTTTCTGCTGTTATTTCTTTTTTTTTTTTTTTGGTGGGAAGAGGGAGGGCTGGTGAAATTTGTAAGGAATTTATCCTCATCTTTCACTTATATCCTCCTATTAACAGCTGGGGGGTAGATAAAAACATCCTCTTTTCCTTTAAAGAATATAGTTTCCTTTTTCTACAGGCGTTGTTCTCCAAGCCCAGCTAGCTCCTGCCTTTTCTTGTCATGCCCCACAGAAAAAGAAAAACAGCACAAGAAAGGAAGAAATATGGTACACAAACATGGTGAAATTTAAAATGCACATTCAGCCTTTTGTGAGTGTTTGAAAAAAATCCATGAAAAAATTCCCTGTTCATTATTCCATATTTGCATGAATTAATGACTCCCCCTTCATTCTCCCTTACCTTCCGAATAAAATAAGAAAATTTTAAACAACCAAAAACTACACAGTTAGGAAAGTACAGTTATAAGTTTCTTGCCCAGCTTGCTCTTCTTACAGAACAGCCTGAATCATACAACCTGCCTTGATGCCGGGTAGTTAAAGGTGTAATATTGGTCAAGAAAAGACAGTCCAAGGATGAGATTTGAGAACATAGCATTTCTTGTGAGATCTTGGGTAAATGTGTTATCCACATCTATCTCCATCTTTCCATTTGTAAAATCAAGATAAAATACCCCTGCCTGGACTATTCTCTGCTGTGTAGATTGATTTTTAGAAGAAAAAAAAAAAGGTGACTCATAAAACATACTGATGACAAAGTTCCCGCTTACTGAATATATATTTACAACTCCTGCAGGCAGTTCACTGCTAGCGAGCTTTTTGCAATGCTCCTGCTATAGTAGATCCAGTAGCCTTGCACCTCTACACTCCCTGCTAGCCAGTGACTAATGCATCCTTAACAGGGATTAATAACCTAGAAGTGCAAGCTGCAGCGGATAAATATGAGGAAAAGAGCAAACTGATTAAGTTAATTGGAGCTGATCTACCCATCAGTGTAATTGGCTAGGATTTTCACTTTAAAGAAGGAAACTTTAAGCAACCACCTTAAAAGACCAAATTACCTTGGAACAATAATTTCTAAGAATGTTTAAAACGCGATAAAATCCAGCTTTGATCCGATTTGAATACTGTGAAGTTTGACTTTGATAGGAAGGAGCAATTAATACACACTCTAAGGAGCAAACTCGAGGCAGTGAAGATGGCTGTGCTGCCTGGAATCCTCTTAATTTAAAAACCTGACATGTTATTACCTCATAAAGCTCCTGGTTTTGTTTTGTTGGTTTTTTTCCTATGCTTTTCTATTATTCAGACATTTTATTATTATCTTACCTTCTATGTGTGCTCTAGTACACTTCTGACAAAGAAGTTCATGTACTTCATCTACCCATCAGAGATAAATGCCATGACTGTGAAATTAATGCTTTTCTGTAGTTTTTTGATACAGAATTTTACTACGAGAAATATGTATGTATGTGACCATGAGGGATCTCATCCACAGAGAACACTAACCTGGAGTACTCCTCAGTTGGAAACTTTGACCCATTAGCCAAATAAGCACATCCCTTGCATATTCCCTGCAGTGTTGGCCAAGGCGGACATCACATATACCTGTATATACACTCAGAGACATTATTGACTGAAAAGCATTTGTAAAAGGTCATTTTTTGGTGATGTAAACACAAAAACAAAATTCAAGGAAATGGAGCTCTTAACTGAAGAGACTGATTTAGTACTCTTGCACTTCAGCAAATTAGCTGCTCTATTGCAGTCATTGGAGCAGTTTTCAAGTGGGCAAACACCTCGCTGGCACATTTAGAAGGCAAATTTAACCATGTTTAGCTGTCACATCTCTAAAACCAAGTATTTTCCTTTTTTTTTTTAATAATTGAGGATATTACTGAAATGACTTCTATGCCTACCTTAATTCATCTAATGTCAGAGTCACCACATTACAGAGCAAGCTTGTGCTTAAAACAATATATATATATATATATAAAATTTAATCTGATTCTTAACATCACAAGTCTAAATCACGTGTTTGGTGATAGGACAGTCCCTTCTTTTCAAACTTTAGGGAAATGTAGAAGACAGAAAAAAGCTGCTATGGGCAATATCTTCTGCTGAGACACATGATTAGACATCTGACAGACTTGAACTGGAATAGTATCCCCAGGCAACCAAACCTATTAACCTTTTTCCAGCAGCTGGCTGAATCTAAAAAGCTCAGCAGTATCAATTTATACATCTGTACAGTCCTCGATGAAATGGAAGTGGAGTGATTCAAAAGGAAAACCATGTGCTGATCTACAATGTAATATTAATAGCCAAGCTTGGGAGAAAATTGTGCAGAAATATCAGCATGACTACCCAGAATTAGGCATTTGAAGATAATTAAGCCACAAATAGTATTTACAGATTGCTGGACATCCTCTCAGATGATGTGAATGTGTATAGATGGTGGAAGTATGATAAAGAAAGAAGAGATGTGACCAGATGTTTCAGGAATGGAAACACAGACAAAGTAGGTAAGAAATTAAGGCAGTGTAACTATATATATATAAAACACGTAGTTCAGAAGTTCTCGACCATTAGATTTAATGACATACAAGTCAGCATTTTAAAAAGGGCTTTACATACTGCAACGACATGACTACAATTAAGAAAAAGTTTGATTCATGTGCCAAAGGACAATACCTGGCCCAATTCTTTTATATTATCATCATGTCACGTCACACATGCAAACAAGGGGAAATGTCAGTGAAATGAATGGAAGATCGTACGTATTCAAAATTGAAGAGTGGTTTCATACTAAGCTTTTTTTGCGTACAATTAACTGCTGATAAGAAAGAAATCCATATATGGTTTTGTTTTCCTTCCTGTTTCCAAGCTTTCCCTTTCCCTTCGCTTCTTCATTCCTTGCATACACCTCTGAAAATAAGCCATAAAGTTGAATAAATCCGGCAAAGAACAAACAATGGCCTTACCCACTGTCAGTCAAACTAGTCATGCTGCTGGTATTTTTGAGCAAATTTTTTTTTTTTAGGTTTTCATTCTTTTTTTTATGACAGCTGATTATCAGCTCTGATTATCATTTGCATTCTTTGCTGCTAACAGCTGTCAGGCTTCTTATTCTCAGTATGGATGATCTCAAATAGCTAGAAAAGGCCTATCAAATCAGTTTTTGAAGTCTGAAGAGCAAGAGATCTGCATGTGGCACTCACATTTGCAGACGTCTGAATACAGAAATTGATATTTTTAAGAATCTAAGCAAGCTGGTAGGCAAAGCTGAGCAGCCACCATGCCTACCACAGAGTGAGCTCTTTCTGCCTTTCCACCCCAGTGCCAGGACACCAGCCCGACTTTTTTGGACCCTCAGGCAGCCATGAGCACTGCAGCAATAGTGCTATTATTTAACTATATAATCCACAGGATATGTAAGATAAAAACACTGTAAAGAGTTGGTCTGAGCCCGAGTTCCTTAAAAAAGGAGAACCTGGGAAAAAGCATCAGAAAGAAATGATGGCCTGGGGACAATAAATTCCCTTCCTGCTATCTTACTGCTCACAAAGGGAAACAGGCCTCTGATAATTCATACAGAGGAAAATTATGAGAGTTACAACTTCTATTATAGCAAGTCTGTTGTATATTAACAGATGTGGTGTCGTTAAGTAGTGCAGAGACCACAGAGCTGCTCTATGTTGTACAGCCGGTGAAATCTATACTGTGTCCTGCCATTAGCGTCCTTCGGTAGCACTGCGCACACCTAAGCCTGGTTCACATCCCTGCTCACCACAGACAGAGATGTAGTTACGCTGACTGGTTAAAGGTGGTGCAGAGATTCTCCAGCCAGCTCTGGTCATTCCAGTTCTTGAAGAAAAACAAATGTGTCAAAGCAGCATTGACTTCATAGTTTGGCCCAGTACCGAAGCTGTCCTAGGGTACAAAATCTGTTATATTATATATTCAGGATGGAGACCAGTATTTTTACACACAGTGACAATAAGAAAGCTAAGCATGAAGTTATGGTATAAATATTATACGATACATAAACTTTAGGTTTAGATTAGCAATAACCTGGCCAACTGTGTTGATGTTTATTGCATTGGGTGGACATGGACAACCATGTTTTTCCTTTCCTATACACTTTTAGCATTGAGTATATATAATAGATATAGTAAGCAGCTTAGACATAGATGTCCACATTTGCTCTAATGACTCCCATAATCACCTCGTACAAGTGATGTATATGAAGTCCTACAGCAAATCAAAATCAGTATCAGATGTCAGGTGTTTTCTGCTGCTGTTCCCACATCTAACCCAATAGATCACTGTGACCTCAGACAAGTCATTTAATCTCTGTTTCTATTTCATGTTCACACATTAATGGACCTGAATGAAACTGCAGTGAAATAGAAAATAGTTTGCTATTATTCTGAAATATTCCTGCATTAAAAACATTTAACATAATGATGCCATAAAAGAACTGATGTAGGACTGCTGCGAAGCTGGAACACAGATTTTTGTGATCACATTGCCTATATTACTTAGATGATACCTTGAGGGTGCTTCCTGTTTATGAGGTGATAACCATTTCCTAAGCTATATAACTCCCAGGTTTATTATGCAAGGACACAAATATTCCAGCATAACAGCAAGAGCTCTTAAGGCTTTACATAAAAAATTGGTCCTTCTTTTCATAATCAGTCATACTCTTCTTGATTCCCACATCACCGCAACAGACATTGTGTCGCTATTGTTCAGGAAAGTTAAGCAACACAGAAAGAAAGAGACAGATTTTACTTTGAGGTCCATGGAACAAGCTGCATGATGTTGCAGCATATACAAGGTTTGCTGGCAGAAGAAAACCTGTGAATAAAGCCATATATTACTGAGTACAGACATTTACAAATTCAGGAATAAAAGGACCTGATCCTTTAGTGTGAGGGATATTTGCAAAAATGGCTTTTATGCAGCCTAAGTAGGTAGGACTGATTACAACTCTCCAGTTCTCATCTGTGTTTATGTCATTGCATGATGAGTCAAAGTTCAATTTAATATTTATAAAATAATTTTATCTGGTGGAGACTATGATGATTCTGGACTGGAGAAAAAGATGTCTTCCAGAGAGCAACCCTGATTCATCTTTGTAACTTGAGTACACTGAAGTACACTTTCCTATGGTTAATCCTTTTTCTGCTGAAACTAGGGAAGTAAGGAAAATCTTCAATGTGATAAAAGAAGGGAAATAATTCCAAACAAAGGTGTGACAGGGAATTTTTCACCTATGTGTACTTTTAAAAAACCAGTTTGTACAGTTTCTGTCAAAAAAAAAAAAAAAAAAAATTAAAAAAACTTCAGAAGTTCCATAAAAAAAAATTTTTTATTTATCTCAGTGGTCCTTCTTTTCATAATCAGTCATACTCTTCTTGATTCCCACATCACCGCAACAGACATTGTGTCCCTATTGTTCAGGAAAGTTAAGCAACACAGAAAGAAAGAGACAGATTTTACTTTGAGGTCCATGGAACAAGCTGCATGATGTTGCAGCATATACAAGGTTTGCTGGCAGAAGAAAACCTGTGAATAAAGCCATATATTACTGAGTACAGACATTTACAAATTCAGGAATAAAAGGACCTGATCCTTTAGTGTGAGGGATATTTGCAAAAATGGCTTTTATGCAGCCTAAGTAGGTAGGACTGATTACAACTCTCCAGTTCTCATCTGTGTTTATGTCATTGCATGATGAGTCAAAGTTCAATTTAATATTTATAAAATAATTTTATCTGGTGGAGACTATGATGATTCTGGACTGGAGAAAAAGATGTCTTCCAGAGAGCAACCCTGATTCATCTTTGTAACTTGAGTACACTGAAGTACACTTTCCTATGGTTAATCCTTTTTCTGCTGAAACTAGGGAAGTAAGGAAAATCTTCAATGTGATAAAAGAAGGGAAATAATTCCAAACAAAGGTGTGACAGGGAATTTTTCACCTATGTGTACTTTTAAAAAACCAGTTTGTACAGTTTCTGTCAAAAAAAAAAAAAAAAAAAATTGACAAAACTTCAGAAGTTCCATGAAAAAGAATGTTTTAATCAGTCTCAGGAGTTCTTTACCTTTATGTATTTATCAGCCTTCCAGGAAATATGTATCTAATATGCATAACTGCAGTGTGCCTGGTTATTCCTTTTTGAAAAGTATCTTACTTTCTAACTTCAGGTGGGAACACTGAAACCAACTTGCTGGACAGCCAATACCAGGGGCAATATCGAACCCCATCTTTACTGGACTTCAGACAAAGGACCTGAAAACATCACAGGATGTTTTCAATGGCTGCTGATCTGAAATCCTGCAGGCTGAGGACTCACAAGGCCACATCATCCCATGTCCTCTGCTGTCTGCTTTTCTGCCCACAGAAAGGTCTGGATAGGAGACTTTTTCATGCCTTATTTGTAAAGGGATCAGATGCCAAATGCCATTCTTGCTTTGGAGGCTCTGCTGTAGTTCTCCCATAGACAAGCACGACACAAGATACAGAGCTCAGCTGCAGCCTGTCAGTTCACTTTAGTACTTAACGTCAAGAACTTAAACCGTGTTTTTCATGTCTAGTACCATGTAAAATTATTCAGCCTTTCACTGTGCCTACATTACAGAAAAAAAATATAATTCTCTCTCCTTCATCATAGTATGCATTGCAGTCTTTTAAGTTTTGCCAGTCCAGGAAGCATTTTTTTTCTTTCCTTCTTTCTTTGAGAATGCAGAAGTTAAAGTTTACTCCTCCCACCTTTTTAAGTTGAAGGACATGAAAATTTAGTGCAGATATTTGTTCCCATGGTAGACTTCCTTCTCAGCATGCAGTAATGTGAAACCGAACACTCATTTGATTATAAATTCACTCAGAGGAATTGCAAAAATAATTCCCCACAGCAAATGTCTGGAAAGCTCAAGCTGGCTTAAATTGAAACCTAAATCATTCTCTGTTAACAATAGTTTTCCCTTGAGAAATATACCTGCCAGGTTAGCTCGCATGTGGGGGATGAGACCTGAAGACCAGCAGCAATAAAGTCACACTCAGCTGCATTGGCTGCTCTGCTCCTTCGCTTCCTAAGTAAGTGGACTGCCAAGACACTTCAGCATCAGACACAGGATCTGAATCTAAGGCAGGCAGGTAAAATTTCAATTCCAACTGTCAATGCCAATAGAGAAAAACAGCAAAAAAGGCATAAAAGATATTCCATTAAAACAGGAACTTGTCCTGATAAAATATGAATTTACCCCGGTGACCATCTGTTTTGTGTTTAAGCTGTTTTGGCAAGCCTGAAAGAAACAGTAGTGTTTCCAAATTTCCTATAGTGAACTTTGATATTATATGTTAACTTATAAGAGAGAGGAGGTTTAAATCCAGAAGGCTTTCAAGCTGCAGGACAGCCTGAGTTCTGTGTCATCAGCTCTGAGCACCGTTACACTAAAATGAATAAGGGTGAAATTTCATATAGTTCTAGCACCCAGTCTGGGAATTTTGTTGCAGAGAAGTCTAGTGATGTTCAGGCCCTGCCTGTCAGACTGGTACCTGTTTTTGAGAGCTGGATTAACAAAGAAAATAGAAAGAAATTAAGGAAACTTCACAGAGAGGTAAATAATCATTGTGCTTACATTCCAAGATATAAACTAACCTGGACAAGAGCATAAACTAAGATAGAGTTAACAAATCCACAGCAATAAGGTGGAATTATCTGATGTAATGAGTTAATGGACTGAAGCAGAAACTTTTAAGGTGTGATTCATCTAATCATTGTATGCATGTTTACAAAAGGTCAGAGAAATTACCCTAAAGTGCCCATTTTTCTCCAGAGATGATAAATACAACCTAACGGGATTACTGCAAATGTAATCATCTCCAGTAAATATAACGAACACCAGCATTGGTATCTACACTGTAAAATGCAATGATTTACAGGTTTGGTTTACAGGTATTTAGGCAATTTTTTTTCTTCACTTTCCAACAATTTTATTAGATTATTTCAGAACGATTTGATTTATAGATTCATGGGATAAAATTCCTCAAACCTCTAAATAAAAAATAGTTGGGTTTGCGAATGAAAAATAGGTATCAATTACTTCCCAAAGCTAAAGTAGACTCATTTAAAATAAAAAAATACACATGCAATACCTGGCTAAGTTGCGAGTGGACAACAGGTCCCAGTACTATGAAAGAAAAAAGAAAAAAATATACTTCCTAGCTACCTTTGCAGGGACTCTAAACCCACA
>NW_008824754.1:3510234-3513389 GCF_000699105.1 Pygoscelis adeliae | reverse complement strand
AAAGCATGACAGGAGAAATAACAAAAGTGTACAAAATAATTAGTCAAAGAAATTGCATAAGGCTTTTTTTTGTCTTTTTTCCCCCACCTTACTAACAAACAAAAACTCAGTGCAGCTTCAGGGTGGCAAATGGAAACTGATGGAGGAGATGTTTTCACATAACTCGGCGTTAACCTGTGGTATCAACAGGTCATACCCCTTATAAAAGAGAAATACAAAAAAAGTTTGGCCAAAATAATCATCCTGAGTTGTAGCAGTAGGTGCAAGCAAAAAAGCATTTTGATAGGCACATTAACCTTCAACCTTCAGGATTTAGGTCAATTGTGTTGGTGTGGTCAGCTGTTAACAATTAAGAGCAAGGGCTAAATATTTCTTTGAGGCAGTTTTTCTCTGGGAGTGTCTGGGTAGTCATGATGAAAGGTCTCCTGTGGTAGATCTGGACAGTCACATGCCTCATCCAGATGGTCATATGCCAACTCCAGCCCAAGACAAGTCAACAGCTATGCAGTGTCATTAGCTTGCCACTGAGCTCACGATGTGGGACAGCTAATATAACCTGCTTTTGTGGGCTGATGTAACTTGGTTGGATCTCTTTGGTCCAACGTGTGTGCAAAGCAGGCAGTCACCAGACAGTGCATGACTGCATGCATATGCAGGCATATAGTAGCATCAGATATTGACCATAAACAGTAAAACTTTTCAACTATCCTGGATGTAGGATGGACCATTCCTATTTTCCTGTCCCTTTCCTTCCTCACTCACTAGCAATGCCAATGAGAACTGCTGGATATATCAAGGGTCTATTCGGCCAGTTATTAAGCCCCAGGCAGCAGCAGAAAGGTGGTTATAAATCAAAGAGTCTTCTGGAAAGTCAGAACATGCTTTGGTAAAAGAGAGGAACTTATACTGCTGCGTAAGGAAGCAGATGTGTACATTGCTGTGACACCAGAGAAATCAACTGCCTATAGATATTGCTACATCACACAGTAGCCAAAGAGGCTCAGTGGCTGGATTAACCTTGACCCAGATTAGTCTTGGTTAACCTCAGCTGCAGGAGGGTCTAAGCCTCTGTCAGACTGTCCTGCAGACACCACCATTGCTGTCAGGGTGTTATAAGTGAACGTCCATGTGAAGGACTTCTAAGGAAATGTTAGTTGAAGGCCCCTGATAGCTGTCAGAGGGCTCAAGACCCCTTCTGACTTGCACACAGACAGCAAGACTACAATTAGCAGTTAGTTTTCCCCAAATTGCCCATTTGGCTCAGGAGGCCAAGACCCCTTTTGACAACTGGCATCTACAAAATTGAATGTAGAGTTGGGCTTTCTCTGCCAACTCTCCCACTTGCCTGGATGCAAGTCAGAGGCACACTAAGCACAGAGCTACAGCTCTGTATCTGCATCATGTGGTGTTTCAGCTGAAAATTTCTACCCAAGAGCCAGATGTGTCAGCAGGGGCACTATGTTGGGCTGATGTGTTTACTGGAAACATCAGCCTTGTCCCTGGCAAGCTTGAAGCGTGTGGAAAGGCATTCTTGTAGGGAACTGTAGACATACTCATTGGTAGTTCGATGCTTAAGTACTAAAGATTCTTCCGACTCAGTGTGGAGATCTACAAAGTGGAGAGGTGTGTCTAATAGAGATGTCCCATATAGCCAGAGAAGAGATGTAGAGACTTTTAGGGTGCCTAAAAGTGGTCAAATGAACTACACTGAGGCCTCTTTCTTTCCCTTGACTGCACATGGAGCCAAAGGCGACCACATTGCAGAGGTCTAAAATATCGCTGGAAATATCCCACATCAATAACTTTTGAAAGCAGGACTCTGAATTTCTTTTTGTCTGTCTTAGAAGCATTGAAAATATAATCCTGGGACTACTTAGGTTACTTTATTTTCTTTCTAATGGGCTTCATTTTCTGAAATGTACTTTCAAATTCATTTCTGTCATTAGTCCTTTAAAGTAAATATAATATTTGTAGAAAATAATTATTCATTGTTGGTACAACACATGTATATGATAACTCTTTTGTTTAAATTAGATTTTAAATTATTTGTTAACTGAGTGATTGCACAGTATTACTGGCTAATGACCTTAAAGAAGTCAGGTTTCTGCTTCAAGGGACAAAATCATAGGCAGTTATAGTCAAGGCAGCAGAGAAGATGGCTATCTTCCTCCAAAACAGGGTCAAAGGAAGACCTATAAGCACTAGTTAATGTACTACTGATTAATATTAGGGCCTAACATCTTCATATATTTGTCAAAATAAACAGAGTGGATTCAACTATTTTTCTATGATTGACTCTATTCTAACAAACCTTTACTACATTTTCCTGTTGTTGTTGGCCACTTAGTGTACTGGTTTTGGTTGGGATAGAGTTAATTTCCTTCATAATAGCTTGTATGGGGTTATGTTTTGGATTTGTGCTGAAACCACGTGTATTGCGTTTGCGTGGCAAGGTTTTGGTAGCAGGGGGGCTACAGGGGTGGCTTCTGTAAGAAGCTGCTAGAACCTTCCCCTATGTCCGATAGCGCCAATGCCACTGGCTCCAAGAGGGACCCACCACTGGCCAAAGCCGAGCTAATCAGCGACGGTGGTAGCACCTCTGTGATAACATATTTAAGAGGGGGATAAAAAAAAATGCGTGGAAGAACAGCGGAGGGAGAGAGGAGTGAGAATATGTGAGAGAAACAACTCTGCAGACACCAAGGTCAGTGAAGAAGGAGGGGGAGGTGGTGCTCCAGGCGCTGGAGCAGAGATTCCCCTACAGCCTGTGGTGAAGACCATGGTGAGGCAGGCTGTCCCGCTGCAGCCCATGGAGGTCCACGGTGGAGCAGATATCCACCTGCAGATATCCCTGGGCAGCCTGTTCCAATGTTTAACCACTCTTTCAGTAAAGTAATTTTTCCTCACGTCCAATCTAAACCTCCCCTGGCACAACTTGAGGCCATTTCCTCTTGTCCTATCGCTTGTTACTTGGGAGAAGAGACAGACACCCACCTCGCTACAACCTCCTTTCAGGGAGTTGTAGAGAGCAATGAGGTCTCCCCTCAGCCTCCTTTTCTCCAGGCTAAACAACCCCAGTTCCCTCAGCCGCTCCTCATAAGACTTGTTCTCCAGACCCTTCACCAGCCTCGTTGCCCTTCTCTGGACACGCTCCA
>NW_008824754.1:3447225-3509071 GCF_000699105.1 Pygoscelis adeliae | reverse complement strand
TAAAGACTGAGGCAAAGAAGGCATTAAGTACCTCAGCCTTTTCCTAATCCTCAGTGACAATGTTCCCCCCCGCATCCAATAAAGGATGGAGATTCTCCTTGGCTCTCTTCTTGTCATTAATATATTTGTAAAAACTTTTTTTGTTGTCTTTAACGACAGCAGCCAGATTGCATTCTAGCTGGGCTTTTGTTCATGAAGAACTGCAGCCCATGGGAAGGACTCATGTAGGAAAAGTTCCTGGAGAACTGTCTCCTGTGTGAGGGACCCCACGCTGGAGCAGGAGAAGACTGTGAGGAGTCCTCCCCCTGAGGAGGAAGGAGCAGCAGAAACAACGTGTAATGAACTGACCACAACCCCCGTTCCCCATCCCCCTGCACCGCTTGGGAGGAGGAGATAGAGAAAATTGGAAGTGAAATTGAGCCCGGGAAGAAGGGAGGTGAGGGGGGGAGGTGTTTTAAGATTTAGTTTTTATTTTCTCATTACCCTACTCTGATTTGATTGGTAATAAATTAAATTAATTCCCTGAATCGGATCTGTTTTGCCCATGACGGTAATTGGTTGAGTGATCTCTCCCTGTCCTTATCTCAACCCACAAGCCTTTCATCGTATTTTTCTTCCCTTGTCAAGCTGAGGAGGCGGAATGGTAAACCAGTTTGCTGGGCACCTGGCATCCACCCAGGGTCAACCCACTACATTGTGACACTTAACGAAAGTTGCTTTTTTCCAAAGATTTTGCAAAAGCCTTCAAACAAGGACAGTTGTGTAAATACCTATGTAGCTCTTAGGTATATTTCAATACCTTTATTACAAGTCATGGCATAGCACAATTGCTTGAGAGACAAAAAGTCCTTGATCGAGCATGTCCACCTAATCCTATTTGATGATATAAATTAAACCTAAGCAATTTTTTTTTTCCAAGCCAGGAGGTATCTGAAGCTCATAGACTTCAGGACAGCAGACTTGTTCAGTTGTCTGCCTGGAAGTATCCTATGGGATATGGTCCCAGAGGGAAGATGGATCCAGAATAGCTGGTTGATTTTCAATGAACACCTCCTCCAAGCTCAAGAAGGGTCCATCCCCATAAGTAGGAAGTCAAGCAAAGTGATGGAAGGCTTTCATGGATGAACAAAGGATTAAACTCAAACATAAGAAGCACTCAATAGGTAGAAGCAGTGACAGGTCATTCAGGATAAATATGCTATTTTAGTGGGCATGGTTGGGGCTAGGAAAACCAAAGCTGACCTGAAGTTTAATCTGGTGAGGGATTTAAAGGGCAACAAGTAGGGTTTCTATAGGTAGAAACGTTGTCTTAATGTCACTTATGCAGTAAATAGGCTTCATACCTAGTGAATTTTCATCATTCGTCTTAAAATACCTATTTATATTAGAAGGAAACCAGACATGTTAAAAATTATTTTGTTCTATTAGATTGCAATGGCCAGGTTAGATTGTTTGTTGTCCCTTTCAGCAACAAAGGGAAAAGAAAGGAAAATATATACACACTGCTGAATAGGGCAGGGGACCTGGTGGCAAAGGACATAGAAAACTCCAGTGTACTCAATGCTTTGTCTTTGCTAAGGCTTGCCTCAGGAATCCCAGGTCCCTCAGACAAGCGGAAAAGTCTGGAGCAAGGAAGACTTATCTTCAGGTTATGGAATATTTAAATGAACTGGACATGCTCAAGTTCATGAGTGGTGAGGGACCAGGCCAATGTCATTGCAAGGACACTCTAGACTACCTTTGTAGGGTTGGCAATCAGGAGATGTTCCTCAGGATGGGAAGAAAGCAAATGTATCTGAATAGCAGTTTCAAAACAGAACAGTGATTTGTAATGCTGATTCCTAATCTGTTTCACAATACCAGTCACCTATACATTTGCAAAAGGCTGAGCAGGCATTTCAAAAATTTTCAACATCCCTTTTGACATCACTCAGTATATCTCATTGAGATACTCTTAATCACTTCCAAAACTTTGTTTAGAAAGAGAAACAAATGACCCAAGGAAGTTCCTACACTGATTATAATCAAGCTGCTTTCCCAACATGATTCAAAGCCAGAAATAAGGGAGAACCTGTCATGTGACATACACAAAACAAACTATGCTTGTCTTTGCCTGGAAGTTACAAAAGCTATGGTAGTCACCAGGTATTTTCACAGAGCAGAGGCAAAATAGGCTGGAATAGCTTCCTTTTATTGAGAAAATTAGTAATCTTTATAAGATTGCTCCCATAAATAAAGTAAATAATTTGGTGGCATTTTCACAACTTTTTGACAAGGAATAGTAAGTAAATCATAAATATTTGCCTTAAGAAATTGTACTTTTCTGTTTACTTTTGGGGTTTTGATGTCTTAAATTTATTTTTTGTTTTTTTCTTGAAACAAAAAAGTTTTCAATTAATCACAAAATATATCGCCAGAAGTAGTGCTAAAGGCTGGTTCCTTCCTTATATTTGTTCAAACTTACTTGAAAAAAATGCCATTTTTAGTGATTTTTTCTTCTTATTGTCGAGTTTGTCCTGTATATCATGATGCATGACAGTAAAACAGCATGTTTCTTTTAAATTTAAGTTACAACTCAGAAAATATAACACAACACAATATCCTTGTAAAAAAAAAAAAAAAAGCTATTTCTTTTTCCATCCCATCAAAGACAAAACAAGAAGCAGTGCAGAAGTGAGCAATTAACAATCTAACCTGGCCATTGCAATCTAATAGAACAAATTAATTTTTAACATGTCTGGTTTCCTTCTAATATAAATAGGTATTTTAAGACGAATGATGAAAATTCACTAGGTGTGAAGCCTATTTACTGCATAAGTGACATTAACATACCTCTTTCTTCTCTCCCCTTCTGCCTTTGATTTAAAAAGAAACAGAGGTGAATGAATGAGGCAAAGAAAGTGCAGTATGTATCAGCTTAGATTCTGATGTTTCCACGCGCAGCTCATTACTCAGAGAGTAACCCTGCTTACTTATATAAGAATAATTAAAGAATAAAACAGAGTCATGACTAAGGATGGAAGATTGTATCTCCCAGTGGCCAACCAAAAAATAATACCAACTTATTTTTTTCTGCATAAAGTCATCTGCTCATAAGTTTTTCTTATGAAGCACCTGTCATAGCCCATTTTCTGGCATGTAGCTCGCTCGGCATTACATTTTGGCTTCAAGGTCATTCTGTTATTGCTAACTATATCATCTTCTGTGCTGAAAATATATTCTTTTCACACAGTTTAACCCCCTTGTAACCAAGGCTTACTGGATAGCATCAGATACTCAAAGATTATTTCAGTTAATGGCAGTCAAAATTTGCTTTTCTCCTTCTCTGAATGAGGAACTCTTAATGGCTATTTACTGAGAGAGTTAGATATTTTCAGCTGGGCATTTGGAAACATAAGCTATCCTCAACTCAATAATCAGGTTTGGAACACTTAATAGGGTTTTGAACGTGCGTCCAAAGAATGACCGATTCTCTGTTCTGCTGATTAAGTTCCATATGACAGGTCACTCAAAGCAATGAAGTTATGAGATAAAAGCATGTTGCAACACTGAAGAAGTCCTATCTTCCACTAAACTGGTAATTTTAGCTCATGTCATAAATTTTCAAGAGTAGCAAAGTTTGTTGGCATTGATTCTGCATATCTGCCATTATTATATCATCCTACTGATCGATCTTTTATTTCCCCTGAGACTTTCTGGACTGTTTCATTTTCAGGATCAGGTATTTTTCTTGAGGCCATTTAACTCACAGTTCTCTCTATTTTATTTGGAAAACATTTTCTCTCCCAATTGCTGTAAGATGACATTTGTTTCAGAATGTATCATCTTAGTAGAGACAATTCTTGATGGTTATTTGATAGACTGCTGTGTGATGACACTAATAAGAGCAACGGGGTTAGGTAACTGCTGACAGCTTATGCACCAGAAGAAAAGATCAGGGAGTATAATACCAGCTGTAGGACAAACCAAAGGAATTGAGAAATTCTGTAATTAGTAGCAATACAGAACTCCTGGACAGACTAGATGGGTGGAGTCCAGACAACATTTTTTCCAGCGTATCTCACCATTCACACTAACAGATTACAACAGAGACATTTAAGTCCCCACTAAAATTTCTTGTAATTTAAATTTCATCTGACATTTATATTTCAAACATTCTTTCTTATTTCAATATGCTTCCTACTAATTTCCTTTGTCACTTAGATCAGCAGTAGTCCTGTCTGCCTTTAATAGCAGTTGGGGATGAAAGTTTTGAAATGTGTCTGAGGAAAAGAAAAAAGAAAAGATGAAGTAAAACTGAGAACCATTGTGAAATGTTTTAAAGAAAACTGTGAATGAGAACAGGCAGCTTTAATATAATCACAGATATTAAAAGATGATCACATAAAAAGTCCAGCCTGATTTTTAACTGGGCAGCTGCAGGTCTTTCTGTGGAAAAGGCTAGATCACTTCTTTAATTCATAAATGTAGGCCTGGCTGTATGGCTAAGATTACAAATTACCCTTTCTCTTCTGATGTCAATAGAAGCCTGGGGGAGGGGGGAAGGGTGCGGAAAAGGCTAAAATATAGGATTTATGCTGTTGTTCAGCTATTAGCTATTATCACTGATTCCCAACTTTCCTGGCACTTTACTGACCTATTAAGTATTACTTGGAAAAAAACATGATAAACTGATCTCAAGGCTAGAAAAGACCTTCATGATTCTTCAGTCTGGTTGCCTGAAGAACACAGACCATAAAAATTCATGGACTAAGCTGAGACTCGTGATATCACTGTGTTCTCTGCTTTTATTTGTCTCTCTTTTCATGCCTTCTCTGATTCTCTCTTTCCTCCCTTCTGTTACCCCCATGACTTCTCCTCATTCTATTTACTTATTTCATTCCTTCGGTCAGACACTACACCAAATAAAAATGATCAGCAGTTCAGTAATAAATGATGACGTCTGTGTGCAAGTGCCAAACAGAATTAGCACAGGAAGGACAATATAGGGTCAAGGAGAAGCACAGGTACTGGGGCCATAGCTCTTGTTGCTGGTAGACCCAGGATGACAGCACTGTAGTGACTACATTAATTTTCCTTTAAAATAATCAGAGCTGGAATGCTTTCAATTTATTGATTAATTTTTATTTTAAACATAATGAAAGCTGTATATGTCACCTGGGCCACTGAAAAAGCTTAGATGAGGTTAATGCCTGACCTACCTGTTCTGCAGTGTTCAGTTAGAACAGATGGGTCTCATGTCCAGCTCACTTAAATTTCTGTGACCGTGTTGATGAAAAAATGGTCAAAAATGATGAAAACCACGTCAAAACTGGCCAAGAATCAGACCTATTTTTCCTAAGACATCATGGCATCCTCCATAGTGGTATCAGTGTCCCAAAACACTAACACATACCTCCACAAATAACTTCCTGCTGGAAACAAAATAAGTTTTTGGCCAAGTACTCTTAGGTGAAACAAACCAGACTGTCTTTCTTTCTCCTCCTCATTTTTTGGTCATCATATATCCAATTGAATCTAAGGTTATCTTACTAATAACAAAGGAGTGGTGATCTCATCCTCTGCTAGTCCAGAGGAGCAGAACTGTACTGGTGTGTCTGAGTCATATAAGAGAAGTGGAGTAATGTTCTTCTGAGAAAGGAGATAGGCTGGTACATAGGTAGGTAGATAGCTCAATAGAAAGTTTATTCAGAAAATAATAAAAAATAATACAACAGAGCCATATTTTACCACATCTTCACCTTTCCAAACTACCCACAAGATCACCTGTTTATATCAGTTCTCTCTTTCTTGGCCAGGACACAAGAGGAAAAAAAAAAAGGAAACACTGTAGCAGAAGAAATACAATGGATACAAACCTTTATGATCCTTAAAACAGCCACCACCACCTTCAGTATTTGTCGACCCTAGCACTAGAATACTATTTAAATTTAAGTAGTTTTATTGCTTGCTTGCAGAACAGAGGGCACTGTGAAAATAATACTTTCAATGATATATTACGAGACTAGAAATATTGTTGTAGGGGAAAAAAAAAAGAAAAAAAAGAGACTGATTTTTCCTTAAGAGACAAGTCTCCTGCTGGTATCTTCATCCTCATTCCATTTAAAGCTGCCTGCGGCTTTCAGGTGTCAAGGAATCTGTTTGTTACTTTTTTGCTGGTTTGTTGTTTTTTTTAAATCAGTGATTATATCTGAATCGTCCATTTCAAAAGGCAATTCCTCTATGTATCTTCTCTGTTTACTTATATGATGTGCCAAGGGCTACATTTTTTTGTTTTTGGTGTTTTTTTGAAAACATCTTGAACAGTGAAGTAACTGGAAATTGAAATAATAGAAAACTGTAATGAAAACATTGATGTTTGGTGAAGAAGGTACTTAAAATCTACAAAATCACTTGAGTGGCAGTGGACCCAACCACAAATGATTTGGGCAGAAAGCCCATAAAGTTTCTGGACTTGTAACATAGACAGAGGCCACCGTATGCTGGCTCCACCTGAGACAACATTACGTCTGCAAAAGTGGCAAGGATTTGCTGGAGGACTTAGGATGCAGCCTGACCCTGAAAAACTAGTTGAAGTCTGAACAACAGGTATCTGCCAGAAGATGTTCTGGATACATACTGGCGAATTTACTCAAAAGTTCCTATGGATTTACTGTCTTGGGTCAGCATTGCTTCAGTATACGTTGTAGATATATTAATTAGCTCCAAAATCCTTTAAAACAAACATTGTTTATGTTTCTGAGTCACTTCAGGCAATTTTGAAAATGGTTGTGAAAAATTGAACAGTTTAATTGTTCAATTGTTAGACTCTTCCCTGACGTGGTTTTGGACTGTGCCAGCCCCCTCTCAAAGAGTTTCCAGACAGTTCAGGAACTAGAATAGGCCAGGGACCATTCCCAAGAGGTAGTCTGAATATAGTTTTGGAATACAAAGGCACATTTAATGTGTTATTATAGATATAAATTATTTGACCTTGGTCAAACCCCTTGCTTCTTCCAGTTTCCTTTCTGTAAAATGGAATAATAAGATTCTTCCAACTCTCCAAAATATATAGATGCATCCCTAAACAGCTGGCTGATACATAGCTATGAGGGTGGAAATGGGAAAGTAAGGGTGATTTGTATCTGTTAAACATATGGGTTTTCAAATGGACTGCTTGAAATCCCACATTTGAATGCAGGGAAGAGCTAAGCATTTCTGAAGATTGCGTCCTCTTTCATGTTTGTTAGTCTTCTAACATCAACAGGGACACAGTGGCGCCAACATTTTTCTTTCAGCTACTTCCACTAACAGAGCTGCCGAATCAATAGCTGGGGGAGTCTGTGGGTGTTTTGGAAGGCACTGAGGAATTCCAAACTTTGCTATGAATAATAGAGAACTATTCATATGTTGCCTGCTGCTGGCTTCTTCTGAGGTCTGGGTATCATGCTTCTTTAACAAGATTAAAAAGGATGGGTTGTTTATAAAATAAGCTTGTCCCACATGACAGGTTCTCAACCAACAGGGCTAAAGATAAACAGTCTGGGCTCAATCTAGAGAGAAGAAGCACCAAGAAGTGTGTTTCCTGAAGGTTTGTTCCACAGCTGCCCACCCCTTTCTCCTTGCATATGCTACAGGCAAACCCAGAAAAACGAGCAAAACCAAATGTAGTTCTGGGCATCCCTGACACATACAACATAACACAAAGGTAGCTGTCTGAACACTTCTGGATATTTCTAGATTGGCTTTTATTGTCATTTATTAAAATATATACATTTTATGCAAATTCCCTTTTACATACACTCCAGCTCACCCTTTGCCCATCTGGATATAAGCTGGTGGAAGAGGGGCTGCTGCTCACTCTGTACAGATCCCAGGACTCTCCTGGCCTTTTCTCATGCTGCCTTAATGGCTAGTGGTTAATAAAAGCAAGCTACCACCTTTCAACCCACTGAACAAGAAGCAGTGTCCACTGGTGCTAGCAGCCTTTTTCAAATTTATATTGTTACATGTTATACACGCGTCTTGGTTATTACAAGCTCCCTGCTCCCATCAACAACAGTAATTGCAACCTATTTCTATAAAGTCCATTGAATTGGTACATTTCAGCAATGCCCCAGAAAGAAGGCTACTCCAACTACTGTATGTATTTCTATGGTTTATGAATCAACTTTATGATTTTAATTTTGAAACTGTTATTAAAGAGACAGATTGCATTTAATAACAATTTTAGTATTGCCTGCTGCTCTAACCAGCAAGCAATAAAGCAAACTAAAATTAAAACAGGAATCCACTGCTAGGAGGCAAGCCCATACAGAAGGTGGCGGTTTGTTGTTCTAACCTCCATAAAATATCGGCAGGCATAGTATTTCTGTCATTGTGGTGCTTATTCTCATGGCTGCAAAAACAAGCTACATGTCCTGGGAGTCATTTTCCAATTTAAAACAAAAACCCCTTTCTCTGGCTCTGTCCAACACTTAGGCTTATCATGTAGACTAGCTGCATGAATTATGTACACTCAGGTCCATGCATGCCCAAACCATCTTTGCTATTTTTGCATGTGGTTTTTGCTCATTATTCAGCAGAAATACAGAATTTGCTACAAAATGAATTTCTGAGTGGCTGGTGCTATATATAGTGACTCCCTGTCAATCATAGAGTTTCTGAATTAACACTTCTGAACTGGTCATAACTCAGTACTAAATGATACAGTGGAAAAGGTTTTTCAGAGAACATTCTATTGTCAAAAATCATTTCACTGCTCAAGCCCTATGCAAGCACTAATTTCCTGGTACATTAGAATGAAACCACTGATAACATTTATCTTTATGTGGCAAAATATTTTATAATCTTCAAGAGACTTGGTTTATCTGGAATATATTGGGATTAGCAGACCTCCTGTATCAAAAAGTTGAGATGAAAGATCTCATGCGAACAGAGTCCCTCAAGATTACCGCTGTGTTGCTATCAGGCTGAGGGTAAGAACCATGGGGTCCAATTCAATGTGATCTTATGTTTGGTTTCACACCAGGGTAGAACAGAGCAATGATATGGTTTTGGCCAAAGTCAACTCATAATCTCCCAAGCAGCTTCCAAAAATGGCTGGGGAGTTAGCATGGATAAGGACCAATTCCAAAAGTCACCTGCTGTGTTAATACCTTGTTTGGAGTGTGAAAGAAAGCATTTGACAGTATGGATAAAGGCCATTCTGTATGTGTTGGTTACAGTACCAGAGGATGGTCCTGAGGATATTTTAATGGATAGAAATGAAATTCTTCAGACACACACCCTTTCATATGGTATCGTCCCATTGAAGCCTCACTTATTTCATGCCTTTTGGGAGTAGTAAAAAAGTCAGTTTGCAATCACTGGGAAATAAGAAATGAGTCTGGCTAAGCTCTGCATTATGCAAGTTCTAAAAGGTGAGCTAAGGAAATATAGCTCTGCTGTTTTTTAATCCCTATAGAACCCTAATCATCACTGCCCTGTGGACAACTAATGCACTACAGAAAGGCTCAAGCTTAACTGTGTCTCAGTGTTCAGAGCTACCCACAACCATAGGAAATTAAAAACTTCTGGATAGTGCACTACTGATAATCATGACTGGGGACCACCGCTCTTGGGGTGAGGCAGCCTAATCTTCACACAATTTCAAGCAGCTCTGGGGATTCGTTGAGTTCTGGAAGCCTCAAAAGGATTTGGGGTGACAGGGAAACTGGCTTATAAGTGATACAGCTAAAAGGATTTCTTTTGTAGTTGGAAGCATGAGCAAAGAATGGCAGAAAGGTGCAGCTGAGGTTAACCAGAATCTCCTTTCTCCATTTGTGACCTCAGTCCCCTGCTTTATTTAGGAAAGACAGTGTTTCATAACTGCTGCCACAATGGAGAATTCTGAAACTTGAGTTGCAATGTTACAGAATGATTCATGCAGGAAAGAGCTGCTCCTTTAGAGCAAGGTGCTAATCTCCAGTGCTTCTGTATATGCATAAATATTACTTTTAGTTTCCCACTTTCTGTTTGCTTATAATAACATTTCAGTTAGAGAAAAAGGGAGAAAGCTGCTGTTTGCATGCATACTCGAGCAATTAGTGACAACGGGAAGGGGATGCAAGATAGTTTAATAGGGGTTTTAGCAAAATATTATTTTCTCTCAGTTTGCCTGAGAATACCAATAGTTCTTTAAGTAAATATGAATTATTATACATGAATCATTTGTGTACAATTTTCTTTGTGAGTCAGCATTAAAATATATAAATATTCTAGATGTCACTCTTCAAAAGAGAGTGACTTTCATTCACAGAAGCCCTTTATTCAATTGGAAATTGAGATGACACAATATGGCACAACAATAGGAACTTGCAGTGCTGCAGTTGCTTAAAATAGAAAGGCAGAAAAGAAATGTGTTTTTTGATTCTTGTGTTGCTCCGGTTCTTCCTGATAACAGGACATTTTTCCTTTGTGTGGGAAAAGCTAGGGTGACTCTTATGTCCTACTTGGCACCCCTTTGTTCAGGGGCTTGTGCTGTTCTCAGGGCAGAGGTAATTCCAAAAAGTAAGAGATGGATCCACTAATGGCTGAAATCAATGGGAGTTCCTTAAATTGACATCTGTGAGCACTGGATCAAATCCTATTTTAAATGAGTGGCTGAGCCATTGCCAGGCAAATGCTAGAATCAATAGGTTGTGGTGTAAAGCCAGCTTTGGCAGTCTCTTGAAGAAGTGCATCTACTGGGGTCAGCAGGGGATATGTCCACATGCCAAATTCAGCAGTTGGCAGAGTGAGCTTGGTTGAGTGAACATTGAAATGTCCAGCAGAATAGTATACAGACAAACTAGATTTACTGAAGATCCTTGAAAGCAAAGGTTTTGTGCTTTTTTAACTCATTTTTTTCCAGTAAAGCTGATGAGACCCTTATCAAACAAAGCCAATGTAGGAGGAAAGGAAGGACTGCAATATAAAATTACTACTTACAGCATCAAAACATTTCCAATCCAAATTGTGCAATAAAGATACATTACACTGAAACATTGAAACAGTAGGGAAATGTTCAGTGAAGCTACTCGGGCAGTCCTGATTTCTCATTCTACTTCCTTCTCCGCCTGCATGTCCAAGTTCCCTTCCAATGGAAACTAGTCTGGAAGGAGATGATACAACAAGTCTCTGTCTGATATACGTCATTCACCCAGGCTGTACTTCCAGACCCAAGAAATGCTTCCAGCTCCAATACTGTAAATATGACAGTAATATTGCTCTTACCCAACCATGGGAAGTCAATAAATGATATAGGGAATATCCTTCCATTTTTCAACTGTTTTCTGGGCTGAATATGGTACTGTGTGTTAATCAGCTCAATCCACCAGCAAACACTTCACTAAAAACTTCAGAAAAAAAAACGTGTTCTTCAGTCAGTAAACTGCAGTGACAACTCGGGCCACGTCTGCGAACACAATCCTTTAAATTACAGACAAGTCTCACTACTGCATTGCAAAGGAAGATGGATGCAAACTGGTCACATATTCAATGCTAAAGTAACTCTGTTCCTAGCAGACTGAAAAGGGAGTTCCCTAGTGATTGCAATAGGGTACCAGTAAAATGCTGAGTTTGGGGTTTTTTTTTGCGATTCACCTTTATAAATATGCCTTTTCCTTTTAAAAGAGAGAAACCAGGTATTGTGTTGAATAGGGTCAATGAGGTTAAACTGTTCATTCATCAGTCAGAGAAACAAACTCTGTTGTTGGGTCCCATTAACATCTTAAAGAGTGTTTGTTCTTTCCAAACAAGGCACAGTGTAGCTTCAGTGTCAGGTGAAGTTGTGCTGCTAAGGTAAAAATATCTCCAAATCAGAGTTTCTGCATAACACTGATGGCTACATTAGACATATGGACCATCTCATGGAGATAGAAGTGAAATCTAGGAACTCTCCACTCTTTTCAACATGTTATTTCACTCATCATTCCATGATAGTAATGCCAGAGTGATAATGTTATCACTAAGAGGCTTCCAGCTCATACTTACCAGTAACATGTATAATATCAGATCTAAAAAATAACTGGTAACAGAGCAACACGACTTGTGTTATCAGCTCAGGTTGTTCTCCAGTGATTCTCCTAGCAGGTGTCATGATTCTTATGGTGCTTTACCTGCTTGTCTCCCTGGTACACTGTATTTATCATTGTTTATAGTCTCTGCACCTTAGTGATTTGTAGACTGTTTTTTCTGCAGGATTTTTTGACTTCTTTTATAACTTCTCTTTGACTCTTTCACTTTGTTTCATCCAGCAGTTTAAGAGATGCAGCCCTGGAGCTGCAAAGCTTTACATGACGTGCAGGGTATCTTTTATTTTTTGCATTTGGAGTGCTATGCACAGACAATGACAGAATTTTAAGGCTTAAAGATCCAGATTTCTGGAAATGATTGGCTTTTTTGTTGGGGTTCTTTGAAACCAGTGAGAATTGCCACTCTCAATTGTTGTATGTCTCCTTTCTCAAATCAACATGACTCAAGCTCTCCATCTAAAAACTGTAGTATTTTTTACCATTTAAAGTCCTAAATTATTCATATTATGTTTCCATTCTTTATACAATCCCTGTATCAAATTCTATATAAATCTGTCAGAAAATAATTCTTCCTTCCTTCCTTCCTTCCTTCCTTCCTTCCTTCCTTCCTTCCTTCCTTCCTTCCTTCCTTCCTTCCTTCCTTCCTTCCTTCCTTCCTTCCTTCCTTCCTTCCTTCCCTTTCTCCCTTTCTCCCTTTCTCCCTTTCTCCCTTTCTCTCTCCTACCCTGTCTTGAGTATTTTATTCTGTGGTTTTTTCAATTTTGTTTGAACACAGAGTATTTGCCCTATACTCCAGAAAGGCTGGGGTTTATTTGCCACTTGAGCTTTGATCATGAAGGTGTGTCACCATGTTTAACTCTCTGTGAAACCCTTACATAGACCAGTCACAAGAATGACACATTAGGCACCTACCATGTGAATGACTTGTCTTGCCCAAGGGTATTTGGTATCTTTTGGTATTAGCATTGAGAGGGTTTTTTGTACATCACCTATTTGTGAGTCACCTGTTAATCAGTATCTCAGCTAGTGAAGCTCTTTGCTGCAGTGCTGTTCTGTCAGCAAGATACAGAGATATGACTTGTTTCTCCCACAGCTTGTTATCCCAGCAAATTGCAGATTTTTCCAATTGCTCATGGATGGATTTTAGGCAATACTATTTGAATATGTTTGATTTCTTGTTCTTAGGCAGACCTTAATTCTCTCAGTGCCAGGCCATGGACTTCATTTTTTTTATTGCTCAGCATCTGATGGTTGCAGTCAATGGATAACATTATCACTCTGGCGTTACTATCATGAAATGATGAGTGAAATAACATGTTGAAAGAGTGGAGAGTTCCTAGATTTCTCTTCTATCTCCATGAGATGGTCCACATGTCTAATGTAGTCATCAGTGTTATGCAGAAACTCTGATTTGGAGATATTTTTACCTTAGCAGCACAACTTCACCTGACACTGAAGCTACACTGTGCCTTGTTTGGAAAGAACAAACACTCTTTAAGATGTTAATGGGACCCAACAACAGAGTTTGTTTCTCTGACTGATGAATGAACAGTTTAACCTCATGATTCTCATCCTCTTGAAGATCCTTTACTCACCTCCTTTATTCCAGATTTAGACTCAATCAGTTTTCTCATCCATTATCCTAGATTTGTACACCAGCACCACTCTTACCCCTGATGGTTTGGGTGGTGTTGGGATCTTTCCCAGCCTGGCCACCACCAAGAATACCAATGCAATAAATGCATGACACTGGTCATGGAGATCTTACCTTCTCCTCCTCCTCATTTTCTTAGATATTCCTCCATCAAGATACAGTCATCAAAAACTGTGATGCCTTTCAGTACTCTTTTGTGATTGTCTGTCACTATCTTGAATGAATGTAGGACTTTCTTGGAGTTCCTCTACAGAGTGATTTTTTCTGGTGCATATAGCCTATAAATTACATTAAGCTTTCCTTAGTGAAGAATTTATCTGTAAAGAGGTGGAGTGCCTCTTCAGATGAATTCAAGAGCTTTGACTGTGTGAGGAAGAAAACTCAAACCAATCCTTACCCCACTATATCAAAATGGTGCTGCTCAGTCCACGGAGAAAGCCTGTTTGATTTTCCTACTTTACTGTTGAGGCCAGGATATCCAGGCAACTCTACCATACTGTCAGTAAACAAGACAATCAAAAATAAGATCATATCTTCTATGTCATGTTTCTGTTATACTGTGAAGCTGATAAGGCAGCAAGCTATTATCCACCTTTCATCAGCTCTGAGTGTCATGGATGATCTCAGTCACAATGGTTTTCAAATTGCAAGTAGATGATTCAGTTTCCAGTGACACTTTCAAGACTGAAGATATCCCAACACTGAGATCTTTACTTCAGATTCTAGTAGGAATTGCCCACTCCTTTATTTTCAAAGTAGTCTGAACCCAGATTTTTCAATGAACACCTTCCTGGACATGACAGAGATTTGCCATAGGTTCTCCTTCCAGACCCTCTAATTGTTGGCAAATTTTAAGAACTGTGAGTAGTTGAGGAGCCTGATCACTTTTTGTGACTAACACATTTGCAGAGCTCTTGGGAGCAAATGGTGAATAAGTCCTCTCCTCCCCTTCGCCCATTCATCTCTCATGCAAGATTTAATGGTGCAGTATTGAAACACAACTTTATATTCAGATCATGGCATTCTGTATCTCCCAGGTTGCAAGAATGGCTCCCCTCATTGAGGAGAGCTTGCTTTTCACCAGAAGGAAGAAGGTTCTGTGATAGTCATGGAAATGTTATCTTTGTCTTGATACTCATTTGAGCCTCTCCTGCTATTAAAAGCACCTATTCCAAACATATTTTTACATTAAATGGGACTAAATATCTTAAACTGAGGTTCATCCCTATCACAATGAAGTCAAGGCTACAGTGACTTCTGTGCAAAGACTGGAATAGGAAAACATGCAATGCAAGAAATCTACTAAAACCAAGACACTTCCTTTTAGTCAGGGCACTGGAGTTGCAATAATGTTGAAAAGTCTGATCAAAAATGTTTTCAGCCCTAATGTTTGAAGGGAAGCCATAACAAATTCTATTAATATATTAACAAAGACCAACCAAAGTCCAACTCATGATACTGCCTTTAGCAGGGCAATGTTGAGGGTGCTGTTTGCATCAAGGACCCAAGACCCACTTCTCATAAAGGAGATTTGAGGAGATAACTGCCAGGTGTTATCAACAGATAGAAAAGGCATATGGACTATGACTTAAAAAGCAGGATAGTTATCAGTGATCTGAAGTTTTTGAGCTGTATTTTCCACATAACCATTTAACAATTATTCCTCCTTCCTGCATTGTTCCTCATAGTCTTTACATCTTCAGGTTAGAAATTGACTGTGACCAACTGTAGGGCAGAGAAGAGGATGGGTGGAGATGCTAGGGCACTTAGAACAGTTGATTTTAGAATATCTATAGTACACAAAACTGGTGTAGACTACGCAGCTCAAAGGGTTGTTGAGATGGATAAGCAATATCATCTTTTTTTTTCCATAGTGGAAGGAAAAAACTAAAACGTTTTCAGGAGCATGAGAACTGCCATGAAACAGTATCATTATTGCTCAGACAGCTCTTCAGGAGACCTCTCACAGATCTCTGGGATGTCCGTGCACTTGTACTGACACCTGGTGGCAAAAAACAAATAAGAAGAAATCGAATAAAGATGGCTGACAATTTGTTTTCTCTGGGATTGTAAAATTAACCAGTTTCCACGTTAATTTACATGTCCATGCTGAAAATGATGTTGATGAAATGCATTCTGGCATCTACTCTTTCTGAAGCTTGCGTTGAGTTCCTTTAAAAGTCATTTGGCAAGACAAACATATTTTTTGAGCAGAACCCTGAGAATGGTTGTTATGTTTCTCATTTTCCATTTTATCAAATTACAAATGCTTGTGATCGAGGTGTGATGAATTGCAACAGTACTGATCAACAGACTCAGTGCCACATTTTTTCCAACCTTGCTGGAATATTTCCATGGTTTTCCAAGGGCTGAATCCCAAATCTTGGTCACAGATTAGATGCTGTAATCTCTATTTCTTTTTTCGTCTTCCTTATAATTAAATTTAAAACCAACTCAGGATTCTAGGACTGATGGTTTTCTTCTCATGGGAGAAGCAGCAAAACGGTACCTAGGAATATGCCAAGGGTAGTTTAAGTTATATGCTGACACTGGAGCTGGAACAAACCCAGTCATAAAGTGCTTGCAAATTTTCGGTGCTTCCAGAAATCTCACATACCCACCATTGTTTCCTAGGAAGATACTTCATTCTAAAACCTAATTCCACGTGTAGAGGAATAAACAAGGACCACTGTCCATGAAATCCCATAGCTGGGAGCCATAGCCCAAGCAAAACTAACCACCTCTCTTCCTTCCAAATGTGAAAGATGTGCCTCAGTCAGTAACTTCTGCTGCCGTTACAGAAGCCTCTAACTCTTGTTAACTAATTAATTTCAGCTTGCTCCAACAGTGGCTATTTTATGTAGTGTGTGTTATGCAAGTATAAAAAATGCGATCTGTCTCTCCTGTTTGGAAAAAAAATCCAGCATAACTAACAATTAATTACAACTTCATCAGCACTGTCAAAACTGAAGGACAGGCATGAATTTGAACCACTCCTGAACAATGTTTGTTTCTGAGCTGAGATACATTTTATAGAGTACGAGTATAAGCTCTGTGTAGAAAGGAGTATTTTCTGAATACAGTTTGTGAAATGGTTATTTACTTGGTGTCTGAACAGTGTAAGGCATTACTGCTGAACATGTAAATAACATTTAATAAACTATGTTCTGTCCCAGGTAACAGCAGAGTCCATTTGGAAGTAACCTTATTTTCTGCTGTATACGTTATCCAGGTCTATAAAGAATTGGATCCAATGTAATTTCTTCTAATGAGTTGAAACTGTAATTGATTAAATCTACTAACCTAGTACCTTTTCCAAGAAATCTATGCACATAAAATGTTAAAGGAAACAGGAAAAAACACACCTCTCATTGTAAATGAACGAACAAAAAGGCAGTCTCAAACTATACTTTAACCAAGGAATCACAAACCAGATTATATTTCCCAACTGAAACCTTTATCACAAAAGTTCAGTGCAACTATCTTCTTGTTTACTCTGTGTTTCCCCAGGGAAAATGAGGGATGATAAACAGTGATGTGACCCAAATGACAAGGAATTTCAGCTAACAGATTTACCTTGTTTTACTTCTCCTCACCCCACCCGTTTTCAGGCTGCAAGAATAACACCAAGAAATGAAATAATTTGTGACCTAGATTAAAATACTGACATTAAACACAATAATTTTTTGTTTCAAGTAATTTTTGCTTTCAGAATTAACTAACTGTTAACCAATACAGAGCAGAGAAGGTTGCAATTACAAAAGCATCTGAAGACTAAGAATTTGTTCATGTTTGGAGTTGTATGTATAGGCAGATAGATACAAATCCTTTAAGGAAAACAATACAAGTGGAAGGTCTAAATTCCACATATTACAGGCCTCAATCACACACGTGGACCTCTCCTACAGCCCTGTTGATAATCTTCATCAGCAACAGTTTTAGCTACTCCTAACTCCGTAGAGCCAGCGATCTGAGTCACTGCTCCATCTGTACCATCCTTGTGGAAATGTCAGTGGCAGATGCTGCTAGTTAAACAGGATTTAAGTTAAAGGAGACAGAAGAAGATGTCAAAATACTCGACAGGGATTTCAGCTGGCTCCTACTCTCCTTGGAGTACTATATTTTGGAGTTACCCCAGAATACAGTTTTACTTATGTCACCTGTGGGAAACACAAAGCTCCTATCAATCCTGGTAGGACAAAAGGTTGACACTTAGAGACACTTGCATACTTGCTGGTCTATACCCTGTATTAGGGCTTCAGTCATTGCAAATTGGACATGAAACACAACTGCTGGGAACAATATAACCTCCTCCAACACTTGGAAAGGGACTCCTAGAGAAAAGAGGTGGCTCTTTTTAGACAGAATCACCACTGAGCAGTAGCGTTCTCTTGTGAACAAACTTAGGGGAGAACATAGCCTCGGGGCCTATGCATTGGATAGCACTGGGGACATCCCTACAATCTGTCTCAGTCCAGTAGTCTCCACTAAACAAGCCCTCTGAGTTTCCTCTAACTGTGTTGGGATGCAATGAGGGTTTTTGCTGTTGCGACGAGGGAGAGGACATTTTATATTGCTTTTGCAGGTTTCAGTCAAGCTAAGCTAGCCATAAATTTGACCTGAAATTCTTAAATACTTTAATTTAAATAAAAGTTGAAGGAAAAGAAGAATAAGAAATGCTGAAACAGTTATTTTTTTGCATTTTACAGAATAAAATCTGTTTCCTTTGTAGGAGGTTTGGTTTGCAGTAGGATATAGGCACCCTTCACAGGAAAAGAACTGATGGTCATTATGCCTTTTCCTATGAATCCGGTAGGAAAGAACACTCTCCTGGGAGGAAGAAAGAAAATTATTTAAACGTGCAAGCTGGACAAGTACCTTAGCACTGGGCTATAGGATTTAAGAGGAAAATGAAGGATACCACCACCTATCTCATTATTGATTTTTCTTCAGTCTCCTTATCAGTCTAACTTGAAGACAAAGAGATCTTGGAAAGCTACTTCAATTTTTTTTTTTTTTTTTAATTCTCCTCTCCCACAGTATTTTAAACAGTTTATTTAGTATGTTCCAGCATTAAATATTCTTGGGAATCATATTTGCAATATAAGGTAGGAAACATGCACAGAAGACTTTGAGTTACACTCCACATCCTCCTAGTTAGGATTTTATTCATCCAGAGGCTGGAAACACAAAGTCAGATTCTCTCTTATCACATGAGGTGGAAGAGGCATTTCCACCTTCCAGGAGAGGATCCCAGCCACCACCTCTGTGGTGTTTTTCCCTGTCATTCTTCTCTGCTGAGGCTGCTCTAGTTTGTCAAAATGAGATCTCAATATGCAGGGGAATAGCAGGGGGAATCCAGAAACCCTACTCTTGCAGGCATCAGGGCACAAAACTCACTCTCTCTCTCTCTCCTCCTCTCTCTCTCTCTCCTGCCGACCCAATAAATACTAAACTAGTCTAGCTCTGTATTCCCAGGTTGTTCTAAAACTTTATTTGTTCAGTGATGCATACATGAAGAAGCCTGCTTCTGAGGAAAAAGTTTAAGGACCTTCCCATAGCTACCAGAAAAAAAAAAAACCACCAACCAACCTATAATGTCACTCTTGTACATTTTACTGCCAACCACATTCTGAAGGTACATACTCATTGTTGCATTAAAGTCTATAGGCAGTTACACACTGCAGTCAAGCTATTTCAATTGGCTTCCCCATTGCTAACAGCAATTGTTGGATCACCAGGTTCTTTCACATTACACATATGCCTAAAGAGATTGAAATCTCTTTAAAGTCCAGAAGCTTTTTGTACAATATATCTAACAGGCACACAGATGCTAGAGTTGTGTTATTATGGCTCTTTGAGCAAGATACAGATGCCTGGATGGGATATTCCCTAAACACAGTCAGTGTGAATTAGCACAAGACCGGGAGTCAAGAACTATATGATCCTGAAGAGGTTATTTAAAATCTTTGTGTTGTTTTCCCATCTGGAAAATTGTCTTCCTAGTTACAAAGATGTTTCTTTCAAAAGTGTTAAGCACTTATCTAGAAAGCACTTTAGGTTCCTTTAAATTTAATGAATTCTCTTTCACCCTTACAATACCTAAAGGCTCTGCAACTTTCTTTTTGGTGTTAACCCTGGCTCTTGTTAAATCTGTAGTGTAATCTGCTTTAAAACTATGGACAAGATTCTTTTAAGAAAAAGGATTTTCAGAAAGTGGTATTAATAAGATACTTGTAGGAATTCATTATTTCTTCAACTATACATGAGTTACTTGTGTTTCAGAGTGATAAGATGTACTTTCACTGATATTCCCTTGGTATGACCCTATGTTTTTATCTATTGAAAATGCTGCAAGCTAGAGCTCTCCAGAAAGAGAGCTGAATATGTCAGGTTGTTCATATTATGATGAATGTAACAAGGGTCTTTTCTCTCCTAAATGTAAGTACATGATTCCCCTCACTAATAGAAATTGCACATACACATCAAGGAGCAGAACACAAGCTTGTAACATTAATATGGTCTTATATAAACAGATTTTACCTGTAAAGAATCCCTAAAGTTTTATAAAGTCCCCATATTATTTATTCAATAACCATTATTGATAGACCAGGCAGGAAAAACAGGCAATATTTAATTACTCTTAGTAGGATTTGACAAAGATATCAGAGCTCATAGCTTTACCCTTTCTTATGAAGTGCTCAGTTCACAGGAAGTATATGTAAAATCATTCCAATAGGGTTATAATTACTGTCCCTTTGCTTCCAGTTGTAAAGAAAAATACTAGCCCAGAGAAGGCTGGCTACTTTAAAATATCATGTACAAGGTTTCCCTTCCCTTCCAAGGGGAAGAAGTGAGAAAATCACACTTGTTCACATTCACATTATCATCAGTGATTCTTTCATTTGTTTATCCAAATGGAACAGTTTGGGGAGGAAAGATTAAGGGTTTCCCTCAGAATTCTGTATAGCTCAATGGGCAGGATGATTTGTCACAAGGCAGGACTTTGAGTGCCAACAAATTCAGAAGAGCCTGAAATCTATAAGTCTGCACACGAGCATAAGTACCCATAAGACAGGGCCATCATGCAAAGACGGAGCTCCTCTTGCAATGGTCCCCTGTTCGGCACGCTCTGAGCATGCACACTACACCACAATCCCTCAGCTGAAACACATGTTCTTTTCGATCCTAACGTGACCTAGGCGTGAGGTATGAGATGCTTGGCAGCATGAAGCAGAATATAGGAAACAGAAGTGTCTGTGAGCTTTACAGGACTCCAGGTTTAAGGGCAACTCAGCTGCCATTCTTAGGAGTTTTGGGAATCACTCTCCTGAAATGAAAGTTAGGCAAGACTTGCTCACAAATGTCTTTTTTGTGGATCCAACCACAACTGCTCAAAGCTGGATTTTCACCTCAGAGGACTGGAGACAGAGGTTGTGGAGATGAACACAAATAAATACCTGTCTGATTTACCTGATCTTACAGGGAAAAGGCAATGTTTGATACGGCCTTATAGAGGTTCAGAGAGTGGATATTTTTAAAGCCAGTACAAATACCTGCATTGCCTTGACTACGGTCTAGAGATTTCTGCTTCAGCAACTGAAGACCAGTCAGCTGTTAATTCAAAGTTAATTCAAACAGCCAGAGCCCTGACTGTTTACTGAAAGGGCTCTGAAACAGTTGGAGCAGGACTGAGATTCTTCTTAGAGCTTTGCACCACCCATGAGACACACACTACACATAACAGCCATGTCACACAAGCTTAGATTCATCTCAGAAAAGATCAGAAAAAGCCATGTTTCTACGTGTCTCAAATTATAGAAATGTCACTTTCCCACTGGAGCCTTATGTTTAAACATGAACAGAGACAAAATAAAATGAGAAAAGAGGAAAAAGCTAGAAGAAAACCACCAGTTGGTTGAGATTTTAATATTTTTTGTTTACAATTGTGGATGGCTTTTCAAATAGCATTTATAATATCATCGGCTATTTACAGTGCTGAGTGAATTAAAATTTTGTTTTAATTGTACTTGCTTTGCAAATTGACAATTGTAGTTGACATTTGCAAATATATGGCTCTTTGTACGGTGACTTACTTATAAAATAGCCCTGTGGTTTATGTGACATTTTGCTACAGCCTTGATTGTTTAAGAGGGCTTTTGTGCCTGAAAGCTTGTCAGATTTTTCCCAAACATACCAGTCAGTTTAATAAAAGATCACAGATTATTTTTTTTTTAGAATAGCTGAGGTTGGAGAGACCTCTGAAGATCATCTAGTCCAACCCAGTGCACAAAGCAGGGTCAGCTAGAACAGGTTGCTCAGGGCTGTGTGCAGTCGGGTTTTGAATATCTTCAGGAATGGAGGCTCCATAATTTCTTTGGGAAACTTGTTCCAGTGTTTTACTACCCTCACAGTAAAAAAGTTTTTTTCTTATGTTTAATGGAAGTGTCCCGTGTTTCAGTTTGTGCCCATTGATTCTTGTCCTGTCACTGGACACCACTGAGAAGAGTCTGGCTCCGTCTCTGTTACTCCCTCCATTAGGTGTTAATATACATTGATAAGATCCTCCTGAACTGTTTCTTCTCTGGGCTGAACAGTTCCAGCTCTATCAACCTGTCCTTGTATGTCAGATCCTCCAGAACCTTAATGTTCTTCAGGGTCCTTGGCTGGCCTCACTGCAGATGTGTCTCACCAGGGCTGAGCAGAGGGGAAAGATCACCTCTCTTGAACTGCCAGCAACACTCTGCCTAATGCAGCCCAGGAGGCTGCTGGCTTTCTTTACTATGAGTGCGACATGGACAACTTGGTGTCCACCTGGACCCCCAGGTCCTCTTCTGCACAACTGTAGGTGCTTTGAAGAGGTGCTTCTGATTTCACAGATGTTTGAAGCTTCTCCGTCATGCTGTCCTCTCTGCACTTTTTTAATGTGCATGTGCTTGAAATGGGCCCCCTTCAGCCTCATTTTGCTGATTACAAAGTTTCCCTTGTCCACACCACTGTTCACCCTTTGCTTTCCAGCCCAATCCGTCACTTCCTCACTTGACTGTTCATCATCTCCCTCCCTTGCTGTTCATAGTTTGACCCACCCTCACCAGCGTGGCAAGACTGTTGGCAGAGATGTTGCCCTGCTTAGTAAGGTGGTTCCCTCCTTAGCTTTCCTCTGCTCTAACTGCAATGCTGGACCTATAATTCAAAGAATATTTTCTTAAAAGATAAACCCTGAATGATGCTGAAGCATAAACTAATCTGAGGCACGAGAGGATGGGGTCGTAGTAGTTACGCATAACTAATGGAAATTCAGTGGGAGGGATTTTTAATGAATCTGTAAATTCAAGGAGTAATACTCTGCCTGAGGAACAGGAAACACAATGGGCTACACAAAAAGGGAAAATAAAGGTGATCCCTGCAATTACAGGACTCTAAATTTGACTTAAATCCTTTGTAAAGTATTATAACTGTTCCTGAAAGAAAGAATAATTAAGGACACAGAGACAAAAGAAAGTGAGTAAATTGCCCACATGGTTTTATCAAAAGTGTCAGCCTAATCTAATACCTGTATTTTTTTAAGCACTGATATCTTAGATAAGGTGATGCAGTGGATTTAATACATGTAGATTAAAAAAAAAAAAAAGAAAGAAAAAAGAACCAACCCTAAACACTAGATATGGTTTCCCACAGGAAATTACTGTTCAGGGAGGAGATGATGAACATTAATATAAGAATAGTAAGCCAATAAAGAGCTGGCTAAAGAAGAGACTGTAATAGCTTATATTAAAAGGGGTGAATCGGACTGCAGAATGACTGCTACTTGTATTCTACAGTCATCAATCTAAGATTGGTTCCTCTTCGTTTACCAGTGACCTAGAAATAAGAAGTAGGTATGTGTTCATCAAAACTTTTGGCTGGCAAAATTAGAAGTCACTGCCAAAATTAGGGAGGACTGAATCATCATTTAAAGAAAATTGGTGAAACCTGTTGAAAAGTTTAGATGTGGGATGACATTTAAGAATGCAGGTAGAAAAGTCATGAACTTTGGTATAAACAGGGAATACACTACTTGAAGGTAGAAGATAAACTACCTGCAGGTCGATGTCCTGCCCTGTCCTTACCCTGTCCCCATCCCCATGGATGTGCCTGATGCCCACGGCTGGGGGGCACAGCTTGCCCCCTGGCTGCCCTCCCCCTGACTGGAGTGTGGTGGGACAGGACCTGGCTATAAGGCCCTGTTCTGTCCCCCATCACCCCCCTCCCCAGGAAGCCACTGGCCCTCATGGCACCCTGACGCTGACTTGCACATAATTCTGGTCCATTACGATCATCACATCAGCTTTGTCAGTAAACTGCATGTTTACATCTTTTTGCAAGTTTTGATATTTCTTAAGCATGCAAAATTACAACAGATGTTGTATCCTTGGTTCCTTGGAGGTGATTTCAAAATTAAATACGTCTGCGATAACAATTAAAGAGGGGTTTTTTGTATACGTTCAAGTTTTAGTTGTCTCCCCTTTCCATCCCTTTTCTGCAATGGTAAGGGCTAAAGCTGAATTTGAAAATTAATCTTGAGCTGATCAATATCTACAGTCCAACACTTGTGGTTCTAGCAAAAAGAAGAGTGAAATATCACAAAACTCTGGATAAGAACCATAAGAATTGTTCACATAACATGTTTCACTTGTTTAATCTGAGACCTAATCCTCAAGTCCAATGGCTCAGTCTCACCTAGTACAGCACTGGAATGTGTGCATATACCAGGGAATAGCACCTGTTCTACGGGTGATAATATCAGGCTCTTGAAATTTATAAACTTAAGTATGCAATCAGGCTCAGCCTCTGAAGAAAAGTGAGATTAAATTTTAAATGACTATACAGGTAGACCACGTGAGACAAGCTGCCAATTTACACATTTGAAGGCATCAGAGGGAAAATTTGCACAACTTTCCATTTTTCACTCTGGGCAAAAATGAGAAAGGTCAGGTATGGAAGATCCAAATCACCTTGAAATTTCAGCCAGCTTTCATGAGCATTTCAGCCAATTTTTATACTCAAGATATTTCAGTAATATCAGAGATGTTTATCCTACAGAATCATTTTGAGCTGTATCTTGCTTTTTCCTTGGTTCAAAACTCATTCCCATGTCCACTAGGGATGAGAATGTGTGACGATAATGAAGCCTGTTTGTTAAAACCACAAGTTGTGCATCGGTGAAAATTACGTAAATGTCTTACAGTTTGAATACTCATCCTCTAAAACCTGCTTTGCATATGCCAAACTCATTTCACTTCTGAAAAATCATTGGATTTTAATCAAACTTTACTCCTCAATCCTCAGTTGGATTTGAACCATGAAACTAAGCTGCAAGCTTTGTGTCTTGCATTAGACCCCAGGACATATCCAGTCCAAAGCATTCTCTCCTGTCAAAGCATGGAATTTTGTAATGGGATCTGGAAAAGGCATGACAATCTTTACTCACAAACCAAATTTGGCATTCAGATGCCTGGCTGAGGCTATATAACACAACTCCATGCTGAACTGGTTTAACCTTTGTGTTACTTTGTGTGCCGATCTTTCTTTTCTTCTTCATTTACACCTCTCTCAAGTCAAAGAGGCTGAAGAGCTAGGGAGGGTGCACAAATCAACTTACAGAGCCCTGAAAAGGTCAGCTTTGCATGCTTGCCCATTACCTTCTCTAAAATATACAAGGGATTTAAATTGTGGCACCTAATTCTAATGAAGATTGCAATGCAAAGAGGAAATGAACAATATGAATTTCTTCTCATGACAAGGATAATAATGAGCGCAGAAAATAGTACAAATACACTGTAGAGTCATTGCAATTTTAAATCTCCAGTCGCATGGTCTGCATAAAGTGTACTGTGGTGGGCATGGTATTTTATATCAACAATTCCATTTAATTTGCTTTAGAATATAAATACACAATTCAGGATTTAATTCAAATTCTGAAGGAATTCTTGACTCTTGATTATGATTTCAATTACCTGCATTTCCTAACTGTTGATTTGCACTTATTGCTATCAAGTTCTTTGCTTTTTTATTCATTACATATAATTGCTACTTTCACTTTTTCTCTTATCATTAATCACTCTATAATTACTCTATGATTGTGTGTTTGTGGAAAGGGTATGTTTCAGGCATTTCCTAGGGGGAAAAAAAATAGTTTTAATCCATTGGTCATTCTGAAATAAATCTGACATATACATAAAGGTTTCAGTGTTACTATGTTCCCATAAGTTTTATGAAATAGAAATTTGCATAGAAGCTAGGACCTCATTAAGAGAAAAATTGCTTTGTGAGTTCATTTTTTATTAGATACCAGAAAATCTCCTTTGGAGAACACTTTTCTGAATGACCTGGGAGAAAAGCTTCAATCAGAAAACACACAGTATTTGATATAATGTCCTAGAGAAGCCAAGTTTCATCAGGTCAACTGCTTTTAGCTGAGGAAAACTTCTTTCGGAGCTGCAGAAACTTACAGGTTTTTTTGCAGTGTATACAAGAGAAAAGCTTTCAGTACCTCTTCCACATTTTAGAAGAAGTATTATCTTGTCTAACTCTATCCTGTATCACACCATGACAGCTACCACTGTAGCTTTGGAGCCAGAGACCATCTCCAGATACATTCTAACAGAAACTTCTCAGTCAGCACATATTAAACATATAAAGCCTGTATATCTGCATTTTTTAGACTGGAAGAGCAGCTTACAAATACTAAATTCCACTGCATACCCTTGTATTGGCTTTATGGGGCAAGGTTTTGGTAGTCGGGGGGGCTGCAGGGGTGGCCTCTGAGAGAAGAGACCAGGAGTTGCCCCCATGTCAGACAAAGCCAGTTCCCACCAGCTCCAAGACGGACCCACCACTGCCCAAAGCTAAGGTCACCAGCGGCCCTGGTGACACCTCTGTGATAACATGTTGAAGAAAGGATAAAAAATGCTGTGCAGCATCTGTGAAAAAATGTGAGAGAAACAACCCTGCAGACACCAAGGTCAGTGAAGAAGGAGGGGGAGGAGGTGCTCCAGGTGCCGGAGCAGAGATTCCCCTGCAACCAGTGGAGAAGACCATGGTGAAGCAGGTTGTCCCCCTGCAGCCCATGGAGGTCCACAGTGGAGCAGATATCCATCTGCACTCCATGGAGGACCCCACACCAGAGCAGGTGGATATGCCCTGAAGGAAGCTGCCACCTGTGGAGAGGAGCCCATGCAGGAGCAGGTTTTCTGACAGGAACTCTGGCCCATGGGGGAACCACGCTGGAGCAGTCTGTTCCTGAAGGACTGCACCCTGTGGAAAGGACCCACACTGGAGCAGTTCTTGAACTGCAGCCCGTGGGAAGGACCCATGTTAGAGGAGTTCACGGAGGACTGTACCTCCTGGGAGGGATCCCACGTTGGAGCAGGGGAAGAGCATGAGGAGGAAGGAACAGACAAGATGAAGTGTTATGGACTGCAACCCCTGTTCCCCATCCTCCTGTGACACTTGGAGGGGATGAGGTAGAAGTGAAATTGAGCCTGGGAAGAACAGGGGGTGGGGGGAAGGTGTTTTTAGTTTTGTTTTTGTTTCCCACTATCCTACTCTGTTACTAATTGGCAATAAGTTAAATTAATCTTCTCCAAGTCAAGTTTGTTTTGCCTGTCTTGGTAATTGGCGAGCAATCTCAAGGTCCTTCTCTTGATCCACAAGCTTTTTCATGTGATTTTCTCCCCATGTCCTGCTGAGGAAGGGGAGTGAGACAGCAGCTTGATAGGCACCTGGCAGCCCGCCAAAGTTAACCCACCACAACCCTTCTCTATCATGGTCAATCTGGTAGAAATTCTGGTTTCTAGGAAGTGTTCATACACACCCAAAATGGCAAAGTATAAAACACCCCAGTCAGCCCTGAGATGCTCAGGTTTATGCCCTTCCCATCCCCAGCCCCACCAATCTTGTGAAATCTTATGTTTAAATATATATATGAACTGCTTGCACCCTTTTAATATAGGCTTCTCAAAGTAAAGACTGATTTAGTTTATGTGTAGTGGCTATATATATGTAGTAATAAATACAATTGAACTGAACTCTTCGATTCTAATAGACAAAGCTAAAGATTCAACATGTGTAATTAAGCCAAGTCCTTCTATAGGCTTTTCTACAAATGTTCATCCAACTCTAGTATCTTTAACTTGTTGCTACAAACACAGTATATTCTGTATTGACCAGTGGGAGGAATTGCATTTGGTCACATCAGCAAGGCAGAACAAGAGATAATATATCTCAGAGGTAGGATATTTACTCTGTTACACAAGAGTGCATCACTACACTCCTTTACATTGATTAAGTCTAGTAACATCGGACAGGAAAGGATGTCCTGAGCCACCAAATCCAGTTTTTCTGCCATTATCATGGAGAACTGCGTCACATAATTTTGGGGGGTTTTGTTTTTGGTTTGGTTTGGGTTGGGTTTTTATGCTTTTCACTCTCCATCTTAAAACTAGTAAAATTTTTGTTCCCACTACTCTGAACAAAATTCTGCCCTATTGACATCAGTGCTAGTACTACCATTGACTTCAGTGGATCATTTCTAGATTCAGAAAGGCATGGAGAAATAATAGGAGTGAGGTAGAAAAAATGGTATTTATTACTGCGAAACCTTTTCAAAAATAACCAATAAATATAAATGGGAACTTCATGAACACATAAAAAATGAACAGATGAATTGATAAGAAATGTCAAATCTATTTTTATATTATTGTTCTTAGTAATACAGAGAGAAGGAAGAGAAATGGTGAAAAATGGTATTTAAACAGAATTATTTTTCAGGTATTCTTAAAACCCTAACCAAAGCAGACACAAAGTAAGCTTTAGAATTACCATAATGAAAATTACTTGTTTTGCCAAGTGTAATTATGATCCTATCCCTGAACTCAGAAGACAAACAAATACAGAAGAAAGAGACCTAGAATGTATAATAAGAGAGATTTTAAACACAAAATATGATGTTGTTTAAGCATTTCATTTGAAGATGATACTTGGTCACATTCAGAAATGCAATTACTTCCTTACTTGGAAACTGATAATTGTTTTTGCTCAGCAAGCTGTACCTCTAGAAGAAATAGGAATTATAAATGGCTTTACTCTCATGACTTAATAAGAGTAAAATATGTAGTACACCTATTAGTTGGCAACTGCCCTCCGTGGATGAAGTGACTGAATCTTCTTCTTGGTATTCCTTCTCTCACAGAAATTCAAGTTCTGACCCTGAAATAAGATTGTAGCTCCTAAGGTTGCCTGGATCTATATTTATTAGCTGAAGAGCGTGCTTCAAACATTCTTCAGAAGCTTTCCTTGTTTGTTTTTTGTTTGTTTGTTTTTCTTTCAGTTGTTTTTGCTTTGTTATTAATTAAAAGAGAGGCTTCTAACTTAAAACCAAATATAAACAGTTCTATAGAGCATTAATCTAATCTACATAGGTACCCTGGAAGTTTGCAAGTTCCTCATCCTACCAACGTTCTCATGATGTATGGATGTATCTTTTTCAGGGATAAGGAACCGATGTACAGAGAACAGCATCTAAAAATCTGTCTGCCCAAGGTTGGTACAGCATGATGAAGGTAGTCAAGCACTCAGGAATTGCTAGCCACACCTGCGGTAGGATACAAAAAGGAAGCAACAGGGAAGAGGAAGAACAAAGACTGTGGGCCCTCCTTTGAAATTAGTATCTTACCTGTTCATCCGCAAAGTTGCACTCATTCTTATTTTCATTCTCTGGCCCAACAAATATTAAAAAAAAAAGTAGAAGACTTTAGGAAGATCACAAGGCTCATTTATCCTATATCATTCTTTAATCCAAAGGCATCAACATGCACCAGCCGTGCAGTACAAACTGGGTAAGAACCTGTTCTCAAGATGGACATTGTTGGAATGAAATAATGAGGTTTCCAACTCTCCTAAATAAACCACCAGATCAGAAAGCAGTTGTTTTCCTACAAAGGCATAAGCACAGATCCTCCACTCCTTTCTCCAAGCACATATACCGAGCAGAGGACCACTGGGTTCATCTGCCTGGAGGCACAAGGGTGGTGCAATGTGAGATCACTGTAGTAAGCAGTATGCTTCAGTCACTTGTTGCAGCCTTTGCAAGCAAGTGCAATTTATGGGTGCCTGGAGGCTATTGTAACTGGGGGAACATAACCAGCACACCTTGGAGGGGTATACAAAAGTGTCTTTAAACTACACTCCTTTTATCTGCTACACTAGGTTTTTTTTCCATGCTTGTAATAAACAAAACCAGCCCTGCTTACCTCTTACTTTTATCCATTAGACCCAAGTAAAATACCTAATTTAAGGTAACCGAGAGAGAATCAGACCCACTATAAGCTCCATAATTACCCAGAAACGCAAGCAAAGCGTAATTCAGTGCAAAACTAGGCCTATTACAATTGCAGACCGAGTTTTCTACAATTCAAGACCCTGATTCCCTAGTGCATTACTCAGCAATACTGTTGTCAAACGGCAGGAGCACAGCTGAGAGTCATTCCCTAGGTGTTGTGTTAGCTCCATAAAACATGCCTTAACAACTCAGTCCCTAACGGTTTCATACACCGTGTGCGCAAAGTGGAGACATCGAGGGCCAGCAGGTCAGCATTAATCATTTCCTCATGGACAACATTATGAAGTGATACCACTGATATTCGTTAAATAGCTCACAGAAATAACCAGTATAACAGAGGAGTCTCCCCAGCATTAGACCAGGTACTTTAATGGAACTGTCAAACATTTTGTCTGACTCTTTGCTGCCTGGCACCTTGACTAGCCATTTATGCATGAGCTTAGGGACTGTAAACAGCCATAAAATCAGACCTCGCCATTCATATAGGATGAATATTTTATATCAGTAACTGCGGTGGAAAGAGCTGCAGATTCAGAGATTATGAACTTATACAATCTTTTCCTTTTACCTACAAGATAATTGGAAGAATAGAGCAGAACTATTTGTGTTTAATCATATCAGAGCCACTGTAGCTCTCTAGTGATTCAACTCCTCCCTTCTAAGCAACCGGTGTTGAACATATGCTAAATCTGCAACATCACTGATGCCATTCTTAATAGTCTCCTCTGTTACTAAAAAGTCTCTTTAGGAGCATTGCTGTGTGTACAAGGACTCAGACTCTCAAGCCCCATGCTGGGCTATTCCACTACCTGTTTATTACATGTAATTAGAGAATGCGACACTGACTTGAAAGTGCTAGATTGCCTTGAAAAGCATAAATCTATTACTTCTCTGTTGCTGAGCACATAGGCAGTAAGCTCTATAATTTTCTTAATTGTCTTAGACCTTTATTGTTGTTGTTGATTCTTTTTCTCCAGCAAATGAACATAAATCTCCTACAGAAATAAGAAATGCCAGCTTTATGCTTGAGTTTTCAATTCTCTTTTCTGGTAGAAAGCTAGCAGGAAAATACCACACTTGTGAGAATAAGTGTACAAAAGCACACATATATTCCTATATTTTATTTTGTTCGGAGCAAACATAATAAGAACAAATACATAAGAGAATGTAATGGTAATGAGTTAGGCAGGCTTGCAGGGTTTCTAAGAGCATTTCTCTTCTTTGTTTTAGATCACCTAGAAGTATGTTTAAAACTTCACAAGGGTATGGAGCTGCAAGAGCTCCAGAAGACTTTCAGTATAAGAGCCAAGTTTATATACTTTGGTATGACAGTGTCAGCCTAAAGGTCAATGCACACGTAATCCCGATGACTTTATGACCTACTTACATTTTCATAATAGTGTAAAGGACATTTACTATACATGACAGTCAGTCTCTGAGATCTACGTTTATGTCTGCGAATGTGAAGACAGAAGATGAATATTTTCAGTGGAATTCTGTGGGGATATATGGATACATCTGATGGAAGGATACCCCCAACAACAGAAGTCTCTAGGAGCACGACCTATATAATGATGCGTAATTTAGACAGTTAAGGGCAGAAAGGGAAGGAGACATGAATGTCACAGCACCAGAACAAGTGGTTACTCACTTACAGAAGGACACGGTCTTTCAGACATTAAAAAAAACCCCCTGATAACGAATATAAGCAGTGTTGCTCTTAAATGAGACCAATTTTCAGCATTTTTTTCTGAGTGTGGAGAGTTCATGCGCACACACATGATTTTCTGATACCAGTCCTTACTTTCTAGCACAGGTACCAAGATGCCAGATGGAGCCTCTGTGTTCTTTGGTCATCAGTATTTGCCCTGTGGTTGGTAGCAGTGATTGATTCCTAATGTTATGAGACAAATGTCGTAGAAGGTCCTTTCAGAAACTAGAAAGCAACAGCATGCACAAAGCTATGCATCAAGCACTGTCAGAAACCTAAGATGGCAGAAATAAATGAGGTCCAAAAAAACCTTTACAAGCACATGGAGCTACAGCCCCCTTACGCAGGTGATACATAGGATATTACTCCAAAAGGAGGAGACTCTTGAAAATGTTGTAATTTAGTAAAATTATCTTAGCTCCGGAAAACAGGAGCCTCACTGTAGGTCCAGACTCTTCTGTCCCCCTCATCTCAAGGGTGTCTAGTTCACATATAGACGTGTGAATCACAGGTGTCTAATATGGCAGAAGAACTCCACCTTTGATGTCACTAAAAAGTGATACCATCTTCATTACTGAAATTTTAATGCCCAGTTCATATAATGACCTGGACATGATAGGGTACCACGCAGGGTACAAATTCCATGTTTGGTTCTTTCCTTTTGCTATGACTTTATATTGCCTATATAGGGATTTCAACCTCACAGCTCCTGTGAAAGAGTCACCCCATATACCTTCAGCTCATGTATCCAAACTCACTACAAGTCACAACCCTCCCTCTGTCTATGATTCTATTTTCTGCTCATCACAACACAATCCAAGGCCTGAACAGGTAAATCATGACATCTGCAGTTTTCCCATATAGAATAGCATTACAGCTTTCTCTGTTCTCATTGCTTGTTACTTATAACTCTGAATAACTACTTTGGATGAGAATCAGGTTTCAGATTAATGAAAGCACCTTCTAACACTGAGCATTTTTATAGTGTTATGGCTAATGGTGAACAAAAAGCGAGAGATAATGGAATGACTTCAACATACATGACCCCTCCCTGCCACTAGAATGATATTATTTCCATGATGTTATTTTATTATTACATTATTACAAATTATTACATAATTTGTAGCTGAGGAATCTATAAAAATATAAGGAGGGAGGAAATGTCATAGAGGTGAATGAAAATGCCAAACACAGAATATATATTCTTGTTCCAATTATTGAAATTTTGTTTGGGGGGTGTATATCAAAAAGTTGGTTAAAGAAATAAACTTTCACAGACACTCTGTTCCATCAAAAGAAACATTACATCTTCTTGCTCTCACGACTGAGAATCCATATTGGCTAATGCAACCTCTCTCTTTCCAGTCAGCTCTTAGAAAATGTTTTAAAATGTTTTAAAATATTTTAAAACATTCCCCCTGTACTCGGCGCTGGTGAGGCTGCACCTTGAATACTGTGTTCAGTTTTGGGCCCCTCACTCCAAGAAGGATGTTGAGATGTTGGAACGTGTCCAGAGCAGGGCAACGAGGCTGGTGAGGGGTCTGGAGAACAAGTCTTATGAGGAGCGGCTGAGGGAGCTGGGGTTGTTTAGCCTGGAGAAAAGGAGGCTGAGGGGAGACCTCATCGCTCTCTACAACTACCTGAAAGGAGGTTGTAGCGAGGGGGTGGTTGGTCTATTCTCCCAAGTAGCAAGTGACAGGACGATAGGAAACGGCCTCAAGTTTCACCAGGGGAGGTTTTAATTGGCTATTAGGAAAAACTGCTTCACTGAAAGGGTGTCAAGCACTGGAACAGGCTACCCAGGGAAGTGATTGAGTCACCATCCCTGGAGGTATTTAAAAGGCATGTAGATGTGGTGCTTAGGGACATGGTTTAGTGGTGGACTTGGTAGTGCTAGGTTAACGGTTGGACTTGATGCTCTTAAAGGTCTTTTCCAATCTAAATGATTCTATGATTCTAAAAATGAAGATATTTAGTTTGCGGCCTGATCCTGCACACACCTTCCCTAACCTTCCCCTTTCACGATGCTGAGGTATTAACTGTGTTTGATTTTCAAAATGGAAAAAAAAAAAAAAAAAAAAATCAAAGCCTGGAAAAGGTTGCCTAGATATGCATCTCATTAGTGTCTAAACATGAGCCAGATTTTAAAATTCAGTGTAAGCCAAGTTTTGAAGAGGAAACGGCCAAATTAAGTTCAACACTGAATCTAAGCTGAAAGGCTGGTTTTCCTGGACTTCAAGCAAAGCAAAGAAAAACACTTGACAGTTTCAGATGAATTTTTATTTAAATTTGAGCTCTTTAAAGTTCACATCACATTGATGACTAAGTGGTGGAAGGTTGATTTGCAGTCTTTGCAGCTGCCAATTGTTTCCCTCAAGAGGTTTTTTTTCTGTTTCTTTCTTTCCTTCTTTCTTTTCCTTTTTTTTTTTCCCCTCCCTGCCGGATTGTACAAATCAGTGCTTATTCCAAACATGAAAAGCATTGTTTTGAAAACCAGTTAAGGTTGCCAAGGAAACTACAGTGTTGTCACTCTCACATCATTTAAAAAACCTATGCACTTTATGGCAAGGAAATGAATAGTTAAAGGCATTATAAATCTTATACTGACAAAACAATGAACACATGCATTATTTTCCTTGGGAATACAGAAATGGAAAGATAAGACCTCTGATCCTAAGAATCCAAGAACATGGGGTTTCCCCTTGCAAGCTAATAGTAAATTCCTTTTGGCTATAAACTATGAATAGATGCTTTTTCGAAGCCAGAAATATGTTCAGAAGAACTTACAAATTCAATGTTTTAAAAAAATGACCACCCAGCTAGAGAGAGGCCGTGTTTGCTTTGTTCAGGAATGCTGTGAAAATGCTTTGATTATGAAAATTAAGCCCAAGACATCTCAAGCTGTGCAGCCAAATTTGGCTGCCCATGTTTGGCTTAAATTAGAGCCCACACTTGAAAATATTGATAATTGTGCCTGATCTTGTTCCCACTCAAGTAGATGGTGAAAGAAAAATCTGATTGACTTCAAAGAGAGAAATGTTATGCCCACACTTCCTACCAAAATCTGTGACAGCAAGATTACTTCAAAATGCCGCAGCATTTTCCATTGCTGTGGGGCAGTAATTAAACCACTGTGATTGTCTAAGACAATGTTGTAGGAGGAGAAGAAAATCACATTTTAACCAGTGCTGCATTTATCGAAGGGCTAATGCCTTTCCATTATAGTTCTGAAGAATATGCACAACCCTCAAAGTCTTTGTTACACCATTTCCCTTGTTTCACAGATGTTTGACGAGTGAAAAAATAGTATTCGTATGAACTTCTCCCTGATACGTACCCACATTTCATTCCTGTACCCCAATTTTGGTTGAAATATTTAAATAATTTTCAACTTCAGCTCTTTCTTATATGATATTTATTTCCATGTAGTCTCAGCTGCTGACCTCTTCTGCTTCTATTCTTATTCCTTTAATTTCTTTCCCCTGCATTTAGTCTTGGTTTTTAACCTCAGATCCAAAGAACCAAGATTTTACCCCACCTTTTGCTCTATTCCCCTTTCAGCTTTAACATCCTTCAAAGACTTATTAGAAAATAGATTCCACCCACCTTTTACCAAGTCAGAGATCCTACTTCTTGGACTGTTTGACATGACTGGCAATTTGTGTGATGACAATATCATGTAGAGCTTGCACACGATAAGCTGATGTGAGGGGTAGTGACATTTGTGCTACCCTAAATATCAGCTGCAGTTTAGTTCCATGTCTCATTCCATCCTTAAATTTCTCCCTTGGTTTGCTTTCATATCTGACTTTCCTAGGACTTCCATGGCTTCTTCCAAACATTACTAGTATTTCTACCTAAGCAGAGGTAGGATCATCTTTTTCTTATGTTTTAAGGAGGCATATCAATATCCATCGGCAGTAGTGCTGGACAAATATACACAACAGACTCCTGTGGGTTTAAATTTCTGTTGTAACGGAGGTCAACAGCAGAGCCCTCCATCACAACATTGTATTATAATTTGTTTATGACTCTGCTCCCTTCTTCTTTAAAATCCTCTCTTGTATTTCGTGTGCTAGGGGGTTGCTGAGTGGTGGCAGCCTGCAAAAGAAGCACTTCCTGGAGTCAGAAGCGCTGAGGCCATTGGAGTTAGATCAGATAATTCTGGTGGTTTAAATGAGGCAGTCATTTTCATGTTGTTTTTATTTAGGTTTGTTCTTTTTTTTAAATATTATTGCCAAAGTAACTCAGAATGTTAAAAAAAAAAAAAACAAACAACCCTTTAATTTGTTAATTTAGAGCATTTGTAGGCAGCCACAAATGTGTCAAAGACCTTTGTTTAAGAAGTATACACAGTACATTTCTAGCCTAGAGCAAGACCTGAAGCTAATGACACATTATTTTTCATCGGTTTATTTGAACTTTTGGCTTGGCAGTTAGCATCACAAAAGACAATGTTGCTTACCAGACATGGTAAATAAACTGTGTATTGACCCAAACTTGCAATGCATTAAGAGAATGATGCTATTTTCCTATATTTGAAGTGTCTTCATAAATAGTGCTCTTGCTTGTGCTTAACCTCCACCCCAAACAGCCAAACAGAAGTCAAACTTATGCTTACTGTTCGTTCAACTCTTCAGTAGTTTTTGGAAGGAGATCAGGACATCTCTGCAGGAAGATGCTTTAGCAGTACTTTCTACCCTGTGCCAATATACATAACACTTAGACCACAAATAGTAACATAAAATAATCTGTTAATGATGGACTTTTCAATAAGGCAATGAGGATTACAGATCACAATAATTGAGTTCTGGTGAATTAGTAGAATGAAAATAAAAAACAGGATAACTAAGAACAAATGATGTTGAAAAAAGCTCAGTGCTGAAAAAATAAAGCAATGAAAATGACTGGATGCAAAGCATAAATGGCAAAAAAACTAACTGGAAATACACTGTCCTTCTGAATGGAAAATCATAGAATCATAGAATGGTTTGGGTTGGAAGGGACCTCTAAAGGCCATCTAGTCCAACCCCCCTGCAATGAGCAGGGACGTCTTCAACTAGATCAGGTTGCTCAGAGCCCCGTCCAACCTGACCTGGAATGTTTCCAGGGATGGGGCAACCACCACCTCTCTGGGCAACCTGTGCCAGTGTTTCACCACCCTCAGCATAAAAAATTTCTTCCTTAGATCTAATCTGAGCACCACTACTGAAAAGTTTAGTTACAGCTCATGTATCCTGCTCCACAAGAACAGAAACATATCTACTCGACATGTTTTTACATCCAGCAGATGCATCCAGTAGTTGCATCAATTCATATATCTCAAATGTACACAGATTTCTGGTTATGAAATGCTATCACCTGTACCAGGATATTCTTTTCTTTAAGTTGCATTAAAAAAAAAAATCAAGTCTCCAGCTTGGAACATGAATTTAAGAGACAAGAGAAATTCCTGAGTTATTCTAAAAGTACATCTACTCAGATGGAGTCTTAACACATGGAGCTATTGAATGAATTATCTATAGCACTTTACATTCATTCACCCTAGATTTGTTTGATCAATGCAGATGAAGTGCTGCATTGTGTAAAAGGCAATGCAGCTGTCAATAGTGATGCATTTAGTAGGGGAAAGTCAATAGAGATATGTGAAATATTACTGATTGATATATATTTCACCAGACTCTTGAGTTGTTCGATCTGTACTTTATACACAGGCACTGTATAACTCAAAAAAGTGGTCCTGAGGGTAAGGTGTTGAGCTGGGACTGAAGGAGATCTGACTTTAGCTGCTAGTTTCGCTGCAGTATTCTTTGTGCACGCGTGTATCTTTGTGTTGATGATTCAGGCTTAGATCCACAAAGATGCTTTTTATGTCTCAGACTCCCTGAGTTGTATAAATATTACCATAATATAAATATTGCAAGTTACATATCAGAAAGTGTATGTGGTTCACCTCAATTTTTTCACTGTTCTTTCTCTACTGTACACTACATTGAGCATTTCATATTACATATTTTTTTCCAACTGTTTAATTTTATTTCTCAATATTTGCTTTTGAAAGTAGTTGGAAGAGCTTTCTGTGGAACTTTGTGTAGACAGAATCAACAGAAAAAAAGTACATGAGGTTGCTGTGAATTAAGCACTTAAAACTGATACGTAACTAAGGGGATTGAAAGACAGCTATAAACATATCTTTCCAACATATAGTTTCATGTTGTCTCAAAGAGGAAGCTTTGCACTTCGAGTAAGTAAAGCGTAATGATGCTAAAAATGCAAATAGAGACATGTGCTCTGGGTTAGCTGTTGGAATTCACAAAAGCTTGTAACTAAACCAAAGTGCAAGCACCTAACCCCACATTCTGCACAGGAAGCCTGCGTGTTCTGCCAGGTGTTTGCAAGGTTTCTGCAGAAAGAGGGTAACATTTTAGGTTGTCATTTGTGGAATGGACAATATTGCTTTTCTTAGTATTTACTGAGGAGACCTAAAATAAGTTAGAATCTTGGCTTCCTCTAGAGTGTGTATAGAAAGTTGACAGGTGGAGAAGCTGCTTCATTTAATCTTACGGTAAGTCTTTGATTGATGGAATAGATTGTGTTATTTCTTCCCATTGAGTGATGAGTGAGTCTGGGCAGCTGCCTTACAATAGATGTCTAAAGGTATATGGGAAGGCTCCTGTCACAGAAGAGTTTACCAATGTTAAAACTTCAATATATTTCATTTAGTACTAGTGAAAGAGGAGTGTAATTGTCTCAGGGTATATGAAAAATATTTAATTGATCATCATAAAGGGTAAAGGACAGCTGTTGAAAATTATGAAAATAATGTAGAGAAAATGTAGGAACTTCATTATACAGGATTTTAAATACAATAATACCCCTGGTGGCATGAGTTCTGTATTTTTATCCAAAATACACATTGCAATTTTCAACAATTTAAGTTAATTTTTACCACTTTTTCTTATAAAAGTAAGGATACTTTAAATTAAGGAAATGAAAATGCAATAAATTTTATAAACATCTCAAGAGAAGATGACAAGAATGCCACAGAAAATGTTGTGGGGCAAGAGAAATGCTGTGTGAACCAACATTTTGTCATAAAAATCGTCATTATGAATACAAAAATGTTTTGTAATGCCTGCTATATCGGTTGTAGTAACAGATGTGAATTTATTGAAGGAATTTAGAGTGATTGATCTTTTAAATTCTCCTGTTGTCACTGGTGGTGTGGTATTCACTCTCATATCGAGTGATGCAACAGCAGCTGCATGCTACTGCCGCTCAGTAGATCCATGTGGTGCTTTGGTCTTCTGCAAGTAACATGGCGCCCACCCTTAAAATAAACTCAGTCTATATTTTACCTGCTTGAAAGCATACTAAAAATGGTGGAAGTTCATTGGTAATGTAAATATTGGTCTACTAAGCTTTGACCATCCATTCAGCTTCCATGAAGAATTAAAAAAATACACCTACTACGCTCAGTGTTAGAGAATTTTATCTTATGCCGGCTTTAGCAAAATGCCAAATATTCTAGTTGTATTTGGTCTCTTCAGCACAACCCAGTTAAATGTACATTTGACACGGTACCCATTAATCTTACAAAGCACAGTCTTGAGTTACTCAATCTTGTGACATAATGGATTCCTTTCCTACACCTTGGATGAGCAATCAAACGGAGATTGACTTTCTTCATTTAGTCAAATAGATTTATCTAAGCCATGTTTCAAATGACTAGATTAAGTAGGGCAATGTGGGGTTTTTATGTCTGAAGAAAAATCCATTTAATAGAACTGTTCCTTTGATTTTAGAGTGAGCATTACTATCAAAACACTGGACTTCTTCCTCTGTAGTTTTTTGTTATAATGATCTAGACAGTCTTATCTGCCTGTACAGCAATTGAAGGTATTAATACTCCTGTGACATGTCTGCAATGAAGTATGTTCCTGGACAGAAGAGACAAAGAGACTCCCCACATGAGGCCATTTATGTACTACGGTATGTGTGGTGATGACAGTGAACAAATGTCCTTTTGTTATTATGTCACAGAAATGATTTTCATGAAGGATTAATTCATTAAAAACAACAAAAGGACATTTTCTTTTCCCGCTCATAATTAATTATGGGAGGACAAAGGTTCTGTGCAATAGAGAAGCGTAATTAGTTTTCAGCAGGGAATTTAACCACTCCATTGCACTGTGGAGGTGATAAAGACAGAAACTCCCCAGCCTGTGTGTATTCTGGAGCCCTCTGCTGAACTGAAGGAAAACATCTCAACTCTGTCAAGACCCTATTATGGTAATGGACAACTCAACAGCATTTTGTCGTGAGAAAAATCTCAAGGGCAAGAAAAAGAAAATTCCTTGACATTTTCCCTGAGCCTTTCACAGAAGAGTAGGGAAATATGTATTTATTAATTCAACATGAGTCTAATATGCTTCATTTCAGATTATAGGTGAATTTTGATTTGATACGTGATCACTGGAGATATTCTGCATTGTATAAAAGGAATCTATTACAGTCTTATCTAAGACAATTCGACTACTAACAGAAGTTACTTTTACTAAGATTATAACTTTTCCATGAATTCAGCATTCCAAGCAGACAATACTAAAACACGTTTGAATTTTTTTTGTTGTTGTTCATAATGTTAAAACAGGAAAAACAATCTGTTTCTCATCCAACATTCCAGAATGACCTTAGAGCAGTAAACAGAGTACTCAGCTGAGAGTTAGGAGTTTCCTGAGCTCTGACCCCTGCTCTTGTTGAAACCTTTGTTTGTGCAGAAGGTAGATTCCCACACTAAAATGGGATGGGCTTCTAGTCCATCTTTTAGTTTAGTGTTAGAGAAGCACATTGCCTGACATGTGGTAGATGAGAGAACACTTAAAGGACTTTTCAGTCATAAAATTGGGACTTTAGGGCTGTGTAGCACATGAGAAGATAGGAAGTGCTGAACATTTCTGCATCCTATTCCTTATGATTTTCTCTTGCCTTTCTAAATCTTGGAACTCTAAAGAAGACTTTCCGTGGGATCTCTGGGAGGAAGGTGGTTAGCAGATTGTCATATCCACGCGGGCTGGAGAAAATACAGAAGGAAGCAGTCAATCCATGACCATCTAAAAGAATGGTTCCTGAATCAAGAGACCACAAATAATTACCTATTCTGACATAAAATGTGACTCCAAATGAATTCATAACATCTGAGCGTTAGTACAGTTGCCCCCCAAAAAGCAGTGTCTGCAGCTTAGTGGAGTCCCTGCTCTTCCTGACTGAGCAGAGCCCACATTTCTGTAACTTCCAGGATGTTCCACACATCCATGGGAAGACCAGTTCTGCATGGTAATATTGGTGTGTCTTGATTCCAAGTACAAAATCATCAGAAATTCCACAGAACTCCAAAAACAGAGTGAAGGAATTGTTTCTAAAACAGCCAGGTTTTGTTTCCTGACTTGTTGAATTATATTAATATTTTGGTGTAGTATAGGTCAGATACTAAGAGCCATTAAGTCAGATACTAAACCTCATTCACAATTTCTTAGATGGAAGCTACAACCATAATACCATATTCTAAAACAGCACAAAAAAAAATCCCTTGTAATATTTTATTCATTATTGGGAGAATGTGATTTACTAGTAGGATATAAAGTGCCAAATGACACTTGGTTTTCTTCAAATCTTACAAAATTAAGTTGATAAAGAACAAATTGAATAAATGGTTTATGCTTCCAGTGAAGAAAAGCTCCAGTGACATTACCATAAGCCTAGAAACATATTAGAAAAATCATCATTGCTACACCATCATAAAGATTTCTTTTAAAGTCTTCTTTTAAAGTATTGACAAGATCTAAACCTACTTGGTTGATAAAATCTGATAGGTTCATATGCTTTCTGGAAACCTGTTTTTTGGAAACAATGGATGAAACAGCTGTTGTAGTCAGGAAGGCATAATAATATCTTAAACACATATAAAGTGCTTAATCTAAAGGTGGTGCTAAAATTAATCTAAAAGTGTCTCCAACTACTTCAAAACTGTGGCTTCTTCAGGAATGTAGATTCAACAGAGTGACATCATAACCCAAAACTATTTGTCAGTGGAAAATAACAAGAACTCCATATTACAGGTACCCTACTGTGCAGGTCATTGTACAGCACCAGCACATCAGAAGTACAGTGATTTATATCCAGTGATGATCTGACCCACATAATCAAATGAAATTGTAATGTTAGCAATTGAAACGTAATAATAAAGCTGAAGATCAGGAAAACTGAAAACTATTCATTTAAATCTAAATCTTGGAAATTACAAGATAGTGTGCATTTTCTTTTTTTTTTTTTTTTTAGAAGCAGCAGCTTATATGATCTGTGATGAGCAATAAATAGATGGTTTGAATGACAGCTGAGGCATAGTTAATATTATCTCAGTTAATGACACTCGTGATTTGAAAGAAAAACACACTTTGAACATGACTGACCATGAAGGTATCCTCACAGCTGCAATGGCTGGCCAAAGAAGGCAGCTTTGTCTTGTTCACATATTTCCTTTCTGTACTGCACAACCCTTTTCTTATTTACATTTGAGATCTAATTCAGCTGGTTTGGGTTAAAAAATAACACAGGCTAATGCTGAACTAAATATGAAGGCTTTGGAAAAAAGACTATAGTTACACAAGCTTTCCCTTCCCAGAGCAGCAAATTGCCATATCAGGGGATTTCACTAGTCCAGCAATAGCATTTTCTTTTGTCAAGACCTGTGCTGCTGTTTCACAAGGCCCTGTGCTAAAAAAAATAAATCCATAGACACTGCTTGATAATAGCCTTCATAATGTCGACCCAAATAAAATGAGATATATTTTCTTTTCTTTAAAGGATGTACACCAGTCTCTAAGGTTTATTGTTCAACACTATCCTGTTCTAAGGTAAACCTCAAATGTAAGATACCACCAGAATGAGGTACTAAATCAGTGGTGTCTTTTCCAGTAGCCCTGGGGATCAACAACAGCGGAGCACAAAAGAAAAAAAAAAGTAAAATTGGATGACACAACCTACTAAACAATCAAAAGAGACCTTATTTTAATGTCCACAGACAACTCCTTCAGCTGCTTTTTTTCGTGAAGTCTGATTCATCATAAAACATTCAGTTATAAAATGGAGAGCATAATATTGTTGACCACTAGTCTGATACGATTTTCTGCTACAGCATATGTATAAAGATAATTTTAAGATTTGATTGTACTTTCCTCAAATTAGACACTTAACTAATAAGAAGTGCAGTTTTGTTTTTTTTTTTTCTTTTTTTTTAATGGCTGGAAGGACACTTCTAAAGAGTGCTTCAGATTTTCATGAAGTTTTCATTTTCACCCTTGGAAGTTTCTCTCTTTTACCACTGATTGAACAGCTTGCAAAATCTCCATTCTTGGAGATACTCAGAACTTGACTGGACAAGACTGATCAACACAATCTAATTTCAAACTGAGATCCAGCTTTGAAACAGGACCTGGTCTGACTGGTTTTGGAAGGGTTTGATCAGATGACTTCCAGAGGCCCCTTCCAGTTTAAACTGTGATTCTGTTTTCCTTTCTTTGGCACTTCTGTAAGTATCTAAGGACAGGCAGGTTGAACAGGCCTGTGAGTGGAACATATAGCCCAGAAACCTAAACCTGCAGGAAAAGGAAGAATGTAATTTTTTTTCCTTAATAGGCAATACTTTATTGCTGTCACATAACCGTAGTTAGGGGGGACAAGTCTTTCAATCATACAGTAAAGTGCTCTTAGCATCACAATAGGATATATGGTCAGAAAGATCGTATACTACCTTTCCTTTGCAATGGTAATGAGAATTCTTTTTCAGAGAACACTATTGTCCGTATAAATTATTCACCAGCAGAATAGGCTGTATATAGATTTCTTAAAAGTAATATTTCATTAATATGACAAAGTACATCTTTAGCCATGAAATGCTTAGTTACCTCCATTAATTTAGTTGGAAAAGACACACCATCTTATATTTCACACTGTGGCAGTGTATTCAGTAGAACTATTTAAAACCCCTTGAATCAAACTTCCTGGGGTCCAAGCATGTATTGTCCAAGCATTAATTAATTTAATTTTATTGTACTACTAGTTTTACTGTCATATAATAAATACAGATAAATGTCTTGGTTTCACTGTATTTCCTTCCATTTTTTTAATCCAAATGGACTTACTCTGATGCTTAACTCAGAATGTAGGGATCATTGATTGTATTTACTACTTTGATACTAACTTGATATGAAAAAAGACAATTAGATAAAAAAAATAATCTCAAATTACTGCCTTATATGTGACTATTATTTCCCAGCCCACTTTAAACATGAGGACTTATGACAATGCCCTGATTTTCTTAGTGATCTGCTTGTAGTACCAACTGTGGATGGAACAGTGACATTCCTGGCACCTTGATGACTTTAATTCTTCAGAAATCAAATACTTAATTTTAAAAATTTTTCTTGATTAGGATATTTTAAACTGTACGTAGTTCACGTATCCATAAACCAGCACAGCTGTGGCAATTTACCACGTGTGTATTCTCAGTTCCTCCAACTGTGAAGGAAACCCCATTAACTGAAAACATCTTTTTTTGAGGTTTAAGCCAATGCATTTGGGGGGGGCTTAGATCATACATCAGCATATAAGTCAGTTTCAATGACTTTATTAAAAAATGGTAGCTGTGCACACTGCCATATTCAGCCTGCATGTAGTCCTATGCTTATCTCCTCAGTTTATATCAGTGCAGCAGAATACTGACAGTTTTCTAAAGTTTAATCAACCAATGCTTCCTAGGCATTTGGAGATGAAACATGGAACATTAATGGAAAGAGCTTTTACTACTACTACTCAATTAAGTTTCGTTTGCTTTTTTAAGGGCATTTTAAGAGTGTTATGTATATTCTGATTTAAGGAACACTCAGCGTTCAAGCATTTTTATCATGCAGTTTTTGTGAAAAGGTTTGCAATCTTTTTGAAAAGGTTTGCTGCTTCTGATCTAGTGCAGCATTGTTCACTTCCACCTGACACATTGCTAATTTAAATATTTTAACCATGAGACGCAGGTCAAGGTGTACTGTTAATTACAAAAATCCCATTGTTGTTTCCTTTGAAAAAGCTCTATAATAGAAAAAAAGATGAAAGGCAATGCAGTTGGCAGTGAAATAGCATGAAAACACTGCTTTCCTTCTTCAAAGGCCTTGTTTACAAAATGTAAGGTCACTTTCATTGGAATTGAAAATACAAGCACAATAAGGTAGCTCCAAGGAATCACTCTGAAGGCAAACTAAACTTCAATTAAATGCCTTTTTTTTTCTTTCTTTTTTTTTTCCTTCTTTTTTTTTTCCTGGAATGTGAGCAATTGGAAAACTTGCTGAACAAAACTAAACTTCACATCCACTTTCAAGGTGTTTTGTGTAGATACATACACAATGAATTACAGTTATCAGTTAGGAAAAAAACAGTGACAAGGTTTTTTTACCATGAGTTTTGCCTCACATACTTGCTTTAAATCTGATGGCACAATAGTTTGAAAGCCTTCAGATTTCTTTGCTTGTATTGGGTGAACTCTAAAAGAATATCAGTATTCTAATTATACAGCGAGTTAAATTATCTGTTAGAGCTAAACACTCACCAAATAATCAACCTACTTTTTGTTTTGATTGGCCATACCAGCAGATTAAGCTGCTAATATAGAAAAAGACAGATGTCAATCACTGCAGCATCTCAGCAATCTGCTAATGACTAAGCTTATGCACTTTAATAATCCTGCTTATTTTAATGGCAAGGGGTGGAAAAGCTGAAAGAAAAACTGATTAGAGCAATGAATTGCTTATTTTGAAAGATGTGATTTTAGCATAAATCTATTTTTTAAACCATCTTATCCTTGATTGCATATCATTTTTGTTACCAGTGTGGTATTAGTAGTAATTTTACTTTAAAAAAAAAAACAAAAAACAAAAAAAACAAACCACAGCAAAAGTAAAAAACCAAACCAAACCAAACCAAAAATGAAAAGGAACTTTTTGAAATATAGTAGATACAACTCAGCTGTTTAAGAAAACATAGTTCTGTCTTCTCTACTTGTTATGATTTGTAAAGTAAAGAGGAGCACTGGGGTAAAGACAGAGCTCCCACTTTTGATGCTCAGCATAGGTGTTTTAGTACCAAAAGTGTACATATGCCCCTAGCAGAGTGATTATTCTGGGTGCTACTCAGGTATCTAGGCTTCTTATACATGTGATGGGCACAGCAAAATTGGAAAGGCAATTTCAAGGCATCAATTTTTTTTTTTTCCTTCTTTTTTTTGGATCCAAGGTGAAGTATAGCAGCTAGGATGTTGGAAGCAGCGATGCCATTAACTCCACACTTCCGTAATGTAGAGTTGCAGCAATAGCAAGCCATTAGTCACTTCCTTCTGTACATTTACAGACTTTTCCTGCAGTACCACAGGTGCTCAGATCTATCACCACATTACACGTGAATATTTAGACATATGTGTATTGGTATCCTGCAGGGCTCTGCAGCCAGTTAGTAGGAAATATTGCCCGACAAGGGGGGCTTGAACCTTGCTGAAGCGCAGGAGTCTGATTGAGGGCTGTGTACGGGCTAGCTCCATCTGCTCTTATTCCAGAGAACCGAGTCCTCTTCTGAGGGTATGCTGAACGGAGCTAGCCTTGCTGGCTAGTGTGGAGGTCGTTCGTCTACTCTGCAAAGGGCAGGAAGCAGTTCCAATCTCTGATTTGATGATTACTTCTGTGAAATGACTTCCAAGCAAAACCCATAAATTATCCTAAGAAGGTGGATCAGAACACCGGACTCCTGCTCAGAGCTGAGTGGCTTAATCATTTCATAATGTGGCCCTCTTTCTGTTTGAACAGAAATTCAGAGTCGCTGACATATTCTTTTGATTCACGGGTCTCAATTCCATTCCATCCTCCTTTTAGGTGGTAGGATCACTCTACATAAGTAATCTGTATAAAGTACCTATCTCTCTACAGATTATCTAAAATATTTATATGGCTCCAACTAATTGTACTCAGAAAGAGAAAGGTAATAAACGAAACTAGAAGAAATTACTTCCATACCTCTAAACACAAACTTTCCCAAGCTCAGGGGATCTGAAGTCCGAGATAAGTGCCTAAAATGCTTCTAAAAATGTGAGTCTCGTGACTTGTTTCCCTGAGTCCTCCTCCTCCTCTGGAGCCTTCAACATAAGAAAGACATGGACCTGTTGGAGCGGGTCCAGAGGAGGGCCACAAAAATGATCAGGAGATGGAACACCTCTGTATGAGGAAATGCTGAGAGAGTTGGTGTTGTTCAGCCTGGAGAACAGAAGGCTCTGGGGAGACCTTATTGCAGCCTCTCAGTACTTAAAGGGGGGTATAAGAAAGATGGGGACAGACTTTTTAGCAGGGCCTGTTGCGACAGGACAAGAGGGAATGGTTTTAAACTAAAAGAGGGAGATTTAGACTGGATATAAGGAAGAAATTTTTCACAGTGAGGGTGGTGAAACACTGGCCCAGGTTGCCCAGAGAGGTGGTGGATGCCCCATCCCTGGAAACATTCCAGGTCAGGTTGGACGGGGCTCTGAGCAACCTGATCTAGCTGAAGATATCCCTGCCCATGGCAGGGGGGTTGGACTAGATGAGTTTTAGAGGTACCTTCCGACCCAAACTATTCTATGATTCTATGATTCTAAGAGTGTACATCAAAGTAGGGAATTGCACACAATGGAGCCACTTAAGGCCCACGTAAGTGTTCTTAATGCTATTTTTCCCCTCATCCCCAAACTTTTGCAATTAGGAAAGGGAAAAAACACAGAGATGTCACGAAACTCTAGTGGGGTGCCTTAATCGCACTGTTTAACTTTTTCTCCTTGGTGAGGTAGATGGAGTAGCAAACTGGCTGTCTTGAACAAGGTATTAATTAAGGAGAGTCTGGGTTTCTATACGTCCCAGTTTTCTTTTCTCTAAGCTCATGACCCCCATCTACAGTCATATTCCTATTCTACAGCCTCATCATGCAAGGATAGGGTCATTTTGAGTATTCACCTGGGCTATAAACATTATCTAATCACCTCACAAACATTAACTCATGTAGTATTAAAGCTTTTCTTTGAGGCAATTTTCAACCAGAAATACAATTGGATATATATTTATCCAATTATATATACCCAATCTATACGTATACATATATAAATATATGTATGCATGTGTATACTCCTTTTACAAAGAAAGCCAAAACTTAATATATTTACAAGATTTACCAAAACTAATGAAAATGTTATGGAAGCAGGATCAAAATAAGTTTTTTTTTCTGTGTCCTGGTCCAATACAGAAGTGAAAAAGCTTGCTTTCTTTTTTCTTGTGGGAGCAAGGAGCTCCACTTTCACTGCCTGCTTCACAGAGAATGAGTCAATTCCCTGTCAAATGACTGTAAATATCAGATTTTGGCAGTGAGTTTAGGATGCAGGAAGACATGAATTTGTCTAGAAACCCCTTTTACACAGAAAGACAGGGTTGTAGGAAAGTCAAAGTAACAACAGCATACTATCAGAAAGTGGGAAGAGCTAAGCTGGAATGAAAAGATGTGACAAACATAAGATTAGACTGGCAACACATTTCCCAAGATAACAGAGTCATCAAACCTGGAAAGGTAATTTCAAGACATCAGGGTTTGTTGTTGTTGTTGATTTTTTTCACCAGAGGTGAAGTGTAGCAGGTAGGAGGTTGGAAGCAGTGATGCCATTAACTCTAAATTTCTTTAAGGCAGAAATAACAACCAATTAGCCCCCTCATTCTGTACCTTTTACCAACTTTCCCCACAGTACCACAGATGCTTGGATCTTCATATATCACCAAATTCCTCATGAATATTTAGACAGATATTTATTGGTATTGAATCTCCCAGACATTGCCTGCAGCCCCAGTTGCCACCGGATCACTCCACAGCTTGATTCTGCCTATCTGCTCGCTTCCCTCCCAGATCGGTATCATCTGTAGACTTGCTGGCAATTGAATTGACATAGGAGGAACATCCCTGCCAAAGAACAGCATGAAAAAAGGCTGCCTTAAGGGGCCAAGTTGGTCTAAATGTCACGGAGGAACTCCAAGAACCTCCAGTTTATCTCAACAGCCTTATTTTTTTGCTAAGAGCATTTCCTTTTGAATAGTGATAAGCTCAGCATCGGTGACCACAGCTGAAAAACCTGATGGAGGGAGCTATCAGTTATTGCCAACTGCGCAGCCTGGTTCACACCTGTGCTGCGTTTATCGTGCCTCAGAGTGAGTCAGTGATGTTTTCAGCCATAAAAAATGAAGCGAGGTGGGAATCGGAGAGCCCTCTGACTTTCTAGATTGTGTTATACTGCTCTGTCTCTTAATTACTAGTTAAGCAGAAGCTGATTAATGCTGTGAAATCTGAAGCTTAATAGAGATAAAGCAAATGTTATGCATAAAATGAAAAAGCAGCGAAAGTTTGAAAATGCACTAAATCTTCTTTGTTACCAATAAGTAACCTCAACCCCTGTGTGATCATTAAGTGTCCCTAAGGATTTCAACACTAATTTGTTTGACTTTTAGTTAAAATTATGCAATCAATTTCTTCCCCTAGGTAGTTGCTTAAGGCCACTCTCATTGTACATCCAATTTGCTCAACTTCTGTGAAGAGAACTTTAACACATTAACATGAGTTAGATGTTGGGCATGTTAGATTTGGAAATTACAGTTCTTTCCTTATTTACTCTGAATTTAACACTTTCAGATGGGCACGTTGATGTTTCATGACTGCATATGTTTATTTATTCTTTACAACATAAAATATCAGTTATTGGGCTTAAAACTCAAGTATGTGGGTTGTATCATCTGGCTTTCGCTATACAGGAAATCAGATTAGGTGATGGCAATTTTTATCTTTACAAGCTACAAATATTTGGAATATCTTCCCTTGCAACAACTCAGAAAATATTACTAAATGTCTGCAAACATAATTCCTTCAATTTGAACAATGATACATGCAAAACAAATTCAGATTCCTCATGCCTTTTTGAACACTCCTACCTGGAAAGCTGGAATTCATCCATTGACCTCAAATATTTTTACCTATTTGTATGTTCTCTCAAACACAGAATACAGAAATAAATAAGCAGTTAGAGCAGATAACTTTAATCCCTTGAAGACTCAACCTTTTATTAATTGTAGGAATAGTTTCACTGAACGCAGCTAAAATACTGACTGCGTGAAGAATTCAGGGTCAAACTCTAATGCTGTTTAGCTGACATTTATTTCTCTTATTTCTAAGTTCACATTAAGTAATTAACTGCTTAAATAATTACTTGATTTGAATACTTGCATTTTAATATTAATCAATTCAGTCATTTTTAAGGAATCTAGTACTCAAAATGAGTTTCAAACATGACACCAAAGCAATTTATTAAGTAATTAAAATTACTTTTAGATGTGACAAATTACACACTTTAAATAATTCAATTAAAATGTGATTACTGCTTCAGTCTAAAGTTTTAAACTACCGTAGACACTCTGCCATTAAGTGATAAATAAATAACCCCCCAAAAGATGACCATAAATGTTTGTGTTCTTTCTTCCTTTTGCCATTGGTGCTAAGAGTTTGAGGATTTACTTTATTACCATGGGTTTCACTTCTTTGAGACTGCAAGGTATTCTGCTGGTTACCAGTGGGCAAAGCAAACAGCATTTCAAATGGGAAATAGCGAGATGCTCCAATAGCTTCTTTGCTCCAGCCTGTTGCTCCCCTAATGTGACATGTTGTGTTGCGGATCACAAAATGGATTGGTACCCAAACCGCTGATTCCATGAGTCGGAGCCTCAGAATAATGAGCAAAACTAACAGACCACGGGGGATAAGGACAAAATTTCACATATCTTTATTTATCACTAATCATTATTGAAATGAGCCACTTGGTTTGTGTGACTTAGAGATGTGAGAAGTAGCCGTGGGGCTACTTGCAGCAGAAAGGCAAGCTTCACAGTAAGCACTTTCTGCAGCATCTCCGCTTCTGGCTGTACTGCTGGGAGGTTAATGATCTGGAGTCTGAGCTGCTTCCTCAGCTGCTAGCTGAACTGATCACGGCTGAGATACACAAGCAGGTAGATTTGACTGGAGAGAGATTTTCATAACAGCTGCTATGCATGTGAATACACCGGGTGGGATTCAGCTCACTGAACTTTAGCCATTGCAAATAAACTTTCTTTAAAACTATTATATGGGTTTTCTCAATGTTCAAAAGAGCTGGACAAGGACACCTGGGGCATGATTGGTCCCATCCTGCAATAGCATATAACTACAAGTACAGTGATGATGGCAAACAAAGCAGATCCTTAGTTTGCTCCCTGATTATACACTGTGTTTATTACTTCCCAGAATATTATTCCCAGAATAATTTTTTTTAGTAAAGTAACTAATTCTACCTAAGAAGAAGCCTGGATATGGTTTTACAGAGTGTTTTCCATAAGTCTTGCACCCTAGAGGTAGCTAAGCCAGGTTTGCCTTCTGCACTCAACTGATTCCTCAACCCTTGTCCAGTAGCCCATGCGCATCTGTGCCAAGTCAGGACACTCTCCAAGGCATGTAACACAAGCCCGAGCACCAGGCTGTAAAAACATCACTCTGGCAGACTAAGAAATAGCCCTCCTTGTTTTTCAGGCACATGCATGTTTTGGGGTGGAGGGTTTAGAGCTGCAGGGGAGGCCCAGGTCATAGGCATGTTGCCAGTCTGTTATCTAGCTCTACACAGTGTGAATACCAGGCTCTTTATGACCCGGCCTTGGAGTTAGGAATTACCCCATCTGGGCAATGGGCATAGATTCAGAGACAAGAGAGGTCTTTCTCTGAACAGAGTTCAGAAAACTAAGTTAGGTCAGATGCCCAACCTCTAAATAATCTCATTAAAAGCAGTGCTTCTTACCTTGGCAACCAGAGGACACTTGATAATAAACCTCAGATTTTTTCCTCCCTCTAAATTAGTTCACAAAGGATGACAAAAAACCTCCCCACAAATATTGTTAGCTGGGTCACATAGCATGCAGGTCAGGAATCATTTCACACTAAAGTGTCCAACAATGGTCTGCTGCGTTTGTCGTCTGACCAGTAACTGCTCAGAACTGCAGAAAATGAAGCACTACAAAAAGTAAAGTGCAGTTCAATTTGCATTTTAATCTGCAGCTCTAGAAACAAACCAGATCTTCAGATTTTGAGATAGACAATATAAACTTTGTGCATGTATATAAATGTATATATGAATACATACATAGTCTAAATTCTAGATATATACTTGTCTGCATATATACACATATACACATATGCATATATAAAATTTTATATATATAGGTTTAAATAAATATATTTGATTTTGGGTTTTTTTTTTCAGAGGAATTCTTCCATTGCCCTACAACTAGCATTGGTGTCTACTTTCTGCCTGTCTTGAATAAAAGTAAGGAAATAAATGCTGCTCTTATTCTACTGGAAAATTCTATGGGAAATGGCAAGAAATTACAGGAAACATTCAAATTCTTTGAAATCTATGGATTTCAGCTGGATTTCCAAGGTTGCCTGATTGTACCTCAAGTACCAGCTTTAGTTGGGATTTCATCACCGCAAATGATTTCAGAATTGGATGCATTGTCTTCCATCTATCTCCATTTTCAAATACCTGTAATAATACCTAGGTACATGGAGGAGACTCCCAGTGCTCTGAAGCAGCATCCAAGAAATATGTTTTAGTAGTGAGAAGGACAAGACAATCTGGAAGGGTCTTGTCAGAGGAAGAATCTCTTTGTTCATTGCACAGGTAACATCACATTAAAAGATGTAGCTGCTTACCTTAAATCTTTATAAGAAAAATATTTCCCCAAGAGGTATTTATATTTTCTTTCTGGGGATAAGAACTGTGAAAAAGACAGAGGGTTCTTGCTTTACAAAAATCCTTTATTCAAGTAATTGCTGTTTACATAGAGACCAAGCTTGTGGTTGTTCTTTTGCTTGACAGCCTTCCATTTAAATGCATGACTGTGTGTCAACACCTTTAGGAATTTCTAAATAGCTTTATTTTCACATAATAACAATAATAATTTCTTTCTCTTAGGCTCTGCTTCTCTTCTCACATGCATCAGTTTTCCTCCATTGAGGAGTTGAGGTTAGTCCTGTGTTGAATGATCTCAGTAAAGGAGAAATTGCCATCGCTACTCTGTCCTGATTGCAACACAATTGAACAGACGCCTATATTGAAATTCCGACTTACTGCAGCATAAGTAATATCAGAGTGAGTCCACTATACTAGTCATGATATACTGAGCCATTGTTAGGTATACCTGCATAGGGCAACAAAACACTTTGGTAAAGATCTCTGAGCTAACTCTGAGCATGCTAGAATATTTCTACGAGTCTGTAGTTCTAGCTCAGACCCCGAAAACAAAATACCAAGGCAGTGTGGTACAGAACTAACTACTATAATAATCCCTACCTCTCAGCAGAGATAATGACTTCAGGTGTAACTATGCCAACACAACCATAAATGCTTTTGGTTCCAAGCCTAGATCTCCTTGAGGCAAATCCTATGTATGACAGAGATATTCCTGGTGATGTCAGGGTGTTGGTGGAGCTTATTTACATTGAATCTGCAGTAATAAATAGAATTAGATTCAAAGCATTTATATGGTTTGAGAGAGATTATTCCCACCAAATCTCCTGCTCTACACTCTACTTTTAGGGTGAAGATCCCATTGGAATCATGCTAAAATGTTCATTTGAGTTTGAGAGGCCAGAGTTTCACCTGGAGCTCCAATATTTTCTGTCATTACTTCCAAAACTTTTGCATGGAAAGGTAGCAATAAATAAAAACTTCTAGAGCATATATTAGGAACACCATTCTATTGAACTATTTATGTAAAATTAATAATTCTGAATTCAGCCCAACCTTAGATTCAACTTATTGCTGAAAGAAGAATGATGTGGTATCCAAGCTATGATGCTGGAGTAGTTACAACAGCGTAATTGTGGCATCAGTGAAGCATGAATGCTGTTTAATTATCATAATTGAAGCTCTTGCAATTATGCTGTCAGTTCATTCATATTAACACATTTGGTCGAGGTACCAAGGTATCCAGGTTCTATAGATTAAATCAAGATTTACTTTTCTGCATTCACTTCAGTAAACCATACACTTTGCCACATACTTGAGATTTAATTGTGATTAGTGAGTGTTTTGCACAGACGGGAGGCATTCTGCAGGAATGGTGACAACAGCATTTTGAAATTTAGTCAGGTCCTCATTCTCTGAGATATGTCATAACAATAAGTCTAGAAGATGCTTTCCCATCCCTTTGGTTGATTTAGATTACGAATATGCCCTTTTGCCTACACATTGTAGAAATACAAAACCATATAAAGATTTTTCATACCAGTAGCAACTAAACCTTATTATTATCTCAGCACTGAGTACTATGGAATGAGTGTGTTATCCAGAACTCTAGTTAGGTGCTGTCCTATGAAAAAACACCATCACAGAAAATGTTAACTTGGTGCTTATTTGATCACTTGTAGATAGGTGGTTTTGCTTTTAATGAGGTAAAAGCAGTTATTGTGCTCAGGTCACAAATTGAAACTGAAAGGTTAATTTTTAGAGGATGTTTCTAGATTTTTCTGCTGAGGTATTGGAGCTGTGACCTTTTCTGGGATGGCTATAAAATGCAGGTATGCTAATGAGTATTATCCCACTGTTTTCTTGTTCTCTAGTCATCCTTTTCTCTCTGTCTCTGTGGCTTCCTGTTGCCTTTTTCTGTTAGCTCTGAAACAGGTAACAACTCTTCATTATAGGTTTTATATAAAGCTGAGCACATAGGATCTCTGATCCCTGACTGCAGTTCCTGGGTAGTACCACCACAAAATACTTCGGCAGATGAAAGCATTCATGTTTTCAATATACCCCATTTAATCTTCAAAATAAGCCTGTGCACCTTTGGAAAGTTGCTCTTAATAGGGGCATAGTGCTTGTTGCTCACCGTCGTTATCTGCATCAAAGTGTGATGCAGTTAATAAGAGTTACTGGGGATCAGGAGATGCCTACTAATTGGATTAACAATGGTAAATTGACTGTATTCTTGAGCTCTAACTTCAGGCAAGCTGAGGCTGTCTTCATTGTTACACCATTTTTCAGGGTGGTGGAATTTGTTTTCTGATGTCGTGAGAGCTATAAATTGTTGCTGGAAAGACAGAGCGAGAGTTTATGCAGACCTAAGAGTTGTGACATGAGAGGGAAGAACAAGGTGAGGTCAGAAAATAAGAGATTCCTGCAAGTAAAGACATCTCAAAATCCCAGCTTAAACTTAGGAACCCTTAATAAATTAAGGAAAGAAAAGAAGAGAACATCAAAAACTAATGTCAAATGTAAATGTTATGATCTCAAACTATATTCCTTCTTCAGTGTGGAAGTGGTATCTAGAAAATGGAATCTTTATTATTTCAGATGCATTTGCCTAAGGTCAGTGTTATGAAGCTGAACTCAATTAAAATCTTCTGACTAGAAGTCTATTGTCTTAGCCACACAGTGCTCATTCCAGTTCTGGGACCACTAAAAAAGCAATTTAATTTTTTATACCTACCCAATAACAGGAGGTAACACCGGGATAAGACTAATCCAAATAATGTAAAAGTCTACAGTACAGTTCATCTCATCCTAAATCAGATATCTTAATGAAGTCAAGCTGGACGTGCCTTTAATTGTTCCTATTCTCCCCACTGATTCTGATGAGACAGTAGGAAGTAAGACAGGTGAGATGAAAGTCACCCAACATATTGCTAGAGAAACACAGAAAATAAAAAATTCCTGATGGCATTTCTATATTTGATTTAGAGCAAGGATCCTAGAAATTTAAGTGATAATTTTAGAAATGCTGTTTCTAAGATAAGAGGAATATGTCCCCAAGATGCTCTTTTATCATATACAAGATGATTTCTGCTCAGGTTTCCAAAATATAGGCTGGCTGGATTAGTAGCTGACCAAAAAAGCTGAAATTTAAGAAGGAAGGATAGTCAGCAGTGCCAGAGGTTTTAGGTTTTAAGTGAAGAAGCTGTGAAGGAGGATGGAAGAATATGTAAAGAAGGGTTAAAAAGCAGAAAAGAAGAAGAAAAATGCCCAAGGTGAAATGACCTGACTTAGCCAAACAGTGATTCAATGCAGAAGAGTGTAAATGACTGATCCTTGTGTCAGATGGCAGAGAGCAAAGGAATTTTAAAGCTTATGTAAGGAAAAAAGTATATTGGTTAAACTAGGATATTCCTCTAAAAAAAGCAAGGAAAGAAGCAGGAACTCTCTGTTTGTTAGAAGCACTAATACCACACAAATTCAATGACAGCTGAAGGATGGGAAACAGGCACATTTTCCATTTCTATGGTTTGCAAGTGTTAGAAAATAAACCGGCTCTGAAGTAGTACCTGTCAGCATAGGACTCATGTACTAGCCCTGCACACAGACTGCAGAGTACTTTCTGATATTTTTCTTTTGTTTTTTGGGGAGGAGGGAGATTTTCACATTGCTTTTCCAGATGTGTTTTTAAAGATGTCTTAGCAATTGAATTTGTTAGCTCGAATGATCACAAAGACTAAATCCTAAACTTGAATATGCCTGAAAGGTAAATGATGAAATTTTTAAGTAAAGACACTTCAGATTTCGATTCATTCATATGACATTCAAAGATGAATACAAGATTCTTAGCCCAATCAGGGAGAAAAACTCATACCTAATAATCTGACTCTAAGAAAGCGGAGCATTTCTTTTAAATCTGAAATATCTTCGTTACAGCTGTATGCAAATACTCACCTACCAATAACTATTTTTTCAAGCAAACTGTAAGCATGTGTTAAAGAAAGGACATGTAAGCATTTCAAACAAATATTCTTGGAGAAGTTTAGGAACAGAATAATGGGACTGTGTAGAATATAAAGTTTATTGAGCATTCATTATAATACCACTAAGCATTTATTTATTTTTATTGGCAAAATAGCTTTTTTTTTTTTTTAATGCAAATACCAGCATGTTCCCATACCAAAAAAACCAGAAAATTCTGGATCTCAGGAAGATTTGAATCTCCCATGTGCTCCGTAAACCTCTAACAAGGTCTGCATGACATAGAGTCCAAGAGTTATGTGTTCCACCCAAAGGCCTGCCAGTGGCTAAAATGCAGCACAGGATTTCTGGCTCATAGGAAAGACAGTAACATGAATTAGACAAAGTTGCTTGTGATCCCCATTGATTTGTCTGGTCGATGCGAACGTGGGCAACTCCTGACTTGCTCGGTTACTTGTTACTGCAGCAGGATGAGCTATCAAAGTAGTAACCAATAAGCACAAGCATAACTCAGGGCTATACATAGCATATATTATACAGGAACACTGCAGTGGAGGAGAAAAGGCAGAAGGGGGGAGTTTTGTGCACAACACAGTGAGGAGCAGGTGCTGAATAGTAGGAGGGTGCAGCAGTGGAGATGGAGCTTGGGATATTACCCAGCCTGTGGTAGATCTGGGAGTAGTTTCATGGGTGTGCGGGGAGTACTGAGGGAAGATGAGAGAAAGTATAGATGCTGACGAGAAAAGATAGGCGCTGTCAGAAGGTTTGGGGTTACTGTCCATGAGGAGGGTGTTGAGCCTGGGACATCTAGGAAAAAAGGAAAAGCTAGGGATGTAAGAGAGCCAGAAATAAATCACAATAATAAAAATGAGAGAGAGAAAGGCTCAATGTGGTTATTGTCCCACTTACTCGTTTGAGTTGGAAGTCACTGCTGTACACAGAAAGTCTCTGAAATTCTCCTTTTGAAGATGTTCCAACAGACACAGTTGCTTAGACAGTCCTCAAGCATGAATGAAAGACCTAATACTGAAGGCTTCTTTCTTAACACTTGGTCTCCATTGTATGGGGGTCTTCTGTGTCTATAGACTGGCTTAAGGAGAAATACCCTGTGCCATAGAATTTGAGCAGACCACGTCTTCCAGGGATCAATATTTTAATTTCCCAAAAGTCAGGATGGAGGGTCATTCATTCTTCAGTATATCCCAATCTTGCTATATCCCCATCTTACTATGTACCAGAATTTTCTGGTTAACATCACCTCTAATATCTATTAAAGATTAATGAACAACGTACATTAGTTTCTTTGACATGTTTGTGATAAATTCAATAGACCATGTATATATTTGTATGAAATTGCGGGTTTTTTTAATGTGTGTAAAAGTCACATACTGAAGTTTAACTCAGATCTGCCAGTCTGTTGGAGATATTTCATGTGTAGTGTGTATCCAATTTGTTCAGTCAATTTAAGGACAAAGATAGATTTAAAGGGTTCTTTTTTTTCCTCCATTTTCTTTTCTTTTTCTTTTTGCTGCATGGTCAGGAGATGATTGTGCCTCAAGACATTAACATTTCTAAAGCTGGGCTTTGGCAACTGTTCAGGAAAAAAAAAAAGTTGTTAAAAACAAGATTTTTGATTAAATATTGAGTTTAGGAAGAAACAGATGAAGAAGAAAAAAAAATCAGTGACATCTGAATGTCCTTAGGGACAAAAGGAGTACCTATGCCTTGTGTAGCTCTAGCTTGAGACTAGATCTGATTCAATGATCCAGAACAAAATCTTGACTAAAGACCAGGTTGCTGTACTCTCATGAAAGCTTTGTACATGTTCTGATTGTGTTTTAGCTGGATGAATTGCAGACAGACAATCTCTTGGAAAGTTCAGATTTCTGTAGGTGTAGTTTTCTCTTTGTACACCGGTCTCTAAGAACAGTAACTGTTTTATTAATCCTTGTACTGCTATTATTTTACTTTTGCTTCAAGGTTTTCCAATTTTTGAGAGATTTTTGAATGCTGGCGAGACATTATTTAATTTGTGAAGCTGGGAATTCATCTAAAAAAAAAGAAGTGGTATAGTTCCAAAGTTCACAACACCTCATACCAAATTAAGGAAACCAGGAGCAGGCAGAAGGCTTTACCACCAAGCTGTATGAGCTGCGGATAGCAGTAGACATCTTCTAGTGACAAGTGTTAATGAATGGCTTTTTGTCACGCAGTGTACGTTGTGCCTAAAACTCAACAGCTGCTATCAAATTGTAATAAATGGATGTAAAATAACGTATTTAAGTCCTGACCTTGAATGTGGACCACCTGAGTGGTCCATCTGAGTTGAACCACCTTGTGTGGTTCTTGTCACCAGTCAAGAATTTTGACAACACAGAGCTTTCTATACAGTAATGAAAGCTTCAGTATCACCACTCCAGCAGGTTATTGTACTTGAAGAGGGTCAATAAATAGACAGATAAGCTACTGATTAATAAGACAGTAAAAGAGGAAGGTATAATGCTATGTAACGGGCAGCCTTAATTTTCGCTTTAGGAATAAAAGGACCAAATCTTGCCCTCACAGTAATAGAAAGCCATAGAAATCCTCTGCTTTGTGTTACTCTTCATTTAAGGATATACCTGAAGCTGCTTTATGTTTATTTTGTTTCTAACTGTCTTAAGTAGAAGTTGATCTTTCATGAACAATTGTTGCCTAGCAATGACACTTCCCCTGTAATTTAGTGAGTACGCAGGTTCTTAATTATGCACAAATTATTTTTGAGTTCTTGTGTTGTTTCTTTTTATCATCATCTCTTCATTAATAGCAGGCCTAAATTGGGATGCAAGCCAACTTTCTACCCTCTTTTTCAGTGTAGTAATAAGTAGAATTAGGACTCAAATATCTGCCACAAGAACACAGTTAGTTTGGTAAAATTCTCATTGATCTTGGTCAGTCAGAATTCAGTTTTCTACCAAGGAGCTACAGGGTCATCAAAGCTGTCTGTCTTCCCAGAAATGGTGACAAGGTACTTGCTGGATCCATGGTGTCTTAGGTTTTCCACTCTTTGGGAAGAGTTAGTCTTCTGCCACTGAAGGGTCAACATGTCAGTTCAATAACATCTAGAAGTCAAGGTATGCAGGTATAGAAAGAAGATAAAATCATATTTATCTTGCTTCTCTTGGAATCTGGACAATCGTTATCCTAAGGGATAGTTGCAGCACATGGTGTGCATGTATAGGTACACCTCACCCAGCATTAGGTGTTTAAAGAGGTTTAAATCCTCTGTCTGCTGTCATCCACAGCAACAAAGGTATGAAATGCTCTGACAACTGCCCTTTCTCAACTGGATATAGAAGGCGAGAAAAGACAGCAGCGTCCTTCAACATTCAGGATCTGTTCTTATGGAGCTCACCAACCCACAGGTCTTCTGGGTAAGATAAGAGAACTTAATGCAAGCACTATCTCTGTCTTCTTGAGGTGCATCACATGTACTGTACCTGTCGTGGTTTAAGCCCAGTAGGCAGCTAACCACCCCCCCACAGCTGCTTGCTCCCTGGTGGATTGGGGGAGAGAATCGGAAGGGTAAAAGTGAGAAAACTTGTGGGTTGAGATAAGGACAGTTTAAGAGGTAAAGCAAAATCTGCGCACGCAAGCAAAGCAAAACAAGGAATTCATTCACTCCTTTCCATTGGCAGGCAGGTGTTCAGCCATCTCCAGGAAAGCAGGGCTCCATCACACGCAACAGCTACTTGGGAAGACAAACACCATAACGCCAAACGTCCCCCCTCTTCCTTCTTCTTCCTCCAGCTTTTATTGCTAAGCATGACATCATATGGTTTGGGATTTACATACCCAAACCAGATATGATCTGACCCCTTTGGTCAGTTGTGGTCAGGTGTCCTGGCTGTGTCCCCTCCCAACTTCTTGTGCACCCCCAGCCTACTCACTGGTGGGGCGGTGTGAGAAGCAGAAAACACCTTGATGTTGTGTAAGCACTGCTCAGCAATAGCTAGAACATCTCTGTATTATCAACACTGTTTTCCATACAAAACCAAACCAAAACACCATACGAGCTGCAGTGAAGAGAACTAACTTTATCCCAGCCAAAACCAGTGCAATACCTCAAAAAAAAAAAAAAAAAAAAAAAAAAAAAAGAAAGAAATGAACCCTTAGCCTTTCAATTCTGCTTCTCTGAAAGCTTAAAAGGATAATAATCACCCCCTGAATTTAGTGAACTGTTCAGAACTGTGCAGTAAGTATATGCAGTTAGTCCAAGAATGTCCCAAATTTCTAAACTAATATTGTGCCATTATATAAATTGATGGCACGTCCTCCCTTGAATCTTGTGCTCAATTCCGGTCATAACATCTCAAAGAAAGAGATAACTGAAGTAGAAAAGGTCTGTAGTAAGGCAATGAAAATTATTAGAGGCATGAAAATACTGCCATGTGAGGAGAGATGAAAAAGATCAGGGCTGTTTAATTTCAGAGTTAAGTAAGAATTCATGTCACAGGGGCTTATTAAATCAGAGATGTCATGCAAGTCAACTGATTGTTTCTATTTACTCCTTCATATAATACCAAAGGGAAATATAAAGGGGAAAAAAAAATCCATCATCTGAAAGGAAATATAAATTTTGTACAACACAGTTCAGAAAGAAACCAAGGAACTCGCTGTAACAAGCTACCGAATGACTCAGAAACAGAGCCTCCAGTACTCTGAGAAATTATGATGGTATCTTTAGCTACATTGGATGGAATACAGAACTGGAAAGAGTAAGAAGGACCAGAGAAAATATAAGACTGAGTCAATCATGGGCCTTCATGAGGTTCACCACGGCTTCAGGGGCTGTACAGCACCTTCTCTCACCCACACACATGGTGTGTATGAGTTGTTCCTTGTTGTTTATGCTTTTCAGATATTTGCACACAATTAGAGGGTGCATCTGGTGAAGGTAAACCACAGATGTTTAGTTCTATTATTTTTGCCTCTTAAGTCATTGCCATCATACTAATAAGTCTGTTGCTGCTCTTTATATATTCTCTAACCAGTTAGAGTTATTATCTCAGGGATATCACCTCCATAGCATCTTCTGTTTTACATTTGCCATCCCAGCTTACTCAAACTGCTTGACAAAATTTGCTTCTAAATCTCTTTAAAATATAAAACCCCTTTCAAACAA
>NW_008824754.1:3435292-3447090 GCF_000699105.1 Pygoscelis adeliae | reverse complement strand
TAGTTACACTTCTCTTGAAAATGAAGGTACATGTACGTTAGAGCATGTTGAAAAAAGAACAATTTTGAGCCTGCTGTCACATGTCAGAGATTAAATGAAACTATTGTGGCCTAACTGCATTCATACCGTTCTCTTGGAACAGGGTAAAAGCTCCCTATACCAAAAGAGATTCACAACTCATTGACTCAGTATTGTAACATTGTTTCAACTGAGCAAAACAAAATGATTGAGAGAAGAGGGAATGGTGACTTGAATGTTAGCTATAACTATATAAAAGAAGATGAATGTCAGGCATGCGTCTTCCCACTATTTACCCAAATCTTACAAATGAACTCAGATACCATCTATCATATTTATTGTAGCTATTTTCATTTCCAAAATCTGGTGAAGGTTAAAACTCAAGTTCAGTCTTGAGGAATCACTGCACTGGGTTTTGTACAGAGGCAGACAAATGTGCAGAGCCCCAACATGAACAGCTCCAGAAAGATGCTTATTATTCCCGGATGTGATTATATAACTGAAAGGTGCATGTTCTAACTTTCAGTTTGTTCTTTTATCTTATTTTTCCCCTAATAACTAATTCACTTATCTTAATTTACTACATTTGGAAAGTTGTTATATAAACATTAGTTGTTGTGTTTCATATGAAATATTGAATAGAATGTTTTTATTGCAGGTAGAAAACACACTGCAAATGACAAGTCATAAAGCACAAGGCCGGATTAGTCAGCAGTCAACTGCGCTACATGGAAGAAAAAGGTACATCTCTAATGTGGAATACTGATTAAAATAGAGAACATCTTAGAATAGAAAACAGGAACAGTGAAAAAATAAATTTGTTTTACTTTTCTGTGCTAGAAAAACACTAACTTTAAGGGCAAGATCACTCTCGGCATACCATGAGGGGAAGTATTGATGACAAACTAGCTCTGATACAGAAAGTATTATAGCCATTAGCCCAAGTGCAGCACGGCACACACACGGGGTGTCCTACTCTGAGACATGAACATCCCTCTGTGGCACAGTTACACGGTGTCTAGCAGGTTATTAGGAGCTAGGGCAGGGATCTCACATTGCAAGAGAGAAAGCAAGAGAAAGCAGCCTTCCAGTAAATGAAGAAAACCTCTAAAATACCGGTTGGATCAGTGGGAGAAAGTTCATTGAGCACTACCAATGAATTAAGTTTAGTTATTTTACTAAGATAATGCAATGTTATTGTATTTTGCAGTAGCTTTTGCATATAAATGAAAGTTAGAATGATTAGAAAAAGACCTGAGTTCTCATCAGTATACCTTTGCTCTCACTCAGTAGACTATTATATTCTTGTCAATAACTAAGGTACTAGCTTTGCTTTAATAGGATTTGGGATTGTTCACTAGTGTCCATGTACAAACTATTAATGTTTTTAACAACCCTTGGCCAAAAATGTTTCACGTGGCCATTGAGCTATTTGTGGAATACTGAAGTAGTACCCCCAAATAACTTTAGGAATAAATTACTAACACTTAGAATTTACAACCACACTCAGAGGTGCAATTTCTGTTAATAGCTTTTTACAAAGCAGCATATAAAAGCAATTGCAGATGATGTAACCATTTGTAGCTGAGCTTAGAATCATAGAATCATAGAATCATAGAATCATAGAATCATTAAGGTTGGAAAAGACCTCTAAGATTATCGAGTCCAACCGTCAACCCAACACCACCATGTCCACTAAACCATGTCCCTAAGTGCTGCATCGACACGTCTTTTAAATACCTCCAGGGATGGTGACTCAACCACTTCCCTGGGCAGCCTCTTCCAATGTTTAACCACTCTTTCAGTAAAGACATTTTTCCTCACATCCAATCTAAAGCTCCCCTGGCGCAACTTGAGGCCATTTCCTCTCGTCCTATCACTAGTTACTTGGGAGAAGAACAGAAGAACAGCTTCCTACAGAAGAAGAATCGCTATAATTGGGGAATTCTGCCTATTCAAATGTTCATTTAGTTTTCATACATTTAAAGCCTGTCTACCACTTTCAGAGAAAGCTGACTGAATGGATGACAAGTCAAAGATAATCAGGAGCTATGGGAGAAGAAAGAGACCTGAAAGTGGTCAAGCTGGGCCAAGGCAGCAGCCTGAGACTATTAGACTCCAGAGCATCCACAGCAGCACAAGCTCTTACAAATACGCCAGCTTCAGATGCTTCAGAGTTCACTCCTTACTGAAAAAATAATTTAAAAATGAGTCATCGAGCAATGGGATATCAGGGTACCTTCATGAATTGTGGTGCTCATTCTACTACTTGCTTTTTTATTTTTTTCTGTTTTGCTGCATTTCATTCTCTTTTTTTTTTTATTTTAGGACTTTTTTTCTATTCTCAATATCAACTACTAGATCATTTCTCTCCACCATTTAGTTATGTTTACATACCATGCAATCCTGCCTACAAATATTAACTAATGAGACATTAATAATGAGGCACTGATAGCGTTTCACGGACTGATTCACCATTCCTCAGCTGAAGCATTTCAATAACCAGAGAGTTATTAGGAAGGAAAAAAAAATCAAAGATCAAATATGACAAAAGATTTGCTGAAGGAGCTCCTTCAGGAGGCAAAATGGATCATGCACGTAAGGCACATTATGAACTTCTAAGTTATCTTATTAAAGAAAGAACAAACAAGTGACTGCCGTAGCATAGCACAAATCACACCATACAGGCTGGCTTAGCACACTGTAGAATTTCTGAGCTGTAATAAAATGTGGGGGCTTAGGTACATTTTTCTCCTCATTGATTTTACAAGAAATGTGTAACAAATAATCCCCAGATTTGACTTTTAAAACAGCACGTTAGCTGAGGGAAATGTTTTTGTGAGAAACTGGAGGAAGCAGAGTTACAATTGACATTGCCTGCCCTCTCAAAACTTTCCTGGGTTTATATTAAAGGTGTAGAAATCTAGTAGCTGCAAGGAAGAGTTTGCTTTGGGTTATTTTTTAGTTTGTTTTGTTTTGGGTTTTGTTTTTGTTTTTGTTTTTGTTTTCTTAATGTTATATGATGTTTCTCAGAACGATTCAATGCATTACAAGATGTTTCCATCATATGCATTGCCTTACATTGTTGCACCCTTTATGTTCACTAAAGGGAGAACCTACAGCTGTTGTTTTAAAAAGCAGAAGAAAGACACATATCTGGCAGTCAGCATTACAGCTTTTTCCAGGAGGGATTTGCACTGCCTTGTATGCTGAATTAATAGGTGGTTTTGTGAAGGTATTCCATACAAGCTGGTAATGGGTGCTTTGGAGGATGAATAAAAGAGGGAGTTTAGAAAATCTCTTGAAGCTGGTTAGAAAGGACTTTTTCACACAAATGACTATTGCTTCAGTAGAAAAAAAATTGAAAAACATTTATCAAGATTTCATTCTGTGGTTAATGCACTTCATGGCCCAACGTGTTACCTTATAATCTTGGCTTTCTCTGGCAGAATTTGCCTCTGGCTCCAGGCTTTTGCAGGGGTAAAACTGATCTATGACTATGAACGTTTGGCCTTACCTGACTGTACCGTGTTAAACACTGCAATTTGTGTGAGTGTGTGTGTGCATGTGTGAGTCATTGTGTGTGTAAACTACCACATATTATATTTGTCCTGAAGATAAAGAGAAGAACTGGAACAAAAGTTAAGTAGTAAAAAAAATCTAAAGAGGAAGTGTCATGCTAGACTGAAAGCGTTCTTAAGTCGTTACTGCTGTAGCTGTAATTACTATCAGTTTCTTCAAGTACCATGATTTGACTTCTAATTTCTTTTTCTGAACAAAGGTCCAAGTAATATATAATCAGTTAAAAACCCTTGAAGGAAACTGAGGCCATCATGAGCTCAATTAATCTTCCTGTTCCTTGCACTCTTGAGAAGTTTATACTTCCTACTAAAAACCCCACACATAAAACTCCTGTAGTTTCTGATTCATTGTTTATTTTCTTTGCATGGGATTTAAACCTCTGCAAAGGCCCATTTATATCTTAAGAACTATTTAACCCCACCAGGGTAAATCTTACCCTTAAGGCATGAGAGATAAATAAAACTATCTTTTCCTTGTTCAGTTTTTCACTTAGTTCCATTGGAGTTATAGTACCAGCTCTGTCTTTCCAAATGCTAAACAACTTTAGGTACAGTCCAGGAAATTCAACAAAAGGCATGGACTTTTCCTTTCTTCAATTTTAGGAAGTTTTCACACCATCTACCTCAAGGTTTCTAATATAGGAGGCTACTCAAAGTTAGATGATTGTCTGCACGGCCAGTGGAAAAACATGCTTCTCTAGGTCCTGGTTTGGAGCACCTATCTGAATCTCCCACAGTTTTGGGCAAGTCCTAGTGTTCAACTAATGTTGAGCATCATCAAGAAAGGTGTTGCAAGCAGAAAAGAAAGCATCCTTTGATGCAATATAAAAGCCTTATGTACCCACACCTTGAAGTGCTATGTGCTGATCTGTTCTCCTCATCTCTAACTGTTGCGGAGTTAGGAAAAGGTTCAGAGTAGCTTAATCACAATGATCAAGTGAATGGAGCAGCTGTCCTGGGAGGAGAGTGAGGCTCTGGACAGGAGAAGGCTGAGGAGGAATATGATCATGGTTTACAAAGTCAAAAGGGAGAAGACAAGGGGAATGCAGAACTGTTTGTTTGTTTGTTTTTTCACCCAAAACTCACAATACAAGAAAGATGGGACACTGCAGCCAGCTTGCAGGAGATGAGTTTAAAACAGATAACAGAAACTCCTCTTTACACAATGAAAAGCGAACCTCCAAAACCTGATGTTAAGAGAAACTGGTATAAAAAAAGTTAAAAAAATTCAGACAGTAGACCCGTCAAAAGAAACTGAAAGGGCAAGGATGTAACCTCTATCTCAAAAACAGCAGTTCTGGATGCTGGAGGAATGCAAGGGAAGTGCACTGCAGGCGGTGGTCAGGATTTGATGCTTTCCATAGGCAGCTTCTCTTATTACCCCTCCTGGAGGCCAGATACAGGGCTAGATGGCCCCTGCCAACAGGGCATTTCTTATATTCTTTTAAATACTGAAATTGAAATTATTTCAGAAATAAAAATGAAGTATGCTTATTAATGACCTGGCAACTGAGTAAAATAAAGTTCCTTGACAGCAGTTTTGCCTCTTACCTTTCCTTTAAAGAGTCCTAAAGGAATGTGTGAGGGAAATGAATGGTTATATTTAGATTTCTGGTTGGATCCCAGTGGTTTCACATCAGGGGTCAAAAGGTCATGTGAAAAAATTTACAGTAAGTATCCTGCTAGGGCATTTCTGTAGATTTATTGCATGGCATTGGCAGTTAATACTGTTTTATGACATATGCATTTTAGATATCTACCTTAAGATGCACTGAATCACAGCCTGAAAGTGCCTATTTGTCTCTATTGAGAATAAGGTGTGAATTACTAGCTCTGATGTAGACATTCACACTGGAGATTTCTGCAGTGAGGTGAGACGAATCATGACAATTCAGTTTAAACAAATGATGATTTAACTGGATAGACTGTCTTTGCTTTGGAAAATATGTTGTGTTTATTTAGTTACAAGAAATTACACAAGAATAGGAAAAAAAATAAATCATATTGAGTCAAACCAAATTGCCATCAAGCCCAGAAATCCGTCTCCAAAAGAGCTATTAGTAGATGGCCAGAGTACAACAACCACCATTTCCAATAGCCTGTGTCTTGGAGAACATCTTGAGGACCTTGTGAATCAGAAGTGTTATTTTTGTGCTCAATAGCCCTGGACAGTTTGCAACTATGAATCAGACCACAGAAACATCCACCCATCACTGTAAGAGTTAATGTAAAGCATGTAATATAAGAATGCAGTCTATACTGTACCCCGATGTAGGGTCTGGTACTACTGCAGCTTTCTGGAGCACCTTGAACTGTCTGCCTTGGTCAAAACACAAGTTATGGTCTTTAAGCCAAAGAAAGCATTTATCAGGCTTTAGTATAACTTCATTGATGGTTTCGGGTTTTATTTTTCTGATCCAAGAGGTTTAGTAAAGAAGTAGATAGCATACAAAATCCAACTTGCTCGCTTTCTTCTTTAATCAAACATGTTTATTTTCGGTAGTCAACACTGATAACTGAAAAAAAAATTGAGTCCGGAAAAAACCCTAAGTAAATTACAGGTTTGCAGGTTCTAGCTGTCTATACTTCATCTTTTTTTGTCAAGAGACAAATATCAGTTTAATTTATAAAATTACCATGAACTTACTTTCGCTAGTTCCTTATACATATTCTCATGTCCAAAGTAGGTAATATTCATCTAGCAATTACCTTTGACAAATTCTCTGATCTTACTACTAGGAAATTGAAACAAATTAAGCTGTTTTCCAACCCCATGGCTACACAAATGAATGTGTATATGATCTTAATTAAATATATACCTTTACATTTGAACTCTGCATTTTTTCCTTCCTTTTATTGATGCTGGAGACCACTCACTCATGCAACTGTTTTAAAGAGTGAGCGAGGCTATTCATGTAAACAGCAGCTCACCAATATAAGTAAAGATTTCACATAAGGTCAATACTATTATATTTTAAAGTAATGCAAGACAAATCCTGGGTGGGTTGCATTTTCTTGTGTATTTAAACACCTTAAGCACCATAAAATGTATCACTATAACATTATCACAACCAGTACACTTGTTCAGTATCCAAGCCCTTCATCAATTTTTCATTTCTTTTGTGAAGCCTCTATTAAGAAGAAAATATTTCAGAATGTTCAGATATTTTCTGGATCAGTGAACTACAAAGTATACAATTTGATATAGGATTCAAAAGCTGTTATCTTTGCTGACTGTTATTCCATTGAACAACATAAAAAAAAATTTGATTTGTAAAAATCAGAAAAGGTAAAAGAAAAAAAGTGGGGTCATGACACTTCCTGTTTTTCTTGCTTTTCTTGGGACAAAAATGCCATGAAATAAGCTGATTTAATATTTGGTTTGGGTCAGAAGTGGAAAGCACGACAAAAAAAACCCCACTAAATTGAATAATGACAACTTTTTGAGACAAGGTTCAGGCCTGAGAGATTTAATAGACATATCAGTTGAAGTAGCAGTAGCTTTTTGGCTTGCTTTTCCGATCCCAAGTCAGTGCTCCTTTATTATTTATCACTTTGTTATTATTTATAACAAATGATTATGAATAGGAACACCTGTTTCACTATGTCTAAACACAGTCCTTCTGATTCTGTTCTGCTCCCATTACTTTGAAGTTACTTGGTTAAATCATTATTGCCTGCTGGCCTGAAAAAGACTGAATTAATGTTAGCTTTATGAAGTGCTATGTTCTTTAACAAGAATTACTCAAACACAAAGAGGTACTAATGGGTCCCAACATACATATCTGTTAATCGACATTTAAATGATCATGATCTGCCCATAGTCATACTGGAGAAGAAATAAGTAGGCTCCTCAAAGCTTTCCTACTGGATCAGCAAAATTACCTCTGACTATAGAAAAAGGAGAAAAAATGGCAGGGCAAGGCAGAGATCCAGAAGGACACAGTGTCCTGCTTACTACCTGAGTTAGCTGAGCATACACAGGAGAGCAAACTTGTCCGTTTACGAAAGAAGGCTGATGAAACTAAGCTGATGGGGGAGTGTGGGAGGAACTATGACCTCTGAATGGCAATTAATTTGTCTTGATCCTGTGATAGTGCAACAGGCATACTAGCATTGTAACGTAGACATTGATGTTGATTGAAAGTGGAAAGCACAGACATCATAGACATCGTACCTCATATTGGGTATTTTCACCCATTACCATGGAAGGTCTGCTTTGATGTGGTCTCTAAATGACTGCCATGTCTGTTCTCAATTAATAGAAATGATGAGACGGTCTTAGAGCATATGAAAAGCTTCTGATTAGTATGCACAGGATGAAGGGTACGCTGATGCTGGACATCATGATTAGTATGTATTCTTGAAATATGAATCATCTGGCTGAATTCTTGAATTCATGGTTTGAGTTTATGCTAGGTCAGCATTGAGATTCATATTGGTCTCTTAAAAGGTATGAATCCATGACAATGGGTGTTTGCAAAAATCTCCATCTAACAGAAATCTATTGTCTGCACACATCACAGGCACAGCATGTGATGAGATGTGTCAGGATGTTAAAAAAAAAACCAAAACCCGAGAAAAAAGGAGACTGAGATTCCTATTTTAGATTTTAAAAAAATAAATTACTATTAAGCAATGAGTATGTATTTGTCACAAAGCCATTTTAGAAGTTATGAGGAGAGTAGACACAATATGGAGTAAAATAATGAGAGGAAAAAGCATCTGAACACTTTTATATAAAGTGTTCAGCCATTTAAGTATATTATATATCAGTAGAAAAATATAAACACCCATTAAAATCTCATATAGCTCTTTTAGCAGAGTGTGGATGGTAGCTAGAGCTGCTATTGCCTCAATACAATATTTGTTAAATGTTGTCCTTTTTTGGTCTCCATGACCTAATCATGAGTCTGTTGTCTTATATGCAGGCATATTCATCATTTAACAAATGAATCTGCAAGTACATGAAACCTGCATGTACATACAGATATAATTCTAACAAAGTTGTGTAAAAAATATCCTGTGAAATTTGGAATATGAGTTTATTTCCCAAAAATGAAGAAAACTTTGAGTGAATATGTTGGAAAATAAATTAAAAAACCCTCAAAAACCTGGGATTTGTAACAATTTTTACAGCAGCTGAGTACATGAGAGCTACATGACAATAGGCCAAATCTAGTCCAATAGCTTCTTTCCAGCCACAACGAGGAGCTGAAGCTTAGGAAATGATCATTTCCTAAGCAAAAAGAAATAATAACTGATTCTACAACATGCTTTTCTACATTCCAGAAGTAAACAGTTTAGACTTCTTGGGAACTGTAAGTTTTAATATCACCCAATGGAATTTGTCTACTCACAATTTCAAGGGTGAAGGGTAGACTGAGAAGTGATAAATTTACATTTTCCACAGTTTTGTGGACCTCATTTATGAACCTACCAAACACCTTTCACTCATCTCTTTTTCAAATAGAGGAATCCTTCACGCAAGCTATTCCATTCCTCTGATCCTCCATGTCATTATTCTCAGTACTCTTCTATTTCTTCTAATTTTTATTGTGATAGTAGTACAACTAGTACATGTGCCATTAAAAATTCATACAGGGAACCATCCAATGAAATAGGGATGTTCTTTTGTTCTCTACCCCTTTTCTAATTGTAGCTCAATATTCTGTTTGTCTTCTGTCCATACCAAGGACTGACCTTAATCTTTCAAAGAAATACCTTTAGCAATTCCAAGATCTCTTTCCTGAATATTAACAACTAATTTAGAGGTCCTTATTATATACGTACTGTTATAGGGAGCTTTTTTTTTTCCCCTGTATGTTGATAATTCTGCGCTTTTCAACAAAAAACAGTCAAAAAGCCATCAAAATTTGAAATCTACAAAACAGCGCAATATGCTTAATGCAAATTTGGGAGCAATTCATAAAACCTGAAAAATGAAGCAGTAGGCAATTATTCTTGAGGTGTAGAACCTGGTAGTGTAAGCTAAAGGCAAAAAAAATAAAATCTGTAGTTTAGAAGAACGTGTTCAGTGTATGTGGAGGAAAAAAAAAATCTATTGTTTACTAAATGGATAATATTGTTAATAACAAGGTAGATAAGTTAGAATTGTTTGATAAATATTTTTGTTCTCTATTTGGAAAAAGAAAATCAGGATAAAATGCTACAACACAATGTAATGCTTTCCACTCCATTAATAACCAAGGAAGATGTTAAACTTCTATTATTAATACATATTTGTTACCAGAAAGCTTGGATAACAATTTACATCTGAATTTTGCAGAAAGGAACAGTTTTAGTTAGTGCCCTGAGACATAAATAAGCTCCTAATGACATTTTGAAAATGCTTAGGAGCTGAAGTCCTTCTCATTTTATTGGAGATAGGTGCCTATGTACTTAAAAAAAAAATCTGATGAGCATCTACCTACATTTTACACACCTAAATACTTTATAATTCTAATTAAAAATCTTTTACAACTAATAATTACACCATTAACTCATCCCTTCTGGTGGCTAAATTGAACACCTGCCTTTAATTATGATGACTTGGAAAAGAGAAGCAGCCTGAAGATTACAGGATTGTAGAATCGGAAATGCAGTGTTACACGAGTACATTTTGTTTAAATAAAACCATCTTATCAGACAAGTGCCCAATTATCATTTGTATCAGAAAATATTTAATTTTACTCTTATTAGCTTTCAGCAAACATTAATTTCAGCACATGTAATGGGGAAAAGCAATGATCCTGAAAGCAGAAATCTCAGTTAGAGATGATTTAGAAGCTTTTGGGGAATCAAAATTACTTCTCTTCTGATTGAAATGATTTCTGTTTTCTGATTATGCTCATAGACTATGGGCAAATGCTCAACAACATCAGCCTGTATTAATCTGTGAGCAAGGCAGCTTAGTAAGAAGCATACTACAGAATAGAAACGTTATAACAAAACAAAGCAACTTAACGATCCCAGACACTGTTGTGTAAATCTGAGTAAAAAGTACTCTCAACATTTGGCCAATGGAGCTGTCATTTTAATCTATCCTGGAAAGTTTAAATTGTACCTGAATTTTTGGCAATCAAAAATATTCCCACAACGTGGGTGAAGAGCGCTATCAAACTGAAATCACTTACTCCTTCTATATGGATAGATGCCGTGTATTAAAGAAGCAGGCCAAATACGTTCGTTATACCATGAACATTGTTGCTTTTTAATAAGAATATATAAGAACGACTTGAAAAACTGTATCTCAGCTTAAATTATGTGCATTACTAGTGATTGTCATAGGCTGGCAGAATTATAGGCTACATCTGTAACATCTGTAAGAGGAAACTAGATGGTGTCAGGGCTCAAACTTAGCATTGGCAAACAACCATGTACATGATTGCAGACCTCAGGCTGCAGGAAGTGCCCAGACCTCTCTCCTGGGGCAGGGACAGGCAGCAGACCTGCCTGCAGGTGGAGGACCTCCTGCAACAGGTGGCTGAGCTGTAGGAGGTGGTGAGAAGGCTGCGTAACATCAGGAGGTGGAGAAGGAGCTAGATAGCTGGTTCCAAGCGCAGTCTGCAGCAGACCCGCAGCCGTGGCCAAACAGCCAAAAACTCCCCCACTGGCACACACAGAAGGGAGTGGGGGTCAATAATGCAGAAGAATGGACGGTTGCAAAGGCAAGGACCAGCAGGAGGAAGAGACTTCCCCTGAAGCCTGAGGTGCCCTTGCAGAACCGCTTCACTGCTCTGCAGGCCGAAGAGGACAGTCCTGCAACAGCAGGAGAAGCGCTGGAGCTGAGTGATGCAGCCCGACCTGCCCCCGTGTAACCACCAGCGCCACTAAGAAAAGGCGACGGGTGACAGTAGTGGGCGACTCTCCTCTGAGCGGTACGGAGGCGCCCGTTTGCCCACCGGACGCGCTCTCTAGAGAGGTGTGCTGCTTACCGGGGGCTCGCATCAGGGATGTCACTGAGAGGCTACCAAGCCTCGTACAGCCCACTGACTATTATCTGCTGCTGTTTCACGTGGGCACCAGTGACACAGCCAGGAGCAGTCTGAGGACTATCGAGAAGGACTCCAGAGCCCTGGGAGCGGCGGTAAGGGACCCGGGAGTGCAGGCCGTTTTTTCATCAATCCTGCCGGTCAAAGGGAAGGGGTTTGAAAAGGCCAGTCGAATCTGGCGAGACAACAAATGGTTATGCGACTG
>NW_008824754.1:3415453-3432464 GCF_000699105.1 Pygoscelis adeliae | reverse complement strand
TTGTTCAGCCTGGAGAAGAGAAGGCTTCGGGGAGACCTTATTGCAGCCTGTCAGTACTTCAAGGGGGCTTATAAAAAAGATGGCGGCAAACTTTTTAGCAGGGCCTGTTGTGACAGGACAAGGGGGAATGGCTTTAAACTAAAGGGGGGTACATTTAGACTAGCTATAAGGAGAGAAGTTTTTACACTGAGGGTGTTGAAACACTGGCACAGGTTGCCCAGAGAGGTGGTGGATGCCCCATCCCTGGAAACATTCCAGGTCAGGTTGAACGGGGCTCTGATCAACCTGCTCTAGTTGAAGATGTCCCTGCCCACGGCAGGGGGGTTGGACTAGATGACCTTTAGAGGTCCCTTCCAACCCCAACCATTCTATGATTCTATGATTATGTTGTTAATACAGACCCTCTCATAAAACATAAAACAACAGATTGGAAGAGACCTCTGGAGCTTGTCCAGTCCAACTTCCCACTCAAAGAAGTGCCAGCTTATATGTTAAAACACTTTGCTTGGGGCCTCATCCAGTTCAGTTTTGAAAACCAGTAAGGCTGAAGATTGCACAACTTCTCTGGGCTCCTGGTTCGGTGCTCAGTAACTCTCATTGTGATTTTTTCGCCTTTCTCCTTATATTTAACCCGAATTTTCCTTTTTGCAGCCTGTTTTCACAGCCTCTTGCACTTTACTGTGCACGACTGAGAAGAGCCTGGCTTTGTCATCTCTATAGTTCTCTGTTAAGTAGCTGAAGACAAAAGTCTCCTCCTTGTCATTCTCTGCTCACAGCTGAATTAAAAAAACTCCTTCAGCCTCTCCCTGTATTTCTTAAATCCTTTTCTTTTCCTTGGCATATTGAATTACATTTACTGATGTAGGCCATCACTTGTGTGATAGGTTCTCTAGCCATCATGCTCCCAGCTGTGACTAACATCCAAGCATCCTTCACTCTGGAAATTTTGCAATTCAGATACAAGACAACCCTTTATTATTGTGAAATTCTATTAGAACATCTGAAAAAGAGCAGAAAAAATATTTTTGTTGCTTCTAGTATAAAATCATCTGAGTTTCACCTCAGACTGGATATTTTAGCTTTGAAATACTATGCATTATTAAGCTGTGTAAATGTCCTTTGCAGTGTTCAGCTTTGCTTCTGTGTCAGCTGTCTCGTAATTTCTCCATAACTCTGCTCTCTATTCAGCCATGGAGTTCTTGCTTTATTGTTCAATGCTTTGATTGCTATTGCTATGAACTCTCTATTCCCTCCACTTGTGCTTCCTTCTCCTAGAAAGCTTGGAATACTGAATCAAGGGTTATAAACTCAATATAAAAAATATCTTGCAGGGTTTTTATATATTTCAATAATTCACTACTACCATGAAAATGAGGAATAGTCTACAAAAATAATATTAAAAACAGAAGCAAAGGCAAAAGAATATTGGAACCAAGGGTGAAGCCATCATATTTCACCAGTTGATGTTATTTTGATAAAACAGCTGATCTGCACAATAAACACAAAACATAAAACAGATGCTTCATCCATCCCTTCAAATCTTTAGGACTAGCTAACCAAAACCTGAATCCAGATTTGAATTTGACCATTGTTTCAGATTTTCTTAAGTAATGATAACAAAGTGCTGGATGTCAACATCTTTAACTGTGGAAGATTCAAAATCAGGGCCATGATCACGTCTCAGAGACACTTCTAGATAATAAGTTGAATTTTAGTTCATATTTTTTTCTTTAGCTTACTATGACTGTGTTAAACGTGGCATACCTGGCCCTGTGCAGATGTCCCTCAGCACTAAAGAATCCTTGGATGATGAGGAATGATTGAAAAGACACTTTTAATTAGTCATTCCCCATGAGAGGGAGGATGACTGTCCTCAAACCCAGGAAATTCCAGCTGTCAGCATGAAGGGATTATTTGAAAGAAGTATATATTAGACAGCTGTTAAGATCCAAGTTTACTCCTGAGCTGCATATTTAATATGTTTACAACATAAATAAAGATTTATCCCGTTCTCTTTCTGCAATCTCATATTTCAGTGATGACCCAGAGAGCTGCCACCTGAGCCCAAAGAAATAGACAATCAAAAGCACCCAGAAAACGGGTTCGGAAGGATGTGACAGGAGATCTATTTGTGATGTGAGACCTCACACCTCTGGAACATCAAATTTGCTGGGGTAAATTCCTTGGCTCTTTTTGGTTTGTGCTGTACCTTCCTTAGACACACCACCCCCTTTCACAAGGTCACTTTGAAACGAGCCACAAGGAAACTGCAGTTAGAGAAATTGGAGGAAAGTAAGAAACTCATGCAACACTCCTTGACCTATAGAAAGTGATGGGTATTGCAGTGGTGACAGTAGAGTGAGCTTGATGGGAAGTTTCAGTAGAGAGACCCACAAGGAAATACAGGAAAATTTATACATATTGGAAATCTCCAGGTGTAAAATATTGCTCTTCCTTCAAAGAAAAGCACAGCGCACTATGAAAGAAATTCCAATTATTACATCTAATTACAAAGAAGTGTGAATCACCATGGGTTTTTATTCCTAAATCCAAACTCTAATAAAAAGAATAATTAACATCTACACAGAATATTCTGGTGCAGCCTACCTGAAATATTACATTGATTTCCAGAGTATCATATAGCCTGGCAGAAATTAATGTTCAGTAAGAAGCTTAGAGAGAAGAAACTGAAAATATGAGAGGGCTAACAATATTTATTTGTGAAACGCCCCAATTATGTATAGCTTCATCCAAAGGATAAAAGCTTTTCCTCTAATATTTCCTCCCAATAAGGTTAAGGCCTTGAATCAGCAGTGCACTTAAAAGCAGTTTTAAAATTTCTTTGCAGCATAGGGACGGATTTTAGCTTGTATTTCTGCATTTTGCTGAATTAAAAAGAAAATTACAAGAGTACTTAAGAATGTATAAAGTTATGAAGGGGTCAGAGTGCCACGTGGTACCACAGAGAAAATATTTAGGATGTTAAATAAAATTTATAAAAGAAGGAAAAAAGGCTGAATATAGAAAAAGATCATGGAAAAATCCAGAAGAAAAGACATAGTACTTCATAATCTTTAAAGCAGGATATTAAGGCGCTGGGAAATATTTTATTCTGTCTGGAAAAGTAATGATCTAATACTAAATCTTTTCTTTCCTTCAGATGCAATGATATATAATTAGATGTAGTGATATACATCTTATTATAGACAACATCTAATTCATGAATGTTTATATTAATTGAATAGGAGCTGCTATACTCTGGAATTTACTCTGAAGACTGAATACTAATAGAAGATTAAACAGGCACAGATCTGGGAGGTTGTAATGAGACCCCTTGTAAATATACAGAAGGGTGAATTTTGGACACTGAAACACTGAGTATTGAGTCAATCTAATCTAACTCTTCCTAACCTGATGCAGCTCCATCTCAGAAACACATGGTTATAGCTGCTAGCTAGTGTTTTTTGTACCCTTACTACTCCAAGAAGACTGTTCCCCACTTCACTGCTAAAATGATTGCTAATCTCCTAATTTCCATATACCTTCAGGGTCAGAATTACTGACAGCTAAACACTAGTCAGAGATGCCTTGGGGCTTCCTGAAAGGCACCAGAAGCTAAACCACTTCCAGCTTACCCAGAAATTGTTTTTCCATAGTTATTTATGCTTCCCTTCTCTATCTAGCATATCATAGATACTCCTTGTTTTAAACGCACAGTGAGCAAGCACTTTTGGCAGTAAGATTTTTAGAAGGAGATTGTGGTGGGCTCTGTGAGCCCAAGTAAAAAGGACTGACGTAATATGCAATTACAGTTGTAAGTGATTAATACAATGGAAAGGTTCTGCCCTATAACTCTTAAATGACCTTCAGCTCTGATATGTAAATGTGTAGCAAAGCGGCTCAAAGAGAATTTGTATGGCTAAGAAGGAAATTCTCTTTCACACAGAACATATGAATTATTCAAGCGTTGCTTATATCTGTATTTACCACTCAGCTATCTCGGCCTTCTTCCCCCACAGGTTTTGTTTTCTGCTTCTTTTGAAGGCATTGCTCTTTCTTTCTGAGGTACTAAGGAGAAGCTGTATCCCTGTTTCCAACAAGACATGCTGATTTCATTTTTTTAATTCTCTGTAATCTGTCACTGAAGTTCGATGATGGCTTTACTGCAACAAATACCTTTGATTTTGGATGTTTTAAAGAGGAAAACCCTTTCCTTCCTTCCTTCCCTTTCCATTTCTATCAACAGAAGATCCCAGTTCAGCCAAGTACATAAATATATATGTAATTTTACACACCTGAGTGCTCATGCTGACATCATTTACCATGTTTTAAAACTGGTGCAGAGGACAGTAGTACTCTCCTTGACTTCTTTTTCAAATGGGCATGTGGATTTGATTTTTTCTAGCAGGCAGGTTAGGCGTAAACTCCCACAGCAACTCAGTAATTTTGGCATCCTCTTATGGCTCCCTACTTTCTGAGGAGCCCTACAACATTGGTATGTGCATTAGATCATGTAAACACTGACCTGAAGGTGATATGAAAAAGCAGTCACAGGCAAGGCTGTGGCATGGAGCCCTTGAATGGGTCCATGGATGTTCCCACTGTATTGAAGCCAAGCAACTTATATTCAAAATCAGAATTTTCTGTAACAAAATGTTAGCTAGGTGGGTGTGAAAAGATTAACTGCTGGATTAAAATGGATGCAAACAGTGGAATCTGTGTATAGAGCTAAATTCAGATTTCATTAAAATGATCAGGAAAATATTGCCTCTAACATGATCAGGATGTGGTCTGGCCTGAATATAGACAATGAAATTTGTCTATTTAAGCTGTGCAGAACAACAGACATTTAAGTGCATTGTAATGTTAAAAATACCTTCACTTCTATGGTGATTTTAATCTTACTAGAAATGTGTTCAGTAAAAGCATGAGTTCAGTTAAACAGCTATTCCTTCTCCTTCACTTTTATCACCATTGATAGAATAATAATAATCAGGAAGCAGATACAAAGGTAAAGCCAAGCTGTTACGAAGCTAAACCACACAAAATAACAGTGCTTTCTGTGGCTGTACTTTTCTTCATATTTTCTACTAATATTTTTTATTATCCATAAACAACAGTACTTCTGAAGAAATAAGTAAATCTTGTGAAGATGTTTCCATAAACATTCATTTACCATATGAAATGTATTCATGCTATTATTTCTTCCCCTGGTGGGTGTGCTTTCACAAACAACTATATTAGTATAATGCTGGAGGAAAGAGAATTTTAAGCTTCCTCAATTTCCCCGAGAAAAAAAAAGAATTTAAAAGAAATCACACAGCTTTCTCACAAGCTTATTGACCAATTAGTAATGGCAAAATTATCAGGTGATTTATGTAATAACTCATAAGTATGTATAGACATACACAGTGAAATGCACACGAACAAAGTACACTAGGCTAAGCAATAAATAAAGGAAAATAACAACCTGCTTGATGTCATCCTTATTCTTATATTCAAATTCAGCTATGTGGTTTTCAGGCAACAAAAATATCAAACACAACAGAAGTGTATTTGTATTGAAAGGAGTCATCATGGTATTTATGATGAATGAAAATTAAGAGCAAGAGACCAAGGCAAAACCCCCACAGGTGGAATGACAATACATTGAGCCCAAAGAAGCCTCAGGCCCTATAACCTGTCACAGAATAAAAATTGTTTGCTTGCTTTGTCCCTTTATGTGCAGGACGCGATCAGCTGTGACTGTCTCCCTGTCCCCAGGGTACAATGGTGAGGATCATCCCCTCTCCAAGTGCAGTGGGAGGAAATTCAGGGGCTGTAACATGCCCTCTCTAATTAGTTCCCAAAACATGGATGCTCATCTCCACAAGCCTGGGTTTCACAATGCTAAAAGTAAACCACTGTGATGAGAGGACATCAAAAGCCAGATTTGGTAAGGGGAGTCTTTGAAATCAGAAGCTTTGGGACAGCATAGCACATTCAAGCATTTTCAGACCTGTTTTTCCAAAGACACAGCTAGGTTTATTCAGACCATCCTACTTTAGACCATGGGAGGTGCTCCAAATCCTACCCTACAAGTGTCAGTCTCCCCAAAGTGACTTGATGGGGAGCCAGCAGAAGCCACATCCCTTATTTGAAATTTAGCTGCCTAATAGTTGAGTAGCATATCTAGTTTCCCAAGAGAACGACTATGAATTTAATAGAACAACAATTTATGACACTATAAACATTCCACCTGGTCAAAAGTGGTGTCTGGTTTGAACCCAAATAAAGTCACTTAGGAAGCTAAGTAATCAATCAGAAGTCCTTCCTCCTTTCATCAGCTGCACTTTAGCTTCAACATAAAAACTCGCTGTGATGGACCAGCAAGGACAGGAAACGTTTGCATTAGGATTCAAAGCAGATATTTTCAGATAACGTATCAGGGCAGAAATTTAATCCTCATGCAAGCTGCTAAGCTGGGTATTCGTCAGCCAATTCCCATGCCAAAGAAGTCTCTTGCAGTCAACTATGTCAAACACAGAGTAGTGATGCTCTGGCAGCTTTCAGTGTGTGCTGTTCAGGACTGAGATTCTGGCAGTCCAGTGTGAAATCTGGGAGCACACTGGCTAAATAACAAGCTCAAACATCTCAATAGGCCCCTCAGCCCTCTGTTTCACTCCTCTTTTCTTCCTCGTTGCTTACATGCTATTATTTCTATTCCCAAGTTCATGTTTTTTAAAAAAAGTGTGGTAACTACTACCTCCATTCCTGGTTTAACCTAATTGAAGTTAATATTAAAACAAGCATGCGTTTTCTTCACAGTGTCTTGGCTTTTTGCAGTGTCTTAGCTTTCTACATAATTTTGTAATTTATTCTAAAAATCCACTAAAGACTTAGTAATTGGCAATGAGAACATTATCATGAGTATTCCTGTACCTAAAACCTTTAAAATAGAATAGGTAAGAGGGAAAAACAAAACTAGCAGATGATTGTTGCAGATGATTGTTGCAGATGATTGTTGAAGCTGGACCCTCATATCTGCTTATAATTCTTCTGATGTTATTAATTCTATCACTTTAATTCTACTGATATGATTTCACTAGGAAATTTAAGCAGGTGACACCTCAAATATTTTCTTTCTTATTAATGACTACAGAGATATTGCAGGATTTATGGAAGTTTTTGGGCTTTGAGGCAGTAACTACTGATGGATGAAATGTTTTATGTATTGGAAATGGAAGGGAAGCAGACAAAACAGAGCAATGCATTTCTGCACAGTCTCTTGAGAGGAAAGCATAAATGTCTGGTTATTATTTCTGATTTGCTTTCAACTTTTCAACTCAAGTTTAAAGATGCGACAAAAAGATTAAGCCTTAGAATTGTCTGCCTCAGATGTTATAGATGTAAATGTATTTCATTAAAAGAAGAATGTGTTTAAATAAGAAAAGTAATCAAGTGAAATCTCAGCTCATAGACATCAATGGAAGCTTTCATATTGCTTTTAGTGGAGCCAGCTTTTCACCAAGACATTTAATTTAAAAATCAAGTCAAAACTTCTTTCTTTTTTTTCACATCTCTGTATTTCAGAAAAAAATGAGTCACTGAAGCTCACTGAACAAAGAAATATCAAGATTCCAAATGAATCTTATTCAACCATGTAGCTGTGCCAGTGAGGCAAAAAAATGGTTTTGGATCCCTACATGTTAACACTATTATTACCTGTAGCCCCTAGATGGTGCTGCTACAAACGGTCTTGCAAGTCAACGAAACATATAGGCAATTAGATCTAGGAAAAACTATTTATTAGTCGTGGTGAAGTTTACACCAACATTTACCTTGTTCTTTACTTGAAAGTCTGTCCTTAATGGTTTTTTTTTTTTTTTTTGGGGGGGGGGGCGGTTCAGTGTGTAACTAGTGTGCAAAAGTCATATTCATGAAAATAATATTAAATTATGTTAAATGATGTCAAACTTCACACTAGAAATGTGAAAATATCTGCATCATCTTATGAACCCCATTTAGTATCACAGGATGGTTATGAGGCATAATTGGCTAAAAGCTCCCATTGCAGTTTTTCTAAGGGTAGGATTGATCTCATCTAACTTTCAGGATGGGGTTCAGGTCCGTATTCATACACCAGGGTTTATATATCTCTATGTAAACTATGTGAACTTGTCTTTCAGCTAGTGCTCCAATGGGATACAAATCTCCTGTGTTATATCTGTGACCCCCATGAGGATGTCTCAGGTGTATTGAGATATCTCAAATGGTACAGGAAACTTGTATATAGACAACTGAATCCTGATCCTGACATTAGGTTAAATGAATTCCACATGTAATTTAAAGAGAGTGAGGAACTGAATAACCAATGTTGTGCTGGAGAGCTTGGAAATCAATGGCATAAGATAGTAAAAATGTGCTCATGCTTATCCTAAAAACAAAGTACTTCATATTTCATAGAAACACATTATACAGCAATACGAAGCCATCAGCTTTGATTGTCTCTCTACCTCTTTCCCACCTCCTAAACTATAAGAACCAAGCTCAAGAGACAAGCTGACTTTAAAATCTAGCTATTAAATTTGCTTGCAATCATCTGGAAAGGGAATAGCATGCAAAGAAACCAAACTATAAACACATTTCCTGTAGACAATTTTAGGATAGGACATTGTCACTGCCACAGAAAGCTAAAGAAAGGAGAGATCTTTGCATTGCAGAAGACAACTCCTTTTCCATGGCTGGCCATAAGATTAGATAGATTAGGTAACAAAGTGTAAAGGAAGGAGTGTGTTAGCATTTGCCAACAATAATTGTGCCCTGCTGAAAGTGTAATTTGGAAAGAATGCTCAGCCGAATTCCTCAATGGGAGGTGATGACACACATATGCCTATGTCTACCCTAGAAAATAGCGTTAGCCAAAGTTGGTTTTGGACATCATAAATTTGTGTCAGAAAAAGCCACTCAGAGGAAGTCCAACTGATAACCCATTGGTCTGTACATTATTCACCTGCATATAGTGAATGCAACACAGATTGAAAATATTCCTCTTTCTCAGTTGTAACGTTTCTATAGCCATTTTGCCTGGGTATCCTTACACAAGGTTTTGGGGAAAAAAATGGTCTACTGAATTTATGGCAACATAGGGTTTCAGATCCATCATCCACAGGATCTTTATTTTATACCATTGTGTCAGAACACCAGAGGCTGTAATTCATAGTTGTCATCAGTCTCTTAGAGCACCTGACAAGTTTTCCTGTTCTTTCTCCAATGACATTTTGACATTTTGGAATTTTTGTTCTGATCTGTGAGAGTGTAGGTGAATGAGTAGCTCATGTGTAAGTCTTGAGAAAAGACTGAGAAGCAAGAGCAAAGGCCAGCAGTGGTATCAGAGATGAGCCCCCTCCCTCCAAGCTAAAAATGGATAAAGCAGTCTGAGGATGAGTAGGTAACATGCCTCTGTATAAAATACAAAAATGTACCAATAGCTACCACATCTCTACCTAGATAACCCCATTTCCTATATAGCTGAGAAGAAAAAACAGCTAACATTAAAAAGCACAGATTTTTTGAATGACAGTCATATTAAAAGAAAGAGAAACATCATCAAGAAAAAGACTAGCTTGGGAAGCAGATCTGGGAAGTCTGAACATGTCACACTTAACAATAAATGCAAGTGGCATCAAGTGCCAAAGGAAGGAAAATGTCTAAGAAATCTACACAAACTTCATATTTTTACAGGCTGAGCTAAAAGAAAACTATTATGTCATAGAGTCCATCTCTACCAAACCCACTCATATGAATAAGGATCCATTTTGGGAAAAAAGAATAAAATAAAAATTAAGGTATCTGTAAAATTTTGTTGCTATTTTGTACATCCTGATGTGATTTTGATGATTTGGGGTATTTTTACCTTTGCTTGTTCTTTAATTTGCCATGACAAACCTGCAGCCCCACTTAGAATGGAAGTGAAAGACAGGAGATATAAGTAAAAGTGACAGGGACATGCCAAAACTCAAAAAATACTTCATACAGCACCCAGACAAAGGTTTTTAAAACATTTTCTAAAGGCTAACCTGTCTCTAGTCCCTTCTCCCACAATGACTATAAAGTTATCCAAATGAAGGTCATTCTAGTTGAGCAAAGGGCAAAGCACCACAAATATTTCTTTGCAGTATGATGGGTAACATATATCAGAAATTTTTTCCATTTATCACTTGTGCAGGATGTATTGTGTGAGATTAGGATGTAACAATATATACCCAGGCAACCTCCAAGGTAGAGCAGCGTTACAGCCACCCTCAGGGAAGCTCCCTCCAAAGAACATGGAGAAGGTTTCCTGGCTACGTCTCCTGGTGCAGGCTGGACCACGTGCCAGAGTGAGTCAGAGCCAGAGCGCCAGCAAGCACATTAACTGCACTGGGCAGTAAAGTTTAACATTGCCAGCCTACAGCCCCAAAAAACTGTTGTTACCACTGTTGCTTTGAGATAACACCACACCGCACAAGGAAAACTCAGCCAGGCTCACAGTTAATCCATACCAATGCAGAGATGCAGATAACTCGCCCTCTACAAGCTCCCTTGAGAAGGCAAAAGACAGGACAGAGCACAGCTGGCCATCCTGTAATCCCGTCTCTTACATTTTGCAGAAATGAGGCCCACACGTGCAGCATAGCTTAGTACTGCACTCCCACAGTGTCAAATCTGCAAACACAAGGATGAGATGTGACCACAGTCTGTTGGTGGCTTTCACCTCTTGAGCCCTTCCCATTTTACATATAAGATATAAATTTTATATACAAAAATATAAATTTTATATAAAAAATATAACATGCTATAAAGCATGCTCTTTCTTTGGGGTTAACCATATTACACTTCAGCACTAATGCTACGGCTGTTGGCCGTGCTGCAGAGAGGGTGCAGCGTGGGTGAGTTACAGCACGAGAGGGCCGTACAGCACTTCAGGTCAGAGATCTGCCTTCCCCTGTGTTGTTGCTTCAGTTAGGGCCAGCATTGAATATGTAGAGAGAAGTAAAAGGAACAGGTCTGTGATAAAGTGATCCTCTTTCTATACCTCTCACATTCTGGGAATCAGTTTAGGATTCCCGAGGTGAGAGGTAAGGCCTCTCCTATAAGGATAACTGGCAGTTTGAGATACTTTTTGTCTGCTAGCTCTTTGGCATAGATTATAGTTCATGTTAGTGATACGACAGAATTAAATGTGGGTCCATCTCCCATCATTAGGAAGCTTGTCTTCCCATATTAATTTTTGAGACTATAGGAAGCCTTTTTTCTCATATTCATTTCTGAGGCTATAGTGTGGCTTTGACTCCTTTTTAATGACTGGAAAAAGGATTTACACACCTGAGCAGTCACTCGAGGAGAAGAGTGTTTGTGAACCTGTGCATAAAAAAAAGCAAATTTTCAGGGTGGGACTATCTGGTGGAAGGTTTTGACAGCCAGCTACAAATATTTCGGATCCAAGCACCTTACAGTGCTCCACGTTGTGTAACACTGATCAGATGAAGCTCTGTGTCCACAATTGTATTTTCTTTCTGTCTGTTAGGGTTATTAAGCATTTGTCCTACCTTCCTGTATTACTCAGCTGCAAAGCTGAAAATAACCTCTGTGAGTCATACAGCTAACACTTTGATACCTGTATACTCAGCCTCCACAATGCTGCTAGCCAAAACCTACAGATGCTTAAAGAGAGGCTCATGAGATGTTGGCATTTTCAAAAAAAAAAAGAAAAGAAAAAAGAGCTGTTCCCACAAACATCGAATGTGGTCCCAAAGCAGTACGCAGTTCCTTTTACAGGAATCCCACCTGAGCTAAGCTGAGATAAAGATACTGTGTTTGTTCTGATGTGAGCAGTTCACTCTGTGTACAGAAACACATGGCATGCTAAGTTCAAAGCCAGGACTATGATTTTACCAGAACACACTGAGGAAGGATTACTGTTGGAGTTTGTGTTTGTGAAAGCATTTATAAACAGAAATCAAATTGTTACACTTGGTGTTTGTAGAGTACAAAGGAAAATGTATTGGGTTTTAAAGTGATGGGGTCAGACTTTTAAATACAGACATATAAATTGCACATTACACTCAAAAAAACCCCATTAGTTTATGCAATCTGAATAAATGAATGTGTATGTATTTTTTGCAATCTTATTTAGATATGGACAGTTTTCTTTAGGATTATACATGTTATGGACTCAGAAGATACCCTTCCGTCATCTGCCTAGGTATTGTACTGCACTTATCCTCCGCTACATATTGAAGGATATCAGTATCACTCCTCTTTGTTCTGCTGGCTCCTCTCTGACAAGACTATATGAAGCCACTCAACCACTTAAATGGTAACCCTAAAGCTCAGATGCATATGAAAGTAAGAAGGAAATAATAACTCCCCTAGCTCATATGGTACAATGTGATCATTCAGAAAAAAAATGTGCTTTGTCTCTCCCAAAGCCCCAAATGGGTACCCTGTCTTAAAGCCCTGAATGTTCCTCCTCATTTTGTAGGCCTGGTAGATCATGAGGATGCTAGATTTGAGTACCAGAAGGTAACTCAGACTTCCAACCTGTCCAGTCAGATTGAAGAACGTGTGAAAAGAAATAGGAACTCCAAATCTAGTATCAAGAAAGTGTCTAATAGCTAGATTCCCAGTACTCCCTTGGCTTATACAATATGAAAATAATTTCACCATAATTGTATCAAAGGACATCAGGAGTCTGATGCAATTTAGAATAATAAGACGGCCTCAATGCGTAAGAATGTATAAGATTCTGCTACTTTAACCCACAAATTATGCCTACTTAGTGTGGCTGTAAAATAAAGAATTCACTTTAGATAGAAGGAAACTAGAAGAACTTTCAAAAAAGAGTTAACAAGATATTTTAGTAAGTCCAGGTTGGAATACCCTATAAGACAGTTCATAACATCAGCACTCAAATCTTTGGTTTAATTTATTAGTGGAAAATTGCAAATTACTCCAGAAGTATAATCCTACAGGTTATTAATACAAAACTGGAGTAAATAGAATATCAGACCTATTTCTTGTGGTCAAAGCCTTCGAGGAAAATAGTACAAAAGAACAACATCAGCGTGTCCTAAAGAGGATGATGAATATACATTCAAGTAGCACGTATGACACCAGCTTTTAGTGTCCAATACTTTAATGTAATGGATGTCACTTTACACTACAGGCAATAGAAACACCTGATGTTTTAAAATCCGGTTCTCTTCAGCTTGTTTACCTATTAGTAACATCTAACTTGGAACAGTACAGAGACTAAAACAATGAATATAAAGATTTCCTTAAATCTGAGTGATCAAAGGGTTTTGATAAACTGGATTACATTAAATTGGTGTTATTATTGCATGCCCAAAAGTAAATCTGCAGCTGGTTTAAATGGGCCTGTGCTAACAGACACCACTGGAAGATTCGGTAGATAAATTCTGTGCAAATGAGAACAGCCCTTGTTGCTGTTAATCTTCAGTAAATGTGCTAAATAAACAAGTAGCAACTTTTTAATATATAATAACTTTCTTTTCGCTGTCTTTTAAAATCAGCTTGAATGCTCATTAGGGAACCTGTACTGAGATGTGTTAATAGGAGTGTCACATTTTCAGGCGATAACCCCAACCATTAGCACGTCACTGATACAAATTTATTTGTTAAACTACATTATAATTCTGAAAGAACTTGTAACCATAATAGCAATAAGCCTTCTTGTAAATAAGCTGCTTGTTTGTGACTGGGGAGAACAGTGAGATACAAACTATGCCTTGTTAGCATTATTTTGGAATTTCTTATTATTTTCTGAAATTTAAAATATCCCAGGATTACGTATTCTGGATATTTAGCATTTTTTAGTCCAACAAATATATTGTGAGAGCAGCTGTTAGTACAAATTCAATATAAACTATCATGCTTCATTTTCTGTGCCGATGGACTCACAGAAGGGCTAACCTCAATTAACGGTGTAAGCTTCTAAAACAATATTGGAGGAGACATCAAGGCAGCCAAATCCCTAACTGTGAATGCCCATTCCTGAATCTCAAACCACTACCTTTCAAATGAGACTTTATCTTATGGAACTCCAACAAATGGGTACAAGAACACATTCTTCTGAAACTCCCTAACTTTCTGTTCCCAACCATATACATTTAATGATATGTTTTAAATGAAAGGACTTCTGGTAAAATTTGTAATTTTATGTAAATGTAAAAATTGCCCACCAACCAAGAGTTCTTTTGGTTTGCTGGTAGGAGTGATACCAATATGAAATAAAGGAAAAAAAAGTCTATAATTAATTAAATTTACATTAATCAATCCCTATGTCAGGACCCTGAGAACAATAATTGAGCTTAATTGCCCCCAGCCTCACCTGGGGCTTTTGCCTACCCTCTTGGTACAGGGTTCTTAGTCCCTTTCTGAGCTATGCCATGGGTGCGCCTGCCTTCAGCCCTGTCCTGGCCGGACATTGGACCTATGGTTTCGGTAGTCTATCTCCAGTCTTTGGTCCCATCTGCTGGATGGACCTCTGGCCTACAGTGGAGCCTTGTCTTGTGCTGCTCCTGACAACTCCCTAGAAAGACCCTGGACCTATTTATAATTATGTGTATATATATATATATGCCATGAATATGTAAAATGTATGTATAAAAACACGTCTGACTGCATCTATCCATCATTTCCCTCCCTAAGTTCACTGATCAGCATAAAGGTGAAAAAAAAAAAGAGAAAAAGAGAAGATGAGAAGAAATATCTAAAATTAATTAGTTTCATTTATATGGTTTTATGGAATATACACTGAAAACACATAATTCTCCTTTCCAAACTTTTTTATAGCTTCTTACAGGGCAAGGGCCATGGCTTCCTGTGTGTTAATTGTATTCCATCCATTCCAAAGATTTTTGCAGTTCTCCAGGGCCTCTTTATTTCCTACGGAAGGAACAAATTTGCCTAAGGTTGGGGTCAAGGAATGGACACAAAGAATAATCTCCCTAATAGGAGAGCAAAAAGAAGATCATGTGAAGACTAAAATCCAGTTGTTTGACTCCTAGATGATCTTAAGTCTATAAAAGCCACTTGCTTTAACATGGGAGCTCATATATCTTCTCTCTCCTGTGCTTGAGTCAAGGCTCTGTTGAGCTTGACAAACCGTAACAAGTTTCTAAGTCAAAATTCTTTTCTTCCCATCCTTTTGTACAAACCAAGATCCTCCCATTGCCACCCAGGTTTCCAGTTTTACGTGTACACCTCACTGCATTGACAGTCTTGTGGGAGGACATGCAATGCAAGAGTGACATGTTTATTTATGTGCTTCATTTGGGAATATTATGTGACAAGTGGAAGGGATGTAATCCCCCTGCTACCTGCCCTCCACTGAAGCAGTCTGGTTTGTGTGTCAGCTCTTTATTATAAGGCACAACGTGCTGTACTTACCGCATTTTCATTCTGTTTGAGCATCTCCTCATCTTACAATGCGTTAACTGTAATTTGTGAATTAATTCTACTTTTTGGAATACTTTGAATTCCATGTAAATTTGCTGCAAAATTATTCATGTGTCACAATGCGCAATGGCTTGAGGCTCTTTTCTCAGACTCTCTAGGCTTTGGATAGAGGGTGAATGTAGCTTCAGTTTAAATCACTGTATTGATTAAAAAGAGTGTTTGGTTATTTTTAACTTCAGCTGTTTACATGCCACTGAACAACTCAAGTGGCCATTCTGCAGCTAGAAGAAGCTTTGGTTTTTGAGAAACAATTGTTGCACTGGATAGCCAGGCCAATACTTCTCATACCCGTGAAACAGGCTGAAGCAGTGATACACGATCCGTAACTGGGGCATTTAGCTACATCTTTCTTTGTATCATTTCTTCTTAAACTAAGTGTTGGGTAGATATGATTTTTTTTTTTTTAAGTAGAATATTGTGGTTCTACAGATACATATACATGTACAGATCAGTCTGTTTGCAGAAGAAAAACACACAATATCTCAATTTAAAAAAAAAAAGAAGAAAGATAATGATAAACAAGTTAACTCTTCTTTCAAAGACATTTCTCTGCATCCAGCCACTTCAGAGCATCGCTGTACGAAATGTCCACAGGGAGCTCTGACTCTTGAGGGAACTTACAGAGAGAAACAAGAGGATTTAACGAGTTGAAATTCAGCCTTGTACCATACGGTCAGAAGGACAAAATAAAAGACAACAACCCCTTTTAAGCAGCCTGCTCCTCTTGTTTTCCTGCTGCAGTAATATATGTTTGGTGGTTACATTATTCTCTAACATCTGTGATACAACTGGGGCAGTTTCAGCACATTTTGGTTGGGTTTTGGCTTGTTGTTTGTTTGTTTTTAATCCACACAAATATTATTAAAGGGATGGAAAATTTATCTGCACAGCTTTCTGTTTTTTCTTTCCTCTTCATTAATTCATCTTACCTCCAGGGACTATCAAAGAGTAGCTAGAACTGAGATGTTGTAAAAGTCCCCTGGAAAGTTCTCATGTTTCCTAACACCACTGTACAAATATTTTCTTTTGCGTCCGTTTTCTGCAATGATTCTATTTATTCTTTTCACCATCAGTAATATACGTTATCAGTTAATATCCTGTGTGCCTTTTTGCCAGCCAGCCATCAGGCTGGGATAAATGAACTCCTTGACCTTATGTTAGGAAACATTCAACCATAATTTAGGATATCCAGACCCATTCCGTGCCCCTGCCTTCTCCTTTCCCTTTCAATCCTCACAGCACTTCTGAAAGCAAACGTGTTGGAGAAATCTTTTTCTCAGGGACTGATGCCATCTCAAAGGTTCAGAAGGGCTGGAAACTACAATCAGCATTTGGCTTTCATGAACCCCTGGAGAGCTATTTCTGTCACACATGAAATGCACAACAAATAGCACAATCTCTGGTCTTAGAGTAGTCTTTGTGGAGGTGACAAGTCTATTGCAACAATGTAGGGTAACCAGCATGGGTATTCTTCCTTGAAGTGCTATTTTAATTCTCTGTTGGTAAA
>NW_008824754.1:3401873-3415368 GCF_000699105.1 Pygoscelis adeliae | reverse complement strand
TTTGATTTTATGGTAATTTCTGAATCAGAGAGGTACACGGATGGTCCCAGACCGCAGAGCTTTCCCTTCCATTTTAGTAAATCTTCTAGTAAATCTAAATAGAGTTTATGGAAAACCAAGAATTTGGTACTGAGTGTTGCTGTCCTGCAGATTTCCATAGGAACACAATGAGTTATCTCCCTGGGTAGTCATTTGATACAGTTACGAAGTAATACACCCTAGAAATATCTTTTTCTGTCATATTTATAGCAATTATGTCAAAGAGTGAATTTAAATAATTTGAGTTGATTACTGCTGGTTTGTGAAAACACACAGTTTGACGTATTCACAAGTTTCAATTACCATATGTGGAATGTAATTGTGTGGAATACAAAGCTCCAGGGGAAGCTCTGTTTGCTAAATACACCTTGTCTAAAATGTAATGATTTTTACATTTTTTTTCCCCCAAAATTTGAAAATATCATAAATTTTGTTAATGGCTGATCATCTAGCAGATCCCTGAGTAGACTGAGTGCAAAGAGAAAATAAAAATCATCAGCAACTTATCTGTTATGTGAACATATAAATGCAATAATTCTTTAATTTTGTTTTATATTTTTCTGGCCACTGTTCAAGACCCCCCAAGTTCTGTTTTCACTCAGTGAAAGCTTAGAGTGTGACTTTTGTCACACTTGTTTAATTTGTGGTGAAATGAAAAAAACACACACATTTGTTTCAAAATAAGTCTTTGTAACAAGAAACTTGATAATGGTAATTTATCGGCTGATTCATTAAGGGTTCTTTAGGAGTCATTTTCTTAAAGGTGTTGTAACACTTTTAGTGGCCAACAGTTCCTTAAGAAAAAAAGACTGGAATGATCATCTGATCATCAAATCCCGTCACCTGTGATTGCAGGAAACATACAGCAAATGTCCTGTCTTCCACATATATCCTCCCAAATCCCACTCCGCTCAGAACTTCCAAAAAAATCATGGCTATAATATGCTACAGAAAAGGAGCAGGAGGGCAGAGGTCTATGGAAGGTGGCAGGGGATGGAAGTCAGCATCTTGCCATGGTACTGATCCCCGTGTTTACAGCAGCTTTCCTTTTTGTCCTTGTGAGACACTTCTTGTCAGCCCCAGTGCCGCAAATGCTGACATAAGCGGTTGTATTTCTGTGAGCTCCGCAGCCCCATCCACAGAACTCCCCATAGGGAAATGCCGATTAAAATTTATATGATGGTTTTAAATATACAAAGTTTCAGAGTTGTTAAATTTGATCCTCTCTAAAGCATCTGTGCATTTCATTTACATCTCACAAAAACAGATCGACATTAAAATCCATTTTATTTGGGTTGCTGTGTAACCCCAAATAACCCTAAACTACTTCTGTTCATATTTACTCACATTTCACGGCTTTGGAAACTCCTTATCCTTCTGATGTCTTTATTTTCCTTACTAGTGAAGCTGGTTTCATATCTAGCATGGGATGCATATCTGTTTATTTTATTTTTGACAAATAGTGCCACAGACATGAAGGAAGCCATTCATGATTATTCTTTCTCCTTAAACAATTATGTGTCCTTTCTATTGTGTTGTTTATCAAAACAATTCCAATTATAATCATTAAAATTTCAAATTTCCTTCTTCCTAAAGAGCTGAAAAATATGCTTTTGACAGGTTTGACAGTGGTTTGATTTGAACTTCTGCTTTAAAGGACTGATAAAAGCATTTTTTAATATCTGGGTAAATAGGACTTTCATACCCACAACAGGACAATTTATTTCTGATTATCTGGAAATGAGCAGGGTAAGAAGTGAGGGAAAGCTTTCTTTTTGAAGTAAATTATGTACCCCCTGGGTGTACACAATTACAATTTTGCTTTGACACAAGACAGCACTTTCCTATTGTCCTTCATTACTAAACATTTTATTGCTGTATCCTTAGCTGATATATACTCCTAAAAAGGAATCAGGGTGGCATGTCACTTTCCAGTGTGACCACTGTGCCCCGGTATAATTCTGAAAGAACGTTGCTCTCGTGTTCTGCTCACATTGGTGTTATGTTTTGAAAAAGATCATCATAATAGAAAATCAAAAATGGAAAAGTGAAATCTATAATAATACCATTTAGCTTCAAAAGCCCTTGAATTAGATGAAAAATATGGCTAGAAATAATGTCTTCCCTATTGACCATTTTCTACATAACAACTTGGTTTATTGCCATTTTTTTTAATATAGTTATATGAATTTCTAGAAAGGAGGAGTCTATGTAAATGGGAATATATTTCCTTGCCTGAAGATGCGAGCAAGGTTTACAGAAAAGTATATTTCCTTGTTCAGACATTTGGAAATTACAGAAATCTAGAATTATCTGTATGAATAGACAAGGAACTGGTGCCACTTTCATTTATACAGCATATTAGTCCAAATAATGCAGTTAGTGCAAATAATGATCTGACTACACGATCTTCACACTCGCCTTCTCACATGATAGTATTTTTCCACTGATTTCAATTGCTGACCAATTAGTTAAAAACTCAGCAATGAATATATAAGATGTGTATTTCTGGGTTTCTAAAAAAACAAATGAACAAACTGATACATGAGAATTAACCATAGAGAAAATAATTTGTGATGATGCACTGGTCACAAATGCATGTATGGTCCAAACACAGTATATGGTGTTGATATCGGTATTAGCCAAAGAGGAGATATCAGAAATAAACATGGATATATACAAATAAATGAGTGGTGCAGGGAAAACAAAGCAGGTACTCTGCCACGGGGACCTTTGGTGAAACTGAGATGGTTCTGGGAAACAGCAAACCAGAATGTCAGCACATTAGGGGCTGCTAGGGCATCATGACCTAGGAAGAGGTCAGCGATGACAGTAATTTCCTGCATCTATTGAAGTTTTCTTGAAGTCTGCTGGTCCAAAGACTGCATCCTAACTGATTTTTCCTCCAAATATTGCTAGATCTGTATTGCAGAAGTGCTCTTTATCATATCCTCCAAGGCAACATAAATACCAAGTGTGTCCAAAAACCAAAAAGAATTCTTTGCCTTGGGAAAATCTCGGATTCCTGGCTGAGTGGAAATAGCTGCAGTTCACCACACTGTCACCCACTGTCAATAATCCCAGCAACAAGACTCTAAAGGCAGCGAGGCACAGATGAAGAAGCATTTTCATCACAGGACTTCCAGTAAGGCTCTAACTATAAGTTACTTCAATCAAACACATTCATTATAGACCTATATACTGTACCTTTCTAAATGAAAAACAACCCAGCTCAGGTTAATTCAGGTTACTTGTTACTTTTTGCTCTTGTGTTAGAAAAGAAGTAGGGTTTTTTTCAGAGCAGTGGTACAAAACACTGATTTATCTGCCTGTATGGTTAAGAAAAAATTCCTCACATATTTCATCTGTGCTGCCAGGAGTCGCCTTTTCCCTTTATACAAGCTCCTTCTCTTTATGAGTGTGGACACAGATCCTAAATGTAATAATTTGCCCTCCTCTCCTGTCTTGCAATCCTTACTAGCAGCTAGATAGCCTGACTCCTCAGTAACGGATGCACTCTTTCTGTTTCATTTGATTATTACATGTTATGGTAGTTGGTGTGGAACAACAGCATCAAATATAACACTATAGGAAGGTCATATCTTGGCTTTTATTTTAAAGGATCTAATGAATTAATTTAGCAACAATATCAAATACTATGCCAACTGCACCTATTAATTAACAAGAAAATTGTGTTATAATGAATAAATTATCTTAGAGGCATAAATCATTTAATGACTTGAAGGTTAGAGATCAGTATACACAAAAAGAGATGTAGGTGTGGAAAGCATATCAAAGGTTTAATGTTTTTCTTTTCACATATATGGAATAAATTCATATTTAACCTCCCTGAGAGGTAAAAGCACTTCTGCCACAGGATAACTGGGTTGTTTATGGGAAATGAATTGATAAACCCTGTCTACCTTACTGGATCCTTGGATTAGTGAATGGCTTTCAAGTGATTTCTGTTCAGCAAAGGAAAGGTTTAAAGGAATTGAAGAGCTGGAACATCTTCAGTGAACATAACTGTTATTAAAATTTCAGTTAAAAAAAGTGAAAATAAGGCTAGGTATTGCAACAATCAGTAGATGTGGACTAAGTTTCAAGGATAACAGTTGTTTCATCTTAGAATCCTGCTTCATTTGAATTTCAGCCATAACGTACTGAAGCCATTAGAAGTTCTGAATTTGCACTATGAACTTTATAGCATGCCCCTGAATCATTCTCTCAGGCCTAAATTAATTTCACCTAATTTACGGCAGCTGAGATGCCCATACCTGGAGCCAAGTTACAAACTGCTAGAGAGAATGATTTCTTTTTTTTTTTTTTTCAGTAAAGCCATGACATTTCTAAATAATCCTAATGACAAGTGTGAATCCCCCACAGACTTGCAGAAAATTGTGATATATGTGATAAACTTAGCTACCTAGAACTTTTCATTGCTGCTACAAGACAGTTCAAAGGGAGACATTATTCAATTAATACAGAATAATACAGTGCAGTCACAGACTATCAAAGAAAGAAAGAAGACAAACACTTGAAAGAAGAAAGGAAATAGTTTAGGTTATTTACTCAAAGTAACAGTATTTAACATAATACAGCACCAACTATTAACAAAACCGGAGAGCATTTCAAGTGAAGAATTGAAGGGAAGGAGTGGGGTTGTAACTACTTTTTCAAAATCTGGCTGCCTCAGTTTAAAGGCCAAATTCCTCTGCGAAGTCCAGAGTAGAAAAGCTGAGATTCTTCTCAGCAGGACAATTTAAAATGTTTACAGCAAGAGCCTAGGTCTCCTGTTTGATCACCAAGAAAAGTGTCTCATCTAGGGTTTTTCTGAACCCACCTTTACTGGCCTCTGTAACAGGTTAGGGTGTCTACACATCAAACTTAGTAAAAATCACCCCTTTTTTACCTATTGGAGCTCCAGAAGTAGAAGCAAAGATGCTACCATAAACAGGGAGAATCTAGATCAGATCTCATCGTAGACACTTGAGCCTGTGCCCACTCTGAGGAGGACAGCAGAATGGGAACAGATAATGTTCCAACAATGCAGCAAGTGGAGACAACTGGGAAATGTTCATCCTGGTATGAAATAAAATCAGGATTTTAAGGTCCCGATTCACTGTAAATTAATCAGAAACTCTAGATTCACACTGCACAAAATTTGAAACATCTAATGGAAATCTCTCCAAGTGAAGTTGAGCAGTTTTCAAGGTCAGGTTAGGTTAGGCAAGGTTTCTTTATTTGTATAAATAAGGTAACACATTTGAATTTGAAAGTTTTGGTTTTGTCATCAAAAGGTGAATACACTTGATAATGAAAGTCCAAATCCAGTCCTGAAATGCAAATTCATGAACAGGGAGACAAAGAGGTTTGAAATCTTTCCATTTTATTTTAGATCATTTCAGAATTGTGTTCAACATTTTAATTCTAGGGCAAGAGTTTAAAGAGCTGCTCTTGTTAGTTCTGATTTCGGATGCTTTCTGGCATACCCAGTGGCAAATGATCTCTTCCTCTCTCCTTTGGGCTGAACTTGAACGTGGGTTTTGGCACCGTAAGACCAAAGACTTTCCCCCTTGCCCTGCAGCTCATCTCCCACTTAGTCCCAGAGCCCAGTAAGTGACCTGATTTAATCTGAGTGGAAGTACCAGCCGCTAATAGGCAAGTAGGAACAGTACTTGTTACGTTGCCTCAAAGCTGCAAGACACCTCCTGTTTAAAGATTATGGTAGTAGAGGGCCAGCATGTCTCCGCAACCTCAGAGTGCAGGGGCCTGCCCTGATGTGGTCTGGTCTATGGATGAGGTTTTAACAACAAGGAATGAGTTAGAATTTAAACCCTGAGTCTGGCGCAGGTTAAATATAAATGCGTATATAGGCAGATCTGGCCCAAGTCAAATATAAGCAACCACCCTTCTTGTATGAATTAGAACATCTTCCAAACCACGCTAATTTACACTGGCCATGATATAAATTATCTGTCCAACATAGGTTCACTCTTTTGGTGGAGAATAGTTTTTGATTAGAAATCTTTAGGTGAAATTCAGAAGATCTCGTCCCCTGCTTTAAAATAAATAATTTCTAAATTTTTCAGCATAGAAATGAGTATTCACATTTAGGCACTGGAATGGTGATCAAAGATGTTTCTGTTTAGGATGATCTCTGGCCTGAGATTTTTCACAAATTTTACCTCTGGTTCCCAAATGAGCTCAGCTCAATCAGTGGCTTATTAGAAAGCTTCGAGAAACAACATGTCTTTTCAATCTGCCTACAAGGTCAGAAAAAACTTCCAGCAGGATTTAATATACGTACACAAGGTTGATGTATTGAAGTGCTGCATTTTTTTACAATGTTAACAATTTGATGAGAATATCAATTAAACATGACTGTGTAGTTAAGATTTCCATCTCCAAATGCAGCTGCAGCAAGTAACCAGACTGCTAATCAAAGCAGCGTTACAATTTAGCACTGATGAGGAAAGTAGTAGCCATCAGAAGGGAATGACAGAAAGGAGGCAGCTGCTTTCATATCATTTTAGTGTCCATTTCTTTAATGAGCCTGAGGAGACAATTCCCAGCTGACTATTCATTAATTAATGGAATTTATGAGAGAAGAGCTATCAGCATGCAAACAAGTAGAGAACAGGTGATGATGGTCGTCTGCTTGCAGGGAATGAGCATATTGAGGAAAGGAAGCTTTTGAATAAAGTAAATGATCTGAGAGGGATATTTAACAAAATGCTAAGTTCTCAGTTCTTCGGTGTGGCAGCAGCATTGTGGCTTACAGCTTAGCAGAGGTATATTATTAAACTCAACTTCTGAAATATCCATGGTCAGATCAGGAAGAAAGGAGGAAGCGACCCAGACTATTCAGCAGATGGCTTTTTTCCATTCTGAGTGAATGCCAACATTTTGCCCTAACTTGATTAAATTAATAAACGGATGGATAGATCCTGCTAGGAAACACTGTTTCCTTCCAGATTGGTCTTTCAAAGTTAACCCAGTGGCTTGCCCTCTGCTTAGGAAGTCTGAGATGCCTTGGGTGAGTTTTGCAAGGAAAACCAAACTCTTCCCCAGCCATAAAGATCTCAGGGTGCAGAGCAGATTGTGCCAAAACCAACCTGTGGAGATTAATAGAGAGAAGACAATATCACAGCACTGGGCATCAGCCACCCTTCTGTCAGGCTGGAGACCCTTTGCATATGTATGGCATCGTAGGGTAGCTGAGATTGCACAATTGGTTGTAGTCTCATGGTATCAGTTCACAAAGGGATTCTTTGAGCCTCTTTGCACAACTTGAATTCATGTAATATTAAACACTTTCAGGCCAGATTCCAATTTGTTCTCTTTGTTCTGATCAGAAAGTGTAAAGTATCTGGATTTAGACACATTTGTACTGAAGAAAACTGCTGATAATGCTGATTCTGTCCGTTTTCTACCAGGGGCACTTTGTGTAGGATGTGTGAGGAACATGGTGGAGCTCAGTTCTGCAAGTGCAAGCTCCTTAAAGACTTAATTTTAGCAGCATATGTCAGAGCAGCCATGAGTCTGCTGTAAAAAGGATGGGCTGAGGCAGCAAAGACTGGACATGCGAGATCAACTCCAATAGTAAAAGCTCCAAACAGTATCCCATCGTGTTTTGGGGATTTACATTAGAAAGGCCATAGTGACAATCACATTCATACAATATGCCACTCTTAGAAGTCTGTTCCACAGGATCTTGCATCTCTTGCATATGCAGTAGCCAAACACAAGGATTTCATTCTTGACACTATATACTGACACAAACTGCTCCACATATGTTTGCAGGGTGGGTAGCTATAGCACGTTCTTTTTCTACTGAAGTTTCTAAATGTCAGGAATGTTACACATTTTTCTCACTGGCTCTTCTATCGGGTGGTTGATGGAGAAATAAACAAACAACAAAAAGAATTGAGCAATTTTATCCAAGGTCATAGCAATGACAATGCAAAACATGTCTGGAATGCATCATAAAAATAAAAAAGCATGGCAATAAATATGAGAAAATATGGAACACAGGAAGCACCCCTCCCTTTATATTATATTGTTTTATCAAATGTGTACTATCTTAGGGGGGAGAGGGAGGAGGATTTCAATAACATCGTGAAGACTTGGGTAACTAGGGATAAAGCATAGATAATAAATAAATATAAGTCTTTGATTCCATCATAAGTATATATGAAATCAGGTTTTAAATTTGTCTATTAAATATTCTTAATTTTATTGCACTTGCTCACATCTCTGCATTTTTTTCTAAAATCTGTATCTCCAGGAGTCCTATGAAAACCTCATTTTATATTATAACATAAGTTATAATAAAAAAAAAAACACCACCAAACCAAACCTATCTTTTTGATAGGATAGAAAGATGAAAGTAAAAATGTTCATTTTAAAATATTGTCTTAATGTTTAAACCAGTCTTGGGTTTCTGTTTGATTTCTTTTGTATTGTGAGGGGTAATCTGCTCAACCCCTCTTCCCGGCTCCTTGGAATGACAGTACCAGCTTTCTGGGGGAAAGGACTGTAGTTATACAACATCTTTCTGCCTGTGTGAAATTCATTCATTGGCTCCAGCCTGGTTCGAGACTTCAAAATAATTTCAGTACAAACATGAAAAACCAGAAAGTAATAAGAGTAATTAACAAGTAAGCAAATTATAGTAGTCCCCTTCTCACTACATTCATGCAGGACTTTGTGGTAGAGAGTGGAAACCTGTCTTGTTTCACTGCAAAATGTTTCATTGACTTGTAATAATATGCAGCTTTTTGGCCCAGCCATTTCATTAGTAAGAATGAGCTGTAAACCCCCTTGAGATTAAACCACATACTGTTAATTACAAACAGGCATTCAGTTTTAAACTTTGGCTTCTGCATTTTGATGAGAAAGGTTGAAAATTTTGACCATTTATCTCCTTTCATGGTTAGAAATATATGTCTAATGTCATCTCTAATCCAGCCACCAGTGAAAATATCACACACGGGAATCCATATATCTTTTAAATTAGCTGACATGAGTATTACAGCAATGGTGTCTATCAGAAAGGACAAGTAATTGTAGACAGCTGGATTGCCCACGGTAGCACACGCCAGACCCTGGCGCCAGGCTGTCAAACCATTACAAAGATTTCCCCACACCTGAAATGGCAAAACTAGCAGAACTTTAGAGTGATGATCTCCAAAGGAACCTGGGACAAATCCGTATGCAAGTCAAGAGGATTCTGTCACTCTTAAGTTATAACCAAAACCATATCAAGGCTAATAGGGAAGAAGGGAGAGACATTGTTTTCAAGGAGAGAAAGAAAAAGAAACAAAATCACTGTTTTCCACCTTTTTCTCTTTTTTACCATTGACATCACCAGTTGAGCAGCTCTTTCACATCTGCATGGCACGACTGTGCTGAGCACCAATAATCTGGTCAAGACAATAAGAATGGAGCAGCCACCAAAATACAAATGGCAAGTGGATATGGAAACCCTGTCCTTCCCTCTCTCGTACTTGGTGGGTGCACAGAGTACAGACACCCCGATGCTTGGTGCAGAAGCCATGCAGCTGGCACAAGTAACGGTGACTCAGACCTCCAAAAACATCTCATCTGCTTGTGACACATTACAACATAAAATTAATAGCTTTATCCACTCCTTTCATTTGGCAACACTTCTTCCTCTGACACAACCTGCTTCTCCTACATAACAAAATCTCCAACATCATCCGCAAACAATGAATTCTTAATTGATTTTACACTCAGTTGTATATCAAAGTTGATAGCAGGTGTTTTTAAAATATACAGAGTCCACATCTAGTACTCTTACCTTAATAATGGCAGCAGGATGTCTGAACAAATCCAGTGGAAATGCAGCCAACTTCCTAAGAAAAAGAAAAAAAATATTTATATATATATATATGTAAAAATAAAGAATGTAATCATAGAATCATAGAATAGTTTGGGTTGGAAGGGACCTGTAAAGGTCATCTAGTCCTAATCAAAACTATGACTGTGACATATATGAAGATAGCCAGTCTGGTGAGAACTTTGTATGCCAGCAATACGTGAAGATACACATCCTGCTCCCCTCCCCAGTCTTTGCTTAACCTCAATTGTAGATGAACATTTAAACATATTTGCTGCTAATATTAATTTTCTTGTCCCAGGTCTGATCAGCATATGAAACCTGCCTATATATTACATCAGAAATGATAGAGGAAATTAATAGTGATTGAAATGCTTTCTGGTCTTATCTTTTATGATATAAGTAATAGGACAACTAATTTCAAAACAAAAGCTGAGTATTCTCTCCGGATTTCTGGAAGATTTTTTTTAGTTCCACAGTTTTTTCATCATTCCTGAGGGTTATAATTATTTTCTTTTTATATTTAATGAAGACCTAAGACTAATGAAACCAAAAATTTCAGATTCTTAGAGGCTAAAAAAAAAATTACTGTTAGTTTATGTTACAAGTATTAAAAATAATCATATCATCTTACTGTTCTTCATGCAATTTTAAGACAATAAATAAAAAATAAGGGCATATAACTCCAAGAGTGATGAAAAGTTGCCTGTTGGCATTACTACTCAGGTTTTAGTCATGATATAAAAGCAAGGGGAAACTGAACTGAAGGAAAGAAAATTTAAAGCTCGTTAAGAAACACTTATTTCTTCATAAGATTCTTATTGAGCTTCCAAAACTCATTGCTACCAGATATCTCTGAAACCAGAAGTGAAAGAGGCCTCATCTCTGATTTTACAGAAAAGTGAAAATTAGTGTGCTTTAAGTCCTGCCTCTGCTCTCTGACAAATTCTTTCAGTTCTGATGGGAGAACTTCTCACTCAAATACCTTGGCCTCTGTGTTTCTGTGATGAAAGGACCAAATGAAGTATTATATGGACAGGTTTTAGCAGTTTTGCAATGGCTCAGACATGCATCACTAATTGTTCTGAGATGGATGAAAAAGCCTAAAAGTGAGAAGCTGAATTATCACTGATTTACCTTCAGTTTCCTTACACCGATATGTCCTAAAAGGTTGAGAGTATGAGTCCATAAATGTAACCTGTATTTCAATGCAATTGTACTTCCCACCCCAGCTATTACAGAATAAGCACCTAAGTGACAGCACCCGTTTTAAGACCCTTTTAGGATATATTTTTCCTGGTAACTCAACTAATAGCCAAATATAAAGTTCAATCTAGATCTTCTCAAATTTGCTGCCCACAGAAATAGATCTTGTTTCACATCCAAGTTCCCGCTTCCCTTTTTGCACCTCATTTTGCTTTGATTTAATTGCATAATTGAGAAATACCTTTACAGCACCTTTTTGCAGAGTTGAAGACCCCAGTCAAGAGATTTCTCTGATGACATCCCATGCCTTCCTACACAGGCTTGTAATGCTTACTTCCCACTTACAGATTGTTTGCAAATGTATTGACTTCAGCCAGCTATACCATGGAGAAATAGTACATAAAGGGAACATGTGCGAAGAGGACGTTAAAGCTACAGCTGGAACCCATAAAATATCTTGAGGAAGGAAGTTGTGGGGAAAGTACAGGCATTAGGTTTTCTGAAAGCTGCAGACTGATGTGACCTTCACCAGGAAATTTTCTCCAGTTATATTAACAGCAGGAGGAGACAAGACTGGACTGGGGTATTTGAAACAGATGTTGATGGGGATGAAGCTCTAAATTCATCTCTAGGGAGTAAGGATGGGGTTGACCATGTTTTCTGTATTTTCTCTAAGGCTGGCTGCATTTTTTGTTTTGTTTTTCAGTTTCTGTATTTTTCCATTTTCAGATTCTAAAGAAAGATAGGAGGCTGTCAAACAAACAAGCAAACAATACACTTTTTCTATCATTCCTTTTAAAATTCCTGTTATTAGAATTGTAAATCCTGGAGGTCCATTCACTCAGAAGGAAGGATCAGCAGGTGTTTTACATATGAAATCTGCAAAGCTTTTGTTTGATTTTCAACAGAAAAAAAAAAAAAGTAATTTAGTGTAGATCACAGAGTTAACCAGTAAAAGATGAAAAATAGTCCAATCAATCCTCCAACACTGCAGTTCTGTATTCAGTGACTGAATAATCAGATCCTTCAAACTCCTCGCTAAATTTTACTCTGCAATTTGCACTGGAGTGTAAACTCCAGGTCCCTGTCCACACCCATTTGCTTAAGTTTAATGTTAGCATGGCTATAACATTATAATGACAATGTCAAAATAAATTCTGAAGTCACATGGCACATGTGAACAGAATTTATGAATCAGATTTGGGAGGCAACGAGCATGCGTATTCCTCACTCGCGTTGCCCTGTGCCATATTTCCCTCGGATGTTGAGGCCCTTCCACTTAATCCAGTCTTTTTGTTGATTGTAAGAAACAGGCCAACCCTATCCAGAAAACTATAATTTCCACTTCCTGACACATGTTTATACATGTCTATATGTGTTTTAACCAACACTTGTTTATATCCAGTAGGCTCGATGATCCTCGTATTTACTGTAGCTTTACACTGTTGTGCATTTATTGATTTCAGTTGCATTTACTCCCAGTTCACCTTGACGTTACTGGGAAGAAAGTCTTGCTCACAGGTTTTTTGATGATTTGGGATCTTTTCAAATAGATGTGAAGCAGAACACTGCTGTGAGCAATTTGGCATAATTTATGCCAGATATTACTTTACTTTATTTTCCATCTATTACAAATGCACATGACTTATTGGGGATGTTGGTTCTTGTAGAGAAAAAACCCTCATAAATTCCACTGAGTAACAAACTATTTTAAGTGGCTGTATATTTGAGTAGCTCATAAATATGCCTGATTTCAGCACTGGATTTATTATATTTTTAATTTTATAACAGATTGGCCATGGTTTTAAAGGTTTCATCTGAAGCCGTCTGGCCTATTTAAAGGGCACAATGTGCTTAACTATTCAAAAGGCACTTGATACCATGAATGCACTTTGCTAGTAATGGGATAGCCATTTTCCAGGCCAGTAAAAAGCTATTACTCACTGGAACACAAACAGACTGTGAGAGGGAACGCTCATGCTGATGGCTGGCAGCCTGAAAAAGGGAAAAGGGAAATATAGCCCTTTCCTGAATTAAGTTGCATTGACTCTATCTGTTCCAAACATTTGACTCAATTCCTTTCTTCTCATGATACTTATGACAATAATAGGATAACAGATTTATGACATGAAGGCACTGACCTTTGTCAGAGGGAACATTTTGACAGGAAAAGATGTGATATGCTGCTACGCTCTATAATTTTGACAATGACTGACAGAGTGGTTGTATGTCGACATGGCAAAGCTTATGCTTGTGTTTTTACATTGTCATGCTTGGATTAACTCCCGTTTTTTTAGTGTCTTTGATCACATAAACCTCTTCTAATGAAATTGCTAGATGGAGCCAAACCATGTTGCCGGGAAGCCTTGATTCACCCCACACCCA
>NW_008824754.1:3398869-3401849 GCF_000699105.1 Pygoscelis adeliae | reverse complement strand
TGCTCTGGGGAAAGATGGGTTTTGGGTAAAGTGACAGGTAAACCTAGTGAACACTGATGCTTCTTCTGTTCCTTCACTCCAGGGTGAGGATACTCTCAGTTTAAGAAAGTCCAGTTTATATTGCCTGCTTTGTTGTTGAATATTGTATGTGGATGATGAACATTTGATTCTGCTCATTTTTGCATTGAAGAGCTGGATTTGATGGAACGTGAGCAAATTTTAACTTTAAGAAAAGAGGTGTTACTGCCTGGAATTTGAATACTTAGGATATAGTCAATACATGAATGAAATAATTTTTCTTTGTCTTCAGGATTGGTGGATAGAGGCAATCCATCATCATAGTAGCGAAGGATCCCATCCATAAGAAAAAGCTACATATCCAGGTCGTTAGACACGGTGAAAAGGAAAGAGACACAGAAAAAAACATTTGTCCAAAGATATGGTGCAAATATTCAGTATCTTTTTTGGAATTAGAAATAATAACTTCCAATTTGCAGTCCAGTAGTCAAACTGAATTGTTTATACTGCCTGTTTTTCCTACCTGGGTAATGACCTCTTATTTTGGGGGGATTGCAATATAGCAATGTGGTATGGCATACAGTGTTCAACACTTTTATTTTTTTTTTTAGTGTAGCATGAAGAATATCTTCAGTGCTGTGCAGTGCAAGCAAAATTGACAGCCTCTGCCCTAGAGGATCTTATCTTGCAAACTCTTACACATGACTAATTTCATTCACTTGAAGTTTATTTCTGTTCCCAGTGAAATCACTGGTGAAATTCCCAGTAACTCCAGCAGAGCAGGGTCAAGACCAAGAATATTAACATTGACTTATGTGAGAACTCTCAGACAACAAACCAAAGCAGAATACAATCAAAGCAATGAAAACTTGTTTTCCACCTTTCACCTTTCATGATTTAGGTATAAAATTGCCTAGATGTAGCATCACTTTTCATTCAACTCTCTGAGTGACATATAATGAGGTTTCATTGTTCACTATGACACTTTGACAAATGTTGTTTTACTATTGCTCTTAAGAGTGGCTATACAAAACATCCCCACTCTGGAAGCATAGTGCAAGTATAGTGAGAATCCAAATGAATTATGCATGAAACATGAGAAAGGAAGCAAATGTTAACTAATTTCAAAATCGGTCAAAATCATGACAATTTAGTTGGGGACAAGTGAAGTCATTTTTCTAAAATATTAACCGTGTCCCTTCTGCTAGACTGATTTGCAGAGCAGAAAAGGTCATTTTCCAGGCAGATGGGGAATTTCCCAAGCAGAGGGGAATTCAGCTTCTACATGCCAGATATAATGAGAACCAATAAATTAGGCAAAGCTCCTGTTTACCTAAGCTGAAATATTGATGACCAAGCCCACGAGAATGCTAATGTCTACATTCATCATTTTTTTAAAGTCTTGAGATTTAGAGCACAGTAGCACATGTTGTGATAGATCTATATATCACAGATACAGTAACATTAGAAAAGGTACCAACCACAGAATACAAATATAATGCAACTGAATAATTTCACTTTCTTCTACACAAATTTCACTTTTATCAGCTAAAACGAACTGGGATGTAAAGCAGTACTAAGAATAAAATGTATGGCTTGAAGTACAGATAGCAGATTAGAAGACCTTTTCACTTTTATGTTACCAGTGACTGTAAGCTGGTATGCAAGCTACGTGACATGATCTGGTGGTCTTCATCCAGTTCCCAGATTGTGACACCATATGGCTCCTTCATATGTCAGTGTAATCCAGGCACAAGGATTGTAACAAACCTTTCAAGACAGAAAGGTACCATATGACTGGAAAACAGCAAGTTTAATAGCTTAAGTTAAGAGAACAAAAGTAGTCCATATAACTAAAGGCCTTTAACACCAACTTCTGAGGAATGAATTCTGAAGGAGAGAATTAAAGGCATGAAAACAAATGGAAAATAGGTTAAAATACAAAACTCATTTACCACCAGAACATTACATGACAATAACTGGGTAATTTAGACAAATGAAATGGTTTGTAAGAAACTGTAGGCCCATCTCAAGGGCATGTCACCATGTGCAGGGGAAATCAGACAGGATGTTTTTCTAAAATTTTGTGCACAACTGCACAACTATGCAATCATTGGCAGGAAAGCTTGTAAAACCAGAGTGTGGTGATGGAGTGTGGTGGTAGATGGATACAAGGATGGATGCACATGTGGAACACGTATGGATGGACAGCATGTGTATGGATAACACATATGGAGTTCTCCAAAAGAACAGGCCATAAGGCCTGTTGAGACCTTATGGGTCAGGATCAGAGGGGAGGTCACGAGAAAAAAGGAAGTTGTGTCAGGCATTTGCTGGAGACTGCCTGATCAAAAAGAGACAATGAATGAAGCTCCCTGAAATCTCCTGATCACTAGTCTTAGTTCTCATGGAAAACTTTAACCATATTTGCTAGGAGGGTCACAAAGTAGGGCACAAGCAATCCCAGAAATTTCCACATTGTTTTGACACAGCTGCTGGTGGGTTGAATGGAGTAGCTTTTGCTGCACACAACTGCATGTGGCATGGGAAATAAATGGGGTCTGGATCTGCTACTCATGAACGTAATACGGATTCAGGGATGTAATGTAATGAATGTAATACAATTCAGGGATGTGATAGTTGGCTGCAGTGACCTTGAGATTGTAACATTTAAAATCCTGAGAGAACTGAAAAAGGTAAGTAGCAAAATGAAGACATTCAGGACTTCAGGAGTTGAAACTACAGTTTTTCAGAGAACTGTTAGGCGGCATCCGATGGGAAATTGCCCTGAAGGGCAAAGAGGCTTAGGAAGCCTGGCTGATTTTATGAGGTACAACAAGGCCAAGTGCAAGGTCCTGCACCTGGGTCGGGGCAACCCCGGTATCGGTACAGGCTGGGGGATGAAGGGATTGAGAGCAGCCCTGCTGAGGAGGACTTGGGGGTACTGGTGGATGAAAAACTG
>NW_008824754.1:3393527-3398795 GCF_000699105.1 Pygoscelis adeliae | reverse complement strand
CTTGGTTTAACCTCAGCCGGCAACTGAACATCACACAGCAGCTCGCTCACTCTCCCCCCGGCCTCCCCCGGTGGGATGAGGGAGAGGATTGGAAGAGTAAAAGTGACGAAACTCATGTGTTGAGATAAGAACAGTTTAATAATTGAAATAAAATAAATAGCAATAATAATAACAACAACAACAACAATAAAAATATACAAAGCAAGCGATGCATGATGCAATTGCTCACCACCTGCCGACCGATGCCCAGCCAGTCCCTGAGCAGTGCCCCCCCCGGCCAGCTTTCCCCAGTTTATGTACTGAGCATGTCGTCACATGGTATGGAATATCCCTTTGGCCTCCCAGCTTCTTGTGCCCCTCCAGCCTTCTCAGTCAGTAAAGCGTGGGAAGCTGAAAAGTCCTTGACTGGTATAAACACTACCTAGCAAGAACTAAAACATCGGTGTGTTATCGACATTATTCTCATTCTAAATCCAAAACACAGCACTGTACCAGCTACCAGGAAGAAAATTAACTCTATCCCTGCTGAAACCAGGACAAGCCCAGAAAGCCAACCGTATCCTGGGCTGCATCCAAAGAAGCGTGGCCAGCAGGTCAAGGGAGGTGATCCTCCCCCTCTACTCCATTCTTGTGAGACCCTACTTGGAGTACTGCATCCAGCTCTGGAGCCCTCAGCACAGGAAAAACACGGACCTGTTGGCGCGGGTCCAGAAGAGGGCCACGAAAATGATCAGGGGGGTGGAACATCTCTCCTATGAAGAAAGGCTGAGAGAGTTGGGGTTGTTCAGCCTGGAGAAGAGAAGGCTTCGGGGAGACCTTATTGCAGCCTTTCAGTACTTAAAGGGGGCTTATAAGAAAGATGGAACAGCTCTATGCAACAACAGTCTGAGGACCAACACTCTGGGGAGCATCTCTGCAGGAAAGGATGTAGTGCCCTGATGGGCAATAAGTTTAACACCACTATCTGCAGCATGTCCTTGCAAGCACTTCTGGGCCTGCATCAACAGTCAGCTGAGGAAAGCGATGACTCCCCCAACTGAACTACCATAAGACCATATCCAGAGTACTATGGCTAGTTTTGGGTTCCCCAATATGAGAGTGACAAGCTGAGGAAAGTCCAGCAGAAGCCACCAAGAAGATCAGTGGTTGCAGCACATGGCATACAAGGAGGGATTGAGAGAGCTGGAGTTGTTTAGCTGGGGGAAGTCTTCAGCTACAAAAAAAGGGTAACAGAGGACATAGACAGGTTCATCTCTGAGGTCCACAGTAAAAATACAAGAGGCACTAAGGGAAATTCAGTTTGGATATTAGGGTAATAGCTTTTGTGATGAGAGTAATTAAGCACTGGAGCAGGCTGCTCAGAGAGGCTATGGAATCCTCATCCTTGGGGAGGATCCCTGTGCATCCCTGAGAAACCTGGTCTAACTTTGAAGCTGGTCTTGTAGAGGAACTGCAGAAGGTTGGACTAGGTAATCTCAGAGAGCCTTTCCAACCTTAATTACGCTGTGATTCTTTGACTTCAAGTATATAACGAAGAACGGATGAGTGAGTAGTGAACCACAGCATCCTGGCAAAAAATCTGTCCCAGAAGAAGGAGGATACCAGGACAATTTTCTTAAAAAATTCCCACTGAAGTTTTGGTAGAACAGTACCTGGAAGCTGTGGTACGGTGATTTATTGCTTTCTGACATGTAAAAAGACTGTTTCAACTGGAACCTCATTCTGAAACAACATTCTGAAACCTTCAGCCAGTATTAAAATGGAAAATTCTTCTCTAATTTTTTTTGGAAAAAAAAAAAAAACAACACAAAAAACTGAAAAGCAGAAAACTTGAGAAAACAATTTGCAAGTAGAATTGAATCTGGTGTAATATGATGGGATACAAGATCTTTTGATCCAATTTTTTGGCTTGTGGTACAGCTCCTTTGCACTGATCTGTTGTCTTAATGCTAAGCTAGTAAAACTCCTGGGAATTCTCCTTCTGTAAGGAAAATCCTAGCTGTCAGAGAAAGCAAGTATAGCTGGCTTTGCTCCAGGCTACTGAAAAGAAGGCCATTTCCAGGGCAGGGGTGGGAAGCTAAAACAGCTCATTATAATGGATACTGGTTTTGACAGTAATGAAGAAGACTATCACCTCTCCATACAAGTACCTAAATATGTTGAGTAATGAGGCTAACAAAAATAGATATGCATTCCACATAGTTTGGGGCAAAAGTTTCACCTTTTTTTAAAACAACAACAACAACAAAAGCTCAGAATCATTGATTTTTAGAAGCCTTTAAATTTATTAAAATAAATTAATAGGATAAAATAATGCTAGAGGAAAAAAATACCTATATTACTTACTATAGGAATTATTTCTTCTGCGAGACTTACATTGTTTTCCATAGCAATAATTGAAATGTGATGCTGGATTCTGATTTTTCTTATAACTATATAAATCCAAAGTAGCATAATTATTAAAATATTTGTTATGAATATTTACATGGTTTTCTGAGAGCAGATTTAGTTCATACATTTCCAGTCTTCAATCATCTTTTTTACAGCAAGGGATAACTGACTGCAGCACAGAAAGAAACAATATAATCAGCATTTTAAAGCACACTCCCTTTGAAATTACAGCCTTCTAACCATTTAGAATCACATTTCATAAAACACACGAAAGAACTTATTTGCTGAGACTAATGAGAAAAACATCAAAACTGTATAAGCCATATATTTGTATTTTCTTAGGACACGCTGCTGAATTCTAGACAAACCTGTCCTGCTAATAAATTTCATTTATGAATAATGTCAGGCTATAAAACACTGCACAATTTTCAGTACAACCCAGAGACTAAAAAGTCTTCCTCTGCCATTCACATTCAGTGTAGTTCTGGATTCCAGACGAAATTCCAGACAGAAAGATTTATGCAATGTGCACAGAGTGCATTAATCCACTGCACTACAAAGTCCATTAATTTTGAATACTGCTATCAATTGCACTACATGACATGGTGATAACTACATTATTACCTTTATAAAAATGCCTTTCCTGATATTGAGGGCCTCATTTCTACTCTCTGGATACTTTGTGCAGTTTTGTACATGCACATGTGTAGGCAGAAATCTCAAACATATATGCATATATGTTAAGGATTCACATTAATATTTATTACTTCTTTAGTATCATAATATCAGGATGCTCATTTAATTAAATTAGAGACCCATCATCTTTTTTATTTGTTTATTTTTATTGTTAAAATTGCAAATTAAATTATCCATAAATGGAAAATAATGAAGTTAAAGGCCAACAATAGAAAGTAAAACCAACTATTCCATCCCATTTTTTTGATTTATTGCTCCTTTAACCTGCACACAAACAAAACAAAACAAAACTCTCTTTTCTGTCAAAAAATGGTCCCAATTAAAAATTTAAGAATGGATGTGTAATAACAAGAACAATCCTTCCTCAATCAAATGATGAACTGAATTCTGCTTTTGCAGACAGAATATCTGTTTTGTATGGTGCTGAAAGTGGTGGCTTTAACCGTGTTTAAGAAAGAAGCTACATAAAAGTCATGTGGTATAAACCTAATGTCAAGCAGCACTGACATATTTAGTCTGATGAGGGTGAGGAAAACAAACTACCAGCAAAATATCAGAGCAGATGGCCTTTTGCCTCCCACATGTCAAGCTTCTCGTATACCAACTGCCATGGTGCCTTTTCTTTGTTAGTAGGACCCTAGGTTAAGTAAGCATCAGGTTAAGAAAAGAGATTTTTCTACGTGAATTAATTCCCAAAAGCCGAGATTACATCCTTGAGGCCATTTATAGATTTGTTATCCATATTATAGGTTACCGCTTACAAACCACTTACAGCAGCTGCTGGGGCCAAAAGTCCCATCACACTCTCTATTCCATGAGCATAAATAGCTGATACCTAAATATTTCATTGGCCTGCAATTGTAGACTATAGTTTTCCTTGATATGGCCTAAATATGAGTTTTATGTGTGTATGAGCTAAAAAAAGCTCAAAAACTATTTTCATAAAGAAGTTTGAACCTTCAAAGAGTGATTTATAAGCTTATTTTTATTTCTGTGAGTAATCTCACTAAAGTTAATTCATTAAGCACTAGGTAAATTCAGAGGCATTCTAGTGGTTAACCTTGGTGTGTTAAAAATCTTATAGTGGGTCATGAGGGGGTAATGAGGAGAATGGAACAGAAAATTAAAGATTTTTCCTTCTGTTTAAATATAACATTTCTTTTTGATTGTGTTTGTCTCTTATTTTTCAGCTTTGATGGTCTTAACTGCAGGCTTTCTGATGGATCGAGCTCCGGTACAGTGAAATAAAGTCAGGGTAACAAAAGTTGAATTCTTTTAGAGTAAATATATATAAAAACACCCTAGGAATGGGTAGCACTCCCCATTCTCTGTCTCTCAACATTCTTTGTACATTGGGTTCAAATATCCAAAAATACTCCCTGCCTGAGCTTTGATTTTTAAAGCATCTTTATTGTCACTGTTCTGATACTGCATCCGCAGTCAAGGGAACTGCTGCCTAATGGTAGCTGCACAAAATGACTTGTAGCTCTTATATGTGGTCCATTCTCTCACCCCCTTCCAGGGCAGACATACAAGCATTCTTTTAAAATTCTTTATCTTTTAACACTTTATTTAGGCTTTTTTTTTTCTTCCTTATTTTTATTGACTTTATAAAGTGAAATGATACATTTTAAACTTAAACCATCTCTCAGCTTAGCCTGTTCTTATAAGGTATCTGCAAAATATTTTTTCCCTCTGGATCACCAGTGTCCTGGTTTCGGCAGGGATAGAGTTACTTTCCTTCCTAGTAGCTGGTACAGTGCTGTGTTTTGGATTTAGGGTGAGAACAATGTTGATAACACACCAATGTTATAGTTGTTGCTAAGCAGTGCTTACACCAGTCAAGGACTTTTCAGCTCCCCATGCTCTACCGACTGAGAAGGCTGGAGGGGCACAAGAAGCTGGGAGGGGGCACAGCCAGGACAGCTGACCCCAACTGGCCAAAGGGATATTCCATACCATGTGATGTCATGCTCAGTATATAAAGCTGGGGGAAGAAGGAGAAAGGGGGGGGACACGTTTGGAGTGATGGCGTTTGTCTTCCCAAGTCACTGTTACGCGTGATGGAGCCCTGCTTTCCTGGAGATGGCTGAACACCTGCCTGCCCATGGGAAGGAGTGAATGAATTCCTTGCTTTGCTTTGCTTGCGTGCACGGCTTTTGCTTTACCTATTAAACTGTC
>NW_008824754.1:3383272-3387809 GCF_000699105.1 Pygoscelis adeliae | reverse complement strand
GGGACATTCCATACCATGTGACGTCATGCTCAGTACATAAACTGGGGGAAGGCTGGCCGGGGGGGCTGCTGCTCGGGGACTGGCTGGGCATCGTTTGGCGGGTGGTGAGCAATTGCACTGTGCATCACTGGCTTTGTGTATTATTATTATTATTATTATTGCATTATTATTGTTATTATTATTTTATTTCGATTATTAAACTGTTTTTATCTCAACCCATGAGTTTTTCTTACTTCTACTCTTCCAATTCTCTCCCCCATCCCACCGGGGCGGGGGGGGAGGAGAGTGAGTGAGTGGCTGCGTGGTGTTCAGTTGCCGACTGAGGTTAAACCATGACAACCAGACATTTTCAAACTCCTAAATAAGGGAAATACAAAATATGTAACATACATATCTAAATTTCTAAGTCGATGCTTAGCCAGTCTAATGAACAATTCTATGGGACATTCTATGGGACTTGGGACATCTTATATCTTGGATTGTGTGGGTAAAAGCAGCACAGGAATTTTTTAATCTTGCTCACTGTTTCTTGTGACCTTTCAAAAGTGTGATCCCTCCTGTCTCACATGTTTTCAGGCAATCCTAAATAATCCACCAGTCCCTAACTGTTTTTTAAGGTGTTGGAGGATGCCTACCTCTGCAACAGCTATATCTTCAATTGCAATGTAGACATACCCATACTGTGCTACTAGCAGCCCTTCTGTGTTACCAACAGTACACATGAGTACAGAATAATGCTTTTCAAAATGATCAGCAGACATGAAGGGAGAGATTCAGTAGGAGAGGAGAAATCAATTACAGTTCTTCACACTAAAAATATATTCAAGTGACTGCAGAAGATTCATCCGGCAGAAGACTCTCTGATTTAAAAGTGACTTTCCAGCCACCAGGGACGAGTTGTTATGCAATAACTACTGGACATTGGTTGGGGGTCTGTGGTGCACTGACAGCAGGATGTTACACTAAATTACAATAATCTCCCTGTTAAATGTCCTTCCCATTTTTCCATTTGCTGTAGCTACACACCTTTTCCTCATGTGACTAAAACTGTGAGGTAGGAATTCTTTTTTCCTTATGGCTGGGTACAATTGACAGTGCAAGGAGCACAGATCTCTAAATGCAGTTTCTAAGTGTTATAATAATATAAATCAGTGTCACAAAAAATACGTTGATGATTGTGCAAATAGTTCAACAATCAGTTGATAAAGTTTGATACAGTATTGGATTTTCATCTGTGAGCTCTGTGAATTAATTACACCTCTCAGTTTTAATGTAGATTGGTAAAAATTGTCCTATTTCATATATCAATTGCACAGTCAAAAAAAATTACCATAAAAAACTTACTTTTGGGCAGTGCAACTCCACCACATGAAGTGAGACAGAATTATGCAATTAAACTGTAACTGGAGAATATTATGGATTTACATCACAGGATAATCAGGATCAGAAAACATTATGCACATTCAGAAACCTTTCCTGCCAGTATGTGCAGCGTGACTCAAACATATTGATAATGAAAATGGTGACAACATTATCCAAATCCCACATAGATTTCCACTGTTGTGAGAGTGATCCCAGGATGCATTTAAGGGTAATCAAGAGTAGCACACAGAGTAAACTGAAACATATTGCTCACTGCTTTTTGCTTCCACTTGTGGGCCTACAATTACTTCCCCTTGTTTTATATTCTGCATTATGTGGAATGACATCATTGAGTAGACTTACAATTTATACTACTGGAAATGGTAAACTGTGCCGGAGATAAACTAGATTGTTGCCTTGTCACAATAAAGGTCTCATCTTTCATCGTAAAGGCTCCAAATTGTTCCCCAAGAAAGGAAATACGGGCAGTGATAATTTAGAAAAGGACATTATTAAAGAAACAAGGTAGAGGAACTCTATTCAGTCCTTCCAAGTCCGAAGTTGTTTGGTTTTCATCACCCAGTGTTTGCTGGCCATGCTCTGTTATAAAATTGGCACAAATCTCACTGAATTGATTCAGTTCAATGGCACACTATAAAGTGTGCAGGTTATGGCTCACATTATTCTCCTCAAAGGATACTACTTTTATGTCACTGTCCCTCATCCTCCAGCTTTGCTTCTCAATAGCCTCCACACCATCATGACTGTTTTTGCCAAAGCAAAATTAAAACAGGAGAACATATCTGTTTTGTAGTAGCTTCAGGATATTTGTATAAAATTCTAGCTGAAACATCAGAAAAGCTAATGATAGAATAAAGATGATATTTGTTCTCACTGCAGGACTTTTCTTAGTTGGATTTCTTCTTTTTTTATTTTTTTATTGAGACTTTCTCTACTGTCTGTTAAGTAATATTCCCTCTAAAGTCCGTTCCACAGTTCATTGCATTCATTAAGCCTTCCACTACAAAGAATACTAGAATATGGTGTAAGGAGATATAAAAATGTGACCCGCACCACTGACAATCATTTCAGTTCCTGTTGTACTTTTATTAGCACTGAGGTTTTAACTTCAGTACCCTTCTCACATTTCCTTTTGTATATTTGTATATTTGTATTCTTCTACAAAAATGAAATCTGTAGGTTTTTCTCCTCCTTTCTATACTTAAACTGTATCATAGATTTGCTGTGACCTCTTTGGCATATTTAAAGTGAATGAAAAGCTTTCTGTCTGTTGAACAGAGTAGTGAAAAAAAAACAAACCAACAATATATTTAGATCATGGCTGAAGGGGCTTCCTTCATATTATTTCTACTAATAATATGAATTTTAATATCAAGTTTATTTGCATTTATAGCAGTATGAACTTGATGTAATGCTAATGACTTCAGTGAATTTACCGTGGACTTTCAGTTAGTAGAGGCTCTGACCCTTGGAGATCATTGAAGTTGCTCTGGATTTACCTCACAGTAATAAATCAGAGAATGAATCTGAGATTTGTTTACAAAAGTTTGCAGAGGACAATACAAGGACCAATTTAATTAACATCAGCAGCATCCCTAAGAAACTGTTGGCTTGGCTTTTATTTACTGAGAATATTTTCTGTACAAGCTGGATGGATTCTTGGAAGAAACAAGAGAGCACAAAATCCCATTTACAAACACTAACAGTCCATTGTCATATCTCTGACACATTTCTATTAAAGTATTAAATACAGCTCAGTCTTAATGACTCTTTCAACAAAGAACTGGCAGTCCAAATAGCCATCTTTAGGGTCTTGTGTATTACTATTTTTTTTCCTGAGCTATCTCCCATGGTATAAAATATTACTTATCATGTAGCAACCTGAACAGCTATTAAAAACCCATCTGAAACAAAGAACGAAATGAGGCAGCTACACCTGTTTTTTCTGTCCATTTCCGTATGGCATCGGCTACCAAACCCACCCACTCTTGGGGGCAGAAATAAATCTTATTAATTTAATGACTGGACAATAAAAGAATATATCCTGCTCATTTTTAATAGTGTAACATCTAATAAAATACCCTCTAAGCTCTGGCTTGGAGGGAGAAATTTATTTTCATATTATTCACAGTGAATTGTTCTTGATATTAATTACACAACAGCAATGATATTGGATCCATTGCTCTTTAGGGCCCATCGTACCCTGTGTCTGACTGATTTTCCTTTTGTTTTCACAATGTGTGAGGGAAAATATGATAGTTATAATACAGAGCAGGACATGTACAAGCTGAAATGATCTGAAGTAATCCCTAAGAACATCTATTGAGCTACAACTAATGATGCTGTGTTCAAGGAGACTACCAATGGATGAAAAAATCACTACCTAATGGAAACAAATCTAAATGTTGATAACGCAAGAGAAATTAAGGAACTGACACAGAAAAGCCCTCGATAGCTGCATTCTGCTTTAAACTTGTGGTTTAATTTTTCTATCTAGTCTCATTTATGGTTTTAGGCAGCCAGGGGGACAGTTCCATTGTCCTGCTGGGGTCAGTGGTATTTTCTATCAAAGTAAGTTTGGTATAGTTCTTAACTTATAGTAGATGCTGTAAACTGAGCATAGTTAAAAAGAAAACAAAAAAACACCCAAAACAATATTCAGTCCTTACTTAGTAAAGAAACTGTGGTTTTGACAGCTCTTGAATAATAAGAGTCTGGCGGGGAGAGAGAGAGATTTAGAAAAAAAGTAACTGGGAAGATGGATAATTTGAAGAGTTCTTAAAACAAGTTGAGAAAAAGCTTGAAGGTAGAAATAAAGAAATAAAGGATGAGAAATTTCAGAAAACACTTAAAAGAAATTGAAGAAGCAATTTGCCTACTTATAAATGATAGCAAGTTTTTTATAACATAGATAAGAAAGGAGTTTTCTATTATTTTTTTTCTGACTTTGGCAAGAAAGTTCTGCCCAAGTGAGGGATCCTTTCAAAGAAAGACAAATGAAGTCCTTGGTACTTCACTGTAAAAAAAATTGTATGCAATTAAAGTGGGTGAATCAGCATTGTCTAGAAAGAGCTACTCTAAATTATACACACTGAAGATCAATTCACATATATAACTAAGATACAGAAAATTCCAGTAAAAATTTCACTACATT
>NW_008824754.1:3338345-3383258 GCF_000699105.1 Pygoscelis adeliae | reverse complement strand
CAAACCAGAAGCAGTTTGGGTTTTTGTGGGGTTTTTTTTACATCTGAGAAAACCCTCCCCATTTAGATAGCATGAGGTAAGAGGAATCACAATATAGAAAAGCCACAGAGTGCATGAAGATTCATGAAAAGTCTCACATTTTGAGGCAGATAGATTTCAGGTGTGCACTCTCTAAAAATGGCCCACAATCCTTACACAGTGATGCGAAAATTGAGGTTTTCTGGTTAAAAAAATTCTCAGAGATGTTTCTATCTGTTGATTAGACATCATAATCAACCTATGTTGCTGCATTCTGGAACTTAAACATCACAATTTACTGAGAATGTGAACTGTCAGGGCTTGGTTTTGAGTTTTCTTTCTTATATATGCACTTATAACAGTAGGGAAGATGAATCTTTTAAATGGAGATAACACCTGTCATCACACTAATCATACATGTGAAAAATTTAGACAAGCTACTGGACAACCATGTCCCTCTTCCAAGCATCAAACTTCAAAGCTAAGAAAAGCTAAGGTTAAGAAAATACGCTCAGTTTACTTACGTATAGGTTAGGCCATCCCTGAAATCAGTGTAGATCTGAGAGGACATTAGTAGGGACATAAGATAATTATCTCTCATGAGAAACAGGAAGATAGATAGTCATTGTCTGTGGTTAGTGTAAGGGAAGGATATTATAATGTGTGAAAAGATTAATATCTCTACTTAGCTCATTGTTTCTGGTATTCAATAGAATTAGGAATTTTCCAGACTCTTCATTTCAAAGTGGTTTTTAAGTCTTTATTGAGAATCAGGAGCAGGAGTGACTGTTTTGTAAGAAGTGTTCCTTTATTGTCAGTGGGGTGTTTCTGCTCTTTATTGATTGTGTGAGTTCATCCTGCTGTATAATTGTTGCTTGGCTTATCCTATGTTGGTACCATGAGGACTCTGCTACCCAGAAGGAAATGCGTTACATCCCAGGACATGCAGATGCAAGATCCATGAATGCTGACATTTCTATTGTGGGGTTATTTACCGTGGCTGTGGTGGAGATCTGTTGGCATTAAGCCCTATGTTACACAAGTTACAAACTTGTCTCCTTTCTCCTAGGAAATAACTACTTTATCAACTTAGTAACATCACATAGCCACCAGCTTATTTTTCCTTCAAGGTAGTCCAACTGATACATTTGTAATTAAACCACGACCAATTGTTCCCAGCTTGAATTTAGGATTGAAGTTTCTTGTTACTCCTACAGATACAAAGAAGGACGCACATGCCTGACAACTCAACTGATGTTTCACTTCTAACAACTGGTCTAGTAAAAGATAAGACCTCTATCTGCAAACCTTATCTCACTACTAGCCTTGAACTTGCATCCAGAGGAGGGCAACAAAGCTGGTGAAAGGGCTGGAAGGCATGTCCTATGAGGAGCAGATAAGGACTTTGGGCTCGTCTTGTTTGGAGAAAAGGAGGCTGAGGGGCAACCTCATTTCTCTCTACAGCTTCCTGAGGAAGGGGAAGAGGAGAGGGAGGTGCTGAGCTCTTCTCCCTTGTATCCAGTGATAGGACACATGGGAATAGTTCAAAGCTGCACCAGGGGAGGCTCAGACTGGCCATTAGGAAGCATTTCTTTACCGAGAAGGTGGTCAAACACTGGAACAGGCTTCCTAGAGAGGTGGTCGATGCCCCAAGCCTGTCACTGTTTAAGAGGCATTTGGACAATGCCCTTAATAACATTCTTTAACTTTTGGCCAGCCCTGAAGTGGTCAGGCAGATGGGCTAGATGATCCTTGTAGGTCCCTTCCAACTGAACTATTCTATTCTATTCTATTCTATTCTATTCTATTCTATTCTATGATGTAACTAAATGTATTGTGGTTGTTACTAAATGTATTCAGACACCATTCTGCAAATTTCCAGCACCTTATTCTTGTCCTAGCCTTTTACAATGATCATATTCCTGTTTGCCTATACCCTTTTCCTCTACTGTCCCCAAGAGACACCCAGAAGTTTGTATATATTCACCAATTTCCAGACAGAAACCAGTGTTACTGAAACAAAGTTCAGAAGCTAAGTTAATTCCCATAAACTATATATGCTTCACTAGTAAACGTGTTTGCTTTTGGGGGGGTCTCTGAGATTTCCCCTCTCCTCATCCAAAAACCTTGCAGCACATTCCAAATTGTTATTCTTAAAAAAGGCCCTATGTCAGTGTGCTTAAATCCTGCTTTTCCTGTGCAATACATACAATACAGCAGCAAATCCATTTCCAGTTTCTCAGCTATGCTTTAAAAAAATGAGATTCTTGTAAAAGATATGCTTTTAATTATTTTAAATCTTTAAAATATATTAGGGGTTTTCAGTTTACCTTTTTCTCTTGGCTGTCAGAGCTGCTTTCAGAGCTGCTTTTGTCAAAAAAATATGATTTGATATAATAAACTCATAATATTATTTTGCTTATTGATATATTTTGTTTGAGAGCTGGATTAAGACACTTGCAATTCCTAGTCCCAGACTAACATAACCTGAGTAATATTTCACAGATTTCAGGGCTCAAAGGTATCCTAAAATTTTTAATGACATGTTTTTATACAGTGTTTAATTAATTGGAGTTTTTAGTTATAGACTAAAAAAAATATTAAGATAGCAGAAAAGTGGTCTGGTTTACAGGTATCAAATTATGCCATTGAGAAACACAGACAAATCAGTCACTGATATGAATATTATTAAATTTACCCTATTATGCTTTATTTACTTAAAGCATAAGTGTTTATGATCTTTAATAAGATAGACATTTTTATCTATTGCATTAAAAAACTCCTATCATACAATTTCAAAAGAATAGAAAGACAATGAGAAATGCTACATGTTAATTAAAAATGTGGTTCAACATTAAAAAATACATAGATTTTTACTAACCTATATTGCTTGCTTTAACCAGCAGTGTTCAAAAAACCTTTTAAAGCTCCACAATCACAGGAACAAATGTGTTATTCTTCTATACTGATCTCACATGTTTATATGCCAGTTTCAGAATAAATATGTATTTCCTGGAAATCCAGTTGTGATTTCTATAAAATTAGAGTTGGGGCATAGTCCCTTTCCAGGGATCTTAATCTGACACATAAAATAGGTCAGATCAATTTTATCCTGACAGTGTTGCTTTCTTTCCAAGACTTCTGAAGGAGCCCAGATTGACGAGCGAGGGTAGAACGCCTGCCTTGTGGAGAAGTGGATTGGATGAGATGCATTTCCATAAGCCATTTGCTAAGGACAAGTTAGGAGTCCTGTGTCTACTTTTCAGAGGAGACGAATAATTGTGGATCCCTTGGGTTCTTGGTACTTAATCTCAAAAAAAATCCCTGATTCTACTCTCTGAGGTAATCATTCCACTCACTAAGTATATCAGGTGCCTGCAAACCTGCCTCCTGAAACTATTGTTATTTTGAGTAATGCTTTAAAGAGACACAGTATCAGATGCTGGTGACACCTTCTTCATGCAGAAGAAATGAAAACTTTTTAAGGGTCTTTAATATTCAGAAAGTGCAAACACCTAAGGAAAAAAGCACATTTGTCAGAGTGAGGAAATACATTCAGCTAGAAGTAATGAGCAAAGAGATAGGGCTGATTCTTTCTCTAGTATATGTCAGATATATTTATCAACTTATAGTTTATTGTGCCTAAGAGTCAACCTTAAAAAGAAAAATTTTAGCAAACAAGAAAAGTTTTATCACAAAAGGATCTGTTAAGCTTTGGAAAGCATTTTTGTTTGCCAGTCAACAACTGCATTAATTTTAACAATGCAACCTTTGTAAAAGATCAATTTTGCTTTAGCAAATAAAGAGACAGGTTCTGTAATGTTAATGACTGACTTTGAACCCATCAAACAGGCTTTAAAGTGCCATTACTTCACTGCAGTGTCATTAGAAATTTGTGCAGAAGGAAACTGGTGTGAGTTTGTCATTTGTATTCAGTATAAAAGAAAGTAGCAGAACAGCCAGTGATACTTTCATTTTGTCAGGTCTCTTCCATAATTCATCATAGGCTATTTTTGAAAACTTACAAATATTTTAATCCAAACTGCTGTCACATTTTAGTACCTGAAAGATAAGATCAAAGACTATCTGATGGAGAAATGTTAGCTGAGTACCATCTGCTTATATGTAAAATGAGACATCAAAATTCTGTGGTCTACCTTGGTTAAGCAGGGTACAAGCAGCCTCACTCTCTCCCTCTGGAGTGGACATACTGCCTACTGAGACCCAAGTACTGGAAGTAGCTAAGAGGTTTCTGAATTAAAATCCCTATCTCCTCTATATTTAATTGTTCACAGTAGATCATTAACAGAGTTGCATTACCCAGGGAGAGGTACTGTTGTGTCATTTCCATACTCAACTCCACATCATGTTGTATTGTTGCTTTCAGTAGTGAATTGAAGAAGTGGACAGTACAGCCAGGGCTCCCTGCTCGTCTGAAAGGAGTTAAATCTTCTAACGCTAATGCTGTCGGAAGTATTTATTTTTGTCCTTTTGAACTAGTTTAGTTGAGTCAGTTAATTATGCTTTAGTTTTATAGTTAACAGATGTGCTAAGAGTTTTGCTTTATCTGTTACAGATTATAAGAATTAATGTTGTTTCTCACATATATAGAGAGAGTTGAACTGGTTCAAGTGTGAATATGTGTGAAGCTGAAAATATGATTGAAATGGGCTAATTATTAATCATGGAATTGTTGAGAATGGAAGGAATGTCTTGAGATCATCTAGTCCGACCTCACTACCCAGGCAGGGTCAGATAGAGCAGGTTGCCTGGGATCGTGTCAAGTTGAGTTTTGGATATCTCCACAGATGGAAATGCTGTTTTTTGGCATTGGTCGTGGATCTGATGTGCTTGGTGGGCCACACACTACTACTTATATATACTGCTATATAGTGTCTGGATTTATGTCAATCGTTTGCAGATGGGAAGGAGAAGAAAGGCTCATGGTAGCTACCTGTGAACAAGCACTGAAGAATTGCTGAAAACTAGTAGCAGAACAAGCTGCTTTGAACCCTGCTTAGTCTGTAGTACTCCAGCATAATTGACATTATTGGTAATGATCCCGTTCTCAGAAATATGTGAGACAAAAATAAAGCCAAACAAATCAGGGAAGTTTTGAGGGGCAATGAAAAGTAGAAGAAAGCCAGACAGTGGTCAAGGAGACCTGAGCATCTGTCAGCTCCAAAGGATGATAGGATTTTAGCAGATGGATACACTTGTCTGCTCTTTTGAAACTATGTTTATTTTTCTGATGCTGTATTTCAATTACTGAATAAGAAAAGAAAATAACTTATTAACAAGAGGTGGTTTGACCAGTATATACCATCCTTCATCCCTCCCCAAAGGGAAGGACTGCAAATACTCAGATTGTCTCAGATACAAGGAAGCTGCTAACGCAGAGGGCAGTATAGCTCAGATGTCAAAAAGCAGAGAGGGCTTTGATCTAGGAAAGCGCTTTTTATCATAGAATCATTAAGGTTGGAAAAGACCTCTAAGAACATCGAGTCCAACCATCGACCCAACACCACCATGCCCACTAAACCATGTCCCTAAGCGCCTCATCTACACGTCTTTTAAATACTTCCAGGGATGGTGACTCCACCACTTCCCTGGGCAGCCTGGTCCAATGTTTAACCACTCTTTCAGTAAAGACATTTTTCCTTATGTCCAATCTAAACCTCCCCTGGCGCAACTTGAGGCCATTTCCTCTCATCCTATCGCTTGTTACTTGGGAGAAGAGACCGACACCCACCTCGCTACAACCTCCTTTCAGGGAGTTGTAGAGAGCGATGAGGTCTCCCCTCAGCCTCCTTTTCTCCAGCATAAACAACCCCAGTTCCCTCAGCCGCTCCACTTAAGCGTGCAGTCTAAATTTGACTAAATGAACTACTGAAAGTCTATTAAAATCAGTGGGGATTATAGTTATACCTGATTTCTGATGTGCTTAAATACATGGTAAGCACTGATGTGTTGTTCCCAGTCAGTGAACACTGAAACATCCAAGGGACCTTACAAAAATGCAGCGGTCCACTCACAGGCAACCTCTCCACTGGGGACTTATCTCTCCTTACTAAGTCAGTATCTTTTGTAAACTGGGGTTGACAGTATTGCCCATTTTCCAACCTTTGTCTGAAATCAAGCTTTCTCAGGACAACAGTACCTCTCAAGCACATAACCTCTGCATAACAGCAAATAGAATGGGTGTAGTCTCTGTATGGGAACTCTCAATGCTTAAGGAAACATAACTCCAAGCAGCCGTTAGCAAAATACCTCCCTGTAGCTCCAATACACCAACATTGTATTCTCTTACTGAAGCTGGATACTCTTTAACTTATTGTGCTGTTTTATTTGTAGTGTATGGAGAATTTTGAATGTAAATGTGATCTTCACCTTTGCTTTCACATGGCTTCAATAATAACTGCTAAACTGTAAATCGAGTGTACATAGGAATCAATTCTTATATCCTCACAGTAGTGACTATAAAATAAGGAACATAAAATTACACAGCTAGATACTCAGTAATTACAAATAATTCATCTTCACCTTCAGTCTTCACAACAAAAGTGTTAGTTTGGGTTTAAGGAGCTGAGGTAGATCAGTAGCTGAGAGAGATTTGAGCCCTTCTTACCTTTGTTCATGCTTCCATCAGTCTAAACCAGTAAGTCATTTCTAATTGCATAAATAAAACACACTTCCGTTGTTAATAGTCCAAGTTCATTCCTAACAAATAAAATACAGAGACAACGTTTTAAAATATTTACCAATAGCTGGCTGAACTGAGTGACTTTCTCTAGTTTTTTCTGAGTACTACTCGGCAAGGATAAATATAAAGGTACATCCTCAAACAGAAACCAAGGACGGACTGAAATATCCTCCTAATCTACCTCAGGCAAAAGCCTGTCTGAACAGATGGGCTTTTCTCTATGCCTTCAGGTTTTGCTGCATTACTGGTGGAAATTAGTTCCAGAGGGGAGAGCCTTCTCTCGAGAATTTGTCATCACGTGTCCCGAGATGTTAAACTCAGTAACACAGAAGGAGAGAAGCTTTTCCCCAGAAAACTGGGACCAAAAGCATCGTAGAGAGTAGCATGTATTTATTGGCATGTAGTTTGCAGGGGACTCTCTTGAGCTGTAATGACAGCTAGTTCTTCCTTTGCAAGCAGTGTGGGAGAAGCTGTCCTGAGCAATGTGCTCACAATTGTTTTATATTTGCAGTGTCATACTCCGGACCAGCCAGAATTATCAAAACAGACTACTAGGAAACTTATGAATTTTCAGCAGCTGAGAAATCGGGATATGAAGACTGGAAATTAGTTTCAGAGAAGCTGCCTACTGCCATAAAGCAAGAGAGTAACTAATTTCTATAAAACAAATATATTTTTAGTGTTCCAACTGTCTGTAAGTTTTAATAATTGGTGTTGTATATAGCACCCATTTGACATAGTCTTTGATTCTGTGAAGACTCATGGGATTTGGTTATTTGCTTAAAGACAAATACAAGTAGAAGCTGCTGTTGGCCTTTTATGCGCATCTGCCTGACACATTTATGCTTAAGCAGCATTATTTATTTCTTCCTTTTATTTTTTAATCAAAGTTTTCATTATAAAAACACGGTCCTACAGTTCATTTTATATACAAGTTATTCTGAGTGTGATGTCATTTTAATTAATGTTTTTCACAAAAAGAAAGACCATAATCAATTAGGGCTATATAAAAAAGCATTTTAAAGCAAATACAATCAACAGAACTTTTCAGAAAATCAACTCCTTTTCAGTAAATGGTGTATTGATTTTACAGCTTCACATGCATATTGTGTCACTTAGAGAAAATGTCTATTCCAAGTGTCTGCCTACTCCTTGCGAACACGCATCTGAAAACCTAAATAGTTTGCCAAGGTCTGGTCTGATTTATTTATATTACACATTGTCAACAGCAGTAGGCAGCAATCACCATGGGACCAAAAAAAAAGGCACTTTGAGAGCAAATATAAAATGGTGAATGAAGATGGTGCTTGCATACAAGATGAAAATGGGCTGTGAATGAACTGGACTGAAAACCAAATGCAATGCTTGGGATTGATTCTGATTTTTATTGGGTCATTATGAGGGTGAAAAAGTATTTTCAATCTTAGAGTTCACTAAGTGTCCTATTTAGGAAGGCTACGGAATTTAAGAGAGAATTGTGCTTTTTTTAAGATAATGTGAACTCTGTGGTCTGTTTGCCTAAGGAATGGACAGCTTGCCATTCTCAGTGACGGGCACAGAAAGGTCTACATTGGCATGCAGTGGTGAGGTGGGGCTGTCAAGGTGTGGGTGCAGTCCTATATTGTGACATCAAGGAGCGTCTGGACGATGCTCTTAGTCATATGGCTTAGTTTTAGGTAGTCCTGCGAGGAGCAGGGAATTGGACTTGATGATCCTTATGGGTCCTTCCCAACTTGAGATGTTCTATGATTCTGTGATTGGGGCATCTGAGACAGACTGACAATGAGGATGACAGGACACGACCAGTAGTACTGTTGCACTTGGCTAAGTACCAGATTTCACAGCGGCAAAAGTTATTGAGACTTCAGAAATGTCTCTATGCTGCATGGGGTCAAACCCAGGACTTTTGAATTGTCTTATATGAGTAGAAAAAGCACAGTGCCCACGTGGTGAGGATAAGCACTTAAAATGGAAGAAGCCACGATACAAATATCTGCTGTACCTAACTGGGATCAGGGATGTGAAAGTGGGGCATATCCCACGTGCTGGTTAAGGATTCAGGCATCTAAGCTGTCAGGTATGCTGAAGTGGGACATTTTTATCTTATTCCGAATTGTAATTTCTCTTCTGGACCTAAGGAGCTACCCTAGTCTTTTGGTGCTGGTAGATATTTCTCTGAGGACATTTTAAGTCAGGCAAAGCTGAAGAGTGAAGCAGGGTAGATGAGGTGCTCCAAAGGGAAACTCCCCAGTTTCACAACCAGTGGATAAGATGTCAGAAAGAAAATGTACATAACTGACCCTTTTCCTGCATACTAAATCAGGTGGGAGCACTAAGATATATTCTGAAGATATGTTTCTATCATATTCTGTGGGTTAAAAACTAAAAAAAAAAGAAGCAGTGAACTCTTGTGAGCTCTCCCTGTTCTCTCTATAAGGGACAGAGCTGCAGACTCAAAGCAAGGCTTAACTTAGTGTCACATTAAAGAATTATCTCGTTTTAAAACTAGGAAATGGAGGGTTTTTTTTTTCCCCTAGCATGTAGTTTTGAAACCATACCACTCAATTTCCATGGTCTTTTTTTTCTCTCTCTTAACCTCACAATATAGGCTTTATTCTTTTCTCACTTTTTTATCTGCTTTAAAACAAAATGTAACTCTGCTGACTTTGGCGGACTCATTCCTGAGCTATACCCTGGGGTAATGAAGTGAATGACAACCCAATATGAAACATATGATTGTGCAGAGTGAATTCCATATTGGCCTGTACCCTGCATAATTGCATTGAAGTCAATCTAAGCTGTGTAAGTTATTGCAGATTTTTTTGCATGCAAGAAAAAAAAATAAAATAAAATGAAAGAGCCCATGCCTAGCCTTGTGTTTTATCCTAAGCCAAATGGGTAGACAGCTTGCATTTGCCAGCCTTCTCAGAAAGAGCCTAAAGGGACCTGTTTGCCAACATTTGATTCTCTGGCAGCAAGTTTTTGTACTTCTGTTAATTAGCCAGCACAGGGTGTTTTCTGTTTCTCTGGAATACTCTAGCCAAGGGCAGACTCTATGGACACACATCAGAAAACAGCCACTGACTCTACAGAAATCCACCAAAGAATCCCATACTCATTGCTTGGAGGATTGGAACAGATGCACTGAAGAGAGGAGTCCAGGAACACAGATTTTTATGTATGGTTTTATCAGAGTTTAACAATCCTATAGTGGCATTCGTTTGACTTGCCAAGCAGAAGGCAATGGTTTCATCTGTATCAGGCACTCAGGCAGAGCAGCTTGTTAGATATTATAAACAAATATGCTACAATGAAAGCAGACTTTAATTTGTTAGAAGCAGAGCTAATTTTGTGTCAGAGCAGTCTGAAATATCAGCACTTATTTAATGGATATATAGATGCATAAGCACACACATTTTGAGATGCAGGCACCTCCTTCAACACAAAATTACCCGAACTACTGAACTACTACCCAATAGTACCCTGCTGTTCGTGACATGGAAATTTAAACGTCCTGTCTAATAATCACAGTGGCTTAAAGAACACAAGCTGTGGCAAAAGCATAAATATATTTAAGCAAAAATTAAAAAAAAAAAAAAGAGGTATGCAACTTCTTTTTTATTTATCAGAAATCACAACTCTCTAGTACATGAAAATATGATCTCAGTATGTTGAAACATAAAAGGCAATATATATGGAATAAAACTTGACACAAATATATTTCCCAACAGCCAAAATGCCTGCTAAGCTTTCTCCAAGATTCAGACACTTAAAAGTGACCAAATCAAGCAAGTCCACTAAATCCACTAAATTTCCCCCAAAATGAGGAAAGTTCAGTGGATTGCAGGAAAATAGTAAATTGCTTTCTACACAGTGAAAGCACACCTGCTAACAGTATTGATATGTCAGTGCTATCCGGTTTTCAATGACTGTTATCTGAACAGCAATGTTCTCTTCAGAGGAATAAATAGAGAGAAAAGAACATCTTGAAAGATTCAGAATCTCTTAAAAAATAATTAGAAGGAAATGGAAGTTTCTAAAAGATTCATTTAAAACAACCATAAAAAAAGAAAACTTATTCTGGTCCAGGTCTTCCCAGTGGTCCTGTGAGAAAAGGGTGTGCTTAGTATTCCATATTTCTGACTCCAAAGGAGAAAAAGATCTACTTACTTTTTAATAAAACCCACTTTTCTCTGATGCACACTTTCAAATACCTGCCATTTTTTCTAGTAATTGGACATTCAATCTGAAGCTACTTTTCACCACATGAAACACAGAGGAGCAGATCATCACTTGGTGTAAACTGTTCCAATTTGATGCAAACTTGCCTCCGAGCTGTTGCAATCTTGATGCCATTGTTTCAGTAATTATCATATTCTAATGCATTTACTCCAGCTGAGGACTGGTTTCCTGCACATTTTTTTAAGGAATTTTGCAGACAGGAGTGAATTTCAGCCACAACAAATGACCGCATAACTTTGTGAGAACAGTAATTTTCTGAAAAATAGAGATTGTGATATATACAAATGTACTTAGCCCCATGTCAAATGGAAGGAGTTACATTATTTCATCTTATTGTGCACCTGTCTGAGAGCTAGAGGTGAAAAGCAATATACAGAAGCATACACCATAACAAGCCAATGGACCAACTAATATTTTGACTTTGACAGTGACCTGTAAAAGCGCTTCAGAAGGGGATCTGAGATCTTTGTGACACACTTAGTGAAATAACATGTCCACAAAAGGAGAATTTCCCCTATTCTCATCATACTGCTGGTTGAAAAGTATGATTTTTAGGTAAAACTGTTGCATCAAATCAATAGAGAACAATTAACTAAAGAACCATCCAAAACCTTTTCAAAAGAAAGCACAAAAATTATTTTTGCCTTTGATTTATAAGTAATTTGTGTCAAATAAAAAAAAAGAATATCAATTTCACAGCTTTCAAATAGACCACTTCTACAAAAGTAGTGAGAAAAAAAAAATGTTATTAAACTTTATAACAGTCACTTAACCCTAAGTATTCTGTGTCTTTCTACGCCTAATTTTCCTTCCCCTTGAATGTGCTGTATCAGCAACACTGTCCATTGATGACTACCAGATCCCTGTCCCTGGAGTCCAGCTGAGGTTGCAGAAACTTTCAGCAAGTTCAGGGACAATGGCCTGAGAGAAACCACACTGGCTTTTTTCTTTTTTAATTTTGCTTCTTTTTTTATTAAGATTTAACTGAGCTTTGTTTCAGACTAGTAGACTGTGAAACTAGGATAGGAAGATTAGACTTTGCTGGGAAAAAGTTATGTATGAAATATTACTATGACAAGGTTGTGTGGATAGTTTGTGATGTGTGAAATGAAATCCCTACTCAATGTGCCTAGGCAATGCAATTAGTGCTATCCTGGTCAGGGATTTCTTTTTAGAACTGAAAAGATTTGTCCTGAAAACCAAGTACCCAATATATACTTATCTAAAGCCCCAACTTAGGGAAAAAAAAAAAAATCTTAAGATATCCGCTCTGATTTATCAATTTTATGCATCTATAATAGGTTAAAGTGAAGGGTCCTTTGCAAGAAACGTTGGTGGCTAAGTTCTGAATATCTGGCAAATTCTTGATCCGAGTAGTAAATACAGAAGACAATGAAGTTTGCCTGGGATTCAGTCACTTTGCAGAGGTGGCGAAACTCAAGCTGACTAGGAGATTCCCATTCAATTCACTTTCAATAGAATGTGCCACCTTAAGAAAAAAAATCAATGATTTCTACAGAAATTTTTTTTTTTTGAAAAAAAAAAAGCCAACAAAAAAACAAAACCCAAAACAAAACAAAACAAACAAAAAAAAAAACCCAAAAAAACAACCTTGAACTTTCTCCCAGGAAAACTGAAACACTGGGTACTAGACAGAAATTACTTTTTCCTGGAGGGGGAAGACAAAACTGACAAAAGGTTTTCCCAGCTGAAAATATGAATTTTGTTTCTTCCCTTCTGATAATGAAATGTAATCTTTTTTTTTCTGTTTTCTTCCAATTCATAACAAAAGAAAATCTTTTCAAAGACGGCACTGGTGGAAAACAAATGCGTATCTTCCAGCTAAGCATAGCTATCAGAAACCATACAAACAGCTCACTGAGACTGAAGTGGACAGGCTGCTTCAGCAGTTAGTCTTTCTCGTAACCTTAAAATTATTTAGGATAGAGATACTTATTCCTGGCTTCAGGGCTTGAGTGGTTCATAAAGTTTTGTTCTGACCCTGTGCACAGAGATTAAACCCATATTTATGTTATTATGTCCTTGCTGTAAGGACAGTTTAGAACAATGAGATAAAAATATTAAAAGCTTCTAGTAATTTAAGCCAGAAATGTGTCAGAAATGTGGCTGAACTAATTTTCAGATGAAAACAGAACAAAGACTGCAGACAGTAGTAAATCACGTGGGCTCAGGAAGGTTCCTGGGCACTGGAGTGTGTTTGCTAGGTCATTAAGCTGTTAATACATTCTTTGGCATGAATTTTGCCAGTCTTTTTGTACAGTTGCCTGATACAGTTTGGCTGTCAAAATATTCTAAAGGTGGTTCCCAATAGCCAGTTTCTACACAGCCACCTTGTATCGAAAGCCAAGACATGGTACTTGGCCTCAGCGCCTGGAAACATTTCTGCTCATGTTCAATTTACTAGCAGCCAAAATGTCCTGGCTTTTGGCTGTCGAGATGTGTGTGTTCCCTGCCTGTGTCCATAAGGGTAGGCACAAAACATAAGTTTACTATGATTACCTCTGACTGAAAATATAAAGGGGGTAGAAAAGATGTTTAAAAAACCCCAAACTTTAGAAACTGAAAGCAGGGTTGAAATCAGGGTCTCCAAATTGTGAATCTCTAGTCATTGCAACGTAATCCCGTGACTCAGTCCCTAGTGCAGCCTGGAGTGGCACAGTCAGAGAAATATCCATAACCAAAGAAGTAAAACAGAAATCTGTGTGGGAACAGGTCTGGAAAGGAACTATGTATTCCATGTTCGTCAAAACATTTTGAAGTAAGATCTGAAATGAATAATTTAATTCAGAGGGTTAAGGTTAGATGGAAAGGACATGTACTTTGGTCAGAATAAAGGTTAAATTTTTGTCCTGTGTAAGTGATGTATTTATGTGCCTATATCTTTGTATTATTGTCAATGAAATGATATTTAATGAAAAAATAACCAACCAGGAAAGCCGTTTCATAACACAGATTCTCAGAAAGATAAAATAAATTCCCTTTATTTGCATACTTTTAAATACAGTATCATCCTGGTTTGTTTTTTTTTTTTAAGATTATAAGTTATCTACCAATAAGCGTGTTTTCCTTACTGTACATTGCCTAGCTCAGGAGAGCTCTGATTCTTATTAAAATCTACAGCTGGATTACTGATACTAATAATTGTAATTTACTACAAGTTTAAAGAGTAGTGCTATCTTCAAATTAAGACAACTGCTTTTTCTGTTTGGACTCTTCAAATCGGGAACTAGATCTCAGAAACTGTGTTCATCCTAACACAAACTGGTTCTCATCTTGGCTGGATTTTCGACATGCTATCAAAATATGTATTATCAGGAAGTAAAAATTAACAATATTTCTTAGTTTTGATGACATTGAAGACAAAACATGAGACAGGTACATATAAAGAGGGGTCTGGCTAAATGAAAATGGGAATGTTGAAAGAGAGATGCTGGAGAGTGGTAAGTCTCTAATGACTCGCTGGGAATAACCCTGCATTCCAAAACAGGGGGAAATGCAGTTCAAAGCAATTTCAAAACTGGAAATGAGTAAACATTCAGAAGAATCTTGCTTTGGGAATTAATCACACGGTTCTTTGCCAGAAGTAATCCTACTGAAACTACTACTGTGGAATGGTAATATTTATAAAGAAGAATAAGAGGTTGAGACGAGATTACAAACCTTAATCTAACACAGGTTCCTACTGTGGCATGTTTACCAGGTAGTTGAACAAATCTTTTATAAGGAACTATTTGCAAGCTTGTGACCTTTTCCTTCTTTTCATTCCCATTTCACTTAAATTATCACTCTAAATATATCAAAGGGACTCTCAGCAATCTGATAGGCTAGAACTACACATTGAATAGAGGAAGCATTGATTTGAAAAGAAAAAGAAAAATAATTTCTTAGAAGTTCTCGTCTGCAAGGATTTTGCGTCTGCCAAGAGTTTAAGAATTGATACATACTCAATGGAAATAGTGATTATGCAAAGAATAAAGATTCTATCAACAGTTTGTTGTTTGTATGCTAATTATGGTTTTCATACTTTGAAAATGCTTTACAAACAAAGATTTTGAACATGCAAACTAGGACTAGCTGCAATGCTTTTTCATTCAAGTGATATTCAACAGACTTGAGTACTAAATAAAAGCTTTTTGTTTGCTTTGTGGTTTTTTTTTTCCCCCCAAATTACCAACCTTTCTTAGGAAAAAAAAAATCATCCCAAATGGCTAAAAATTGAAAAATTTTGATTTTTCAAGACCTGAAATGGTTTTGATTGAGTGTCTTTACTGCATCTCAGGGAACTCACCATTCAAGCCATCACTCTTGTAGGACCATTTCCTGCAAAATGCCTAACAGTCCTATGACTAACATTGAATGCAATTCATTCTTTCACTGCCTCTTGATCTTTTCTATATCCCTTCTCTCCTGTAGCCTCTGTTGGAGGCTTTCACCTCAATGAGTCATATGGTAAAACCTGGTTGGGTAGACTGCATGTGCTAAACCCCATATAAACAACCCTTAACTTCAACAGTTAAGATCTCACTAGAAGATACCACAAGTACTGTATGTATAGCTGACTACTGAAATTGTGTGCAGGTCCCATCACCTGAATAACGTATGTGAAGACTTCAATGTCTTCACTAAATCACAAATTGTCTTCTGTTTTATGAACTTTATCTGCAGTTGTAGAAATCACTATGAATTATACAAATAGCAACAGAAAAGAACACTGCTTCTACTGCAGAAGAACTTAGTTTGGAAGGGACCTCAGCACATGACCTAGTCCAAACCTCTGCTTAAAGCAGGGCCAACTTTGAAAATGTTGCTCAGGGCCTTGCTTGGTCAAGTTTGAAAATCTCTGAGGATGGAGATTCCACAAAATCTCATTGTTGAACCATTTCCCTAATACTTCATCAGCATTTCCCTTGTTGCAAGTTGTGCCCATTGCCTTTCATGTACACCTCTGAGAACAGCCTGGCTCTGTCTTCTCTATATCTTCTTATTTGATAGATAAGGACAGCAATAAAATCCCCCCTTGGCCTTTGAACTGAACAAGCTGAACTGAACAAACCCAGTTCTCTCAGCCTGTCCTTGTACATAAGTAGTAGTGCTTGTGTCTCAAAAGTCATGACACAGAAATCAAAGGAGCATCAGAGCCTTAAGAATTTTACTAATTTCTTCAGCAGACCCTTTTGCTTTGGTGTTTTGTTTTTTTGTTTGTTTGTTTGTTTTTTTTTCCCCCTGTAAAAAGCTGTTTAAGGAGAAAAAGTTGGAGTTCTACATTTCCTGAGGAGCTGTACATCTCGAAGTTAGAAACATTTTAAACAAGAAGACTTCTCCAAGCCAAAACTATCACCAAAATTTAATAATAATAATAATAATAATAATAATAATAATAATAAATATAATAGAAAGAGGGAGGGCAGGAGCAAGGGCAGGGATGATGTAATTCAGTCCTAAGAATTCTCTTGTACTACTTATGTATAAAGAATATACACATAATGAAATACATTACAAGGCCTATGACACCATATGTATCTAGCCTATCTCTGAAGAGTCAAAATATAAACCAGAGGAAGTCTGCTAAATGAGCTGGAGAGTTGTAGGAGGATAAACAGGATTCTGGAGCTCCGTGTCCTTCCTCAGAGATGCAGAGAGGATACTTGCACTTCAGAAGGATGGTTTGGAAGTTAAAAAATATTTGAGCTTCCCAGGCTTAACTGATGGCAAGGAAATCTTAAGGTGAGTCTGGTTAATTTACTCTATTATTCTGCCAGAGCTACAAACAAACCATAATACTATACTGTAAACCCTTACTTTTTATAAACCCTACTGAATTGGCGTAACTTGACAACTTGATGTACTTTCAGTTTGTCCTGTGTGTTCATTAGAATCGCTTGAATGTGAAAACATGATTTGTTGAGGTCTTTTTTATGATTCCTGGTGCTGAATTTGGTGTCAAACTGTGCTAGCTGTGTTTCATAGTTTTTTAATGAGTACTGAGTATTAAAAAAATATGTATGTAAAGCCTGCAATTTTCACCCTTTTCATTTCAAATAAAGGTGTCCTCATCATGTGAGTTGGAGAAAAGATTATTAGTTTTCTTTTGGTACTTTCCCATGTAAATAATCTGAATTTCCTGAAATGTCCATCAGAAAAAAGGGGGGAAAAAAAGATGTTAATACAACAGGAATGACAAGTGGACCACTGATGGGAAAAAATGGCATGTTAATAACTTGTGAAATGTATGTTTGCAAATGAAGCATTTGTAGGCAACAAGTCCATGAAAAAACTTAACTGTGCATTGGGCAATGCCCGTGTTCTTAAAGGAAAACTCACACTCTAGTAAGATAGAATAAAATAGGCACACTCATGTGTATGAGTTTTTCATTAAGTGAGGCTAGAGGACGTTTCAGAATCGAGTCCGTTGAGTGGGGCTTATATCATCTAAAATGCAAACATCACCAATGTAGACAGCTGGGGCTCAACGCAGTTGACCCACGCATACAGCTAGAGTCAACTGACACCTCCTGAGGAGACCCTTCCCAGCTTCCAGCTACCACTCCAAATGGGCGTGTTCTCACAGAGGTCCTGGCTCACCTCTGCCATGTTTTGCAGATGCATTTGGACATTTCAAATGGCTCTAGGGGCAAATCCTTTGTCAATGCCATCAAACAAGTCCATGCATCGATTCAGCTAATCACGTGTAGGTGTCTGCTTCAAGGAGAGAAGCATAGTTCTCTGACCCAGGGATACTGGTTACACTAGAAACCTGGCTCACATCAGGTACTTAATGAAGACAGTGGCATTGAGATGTCCTGATCTGTGAAGTGAACTTCACCTCTGGTCCAACAGAGTTGTCAAGTTTCCTTCTATGTTTTTTTTGAAAAGGACAGTACTTCCAGAGAGCAATTCACCCTGCCTCTTTCAGACTCCCATTTTAAGATGGAATTAATCAGTTTCTGAAGATGTTGCTCTTTTCCATCAGTTGTAAAGACTAGTTTAGAGTAGATGTCTCATTTTTATACAGCTGAAATTAAATGAGGTTTATTCCATCTCCAGTCTATGTTGTTCATTAAAACAACTAGTAGTGTGGGTTTGTTGTGGTTGCAAATAGTACAACATGAAAATCTGAGGTTGTTCTAACTTATGCTAATGGATTGGTTAATTAAACTAATCCCTAGTTTTCGGGGAGCCCAGGCTGAAGGGAGAAAGCAAAGCTGCTGTACTAAACCTCTGGATCTGTGATAAGAGAGAAAGAGAGAGAGGGAACAGACTTTTATTTTTATTTTATATGGGTCACTGCCTTTATATTATAAATTCTTGAGGTCACTGACAATGTGGGACATATCTTAACTCATGCTAAGAGGTTTAACATCTCAGTACCACTCCCCTGGGCCTCACTACTTTTAGCTTTTTAGCATTCAGGCTTGTTTTTTGGCTTGTTACTTTTTTTTCATATTTGTTTATTAGCATTGCAAATGTGTTTATAGTACAAAGCTTACTATTCCTTTCACTGTGTTTCAGGATTGTCTCTAAGGTGTCTGTAATTATGTGAAAACAAACTTCTTGTAACAATTCTTGTTTCAAAAACATACAACATTTTCTGAAACTGAAGGTTCCAAAGCAACTAGTGTTTTCTGAGTGATAAATTACATTACTTTTGCATTATACATTTTACATCATACCTTGTTTTGTGTTGCTGAAAGATAAGATTGTCTTCTCATTTAAAATATATATGTTTTTAAGATGGATGAATACATAAGGGAAGAACATAGGTTTGGCATAATTATCTGCTGGTTTAAGTTGTGCCCATGTCTCATTTTTAAAAACTGTTGAAAGATTATTTCCCATGGCATGTTGCCTGAAGTACATTTTATTTTAAATGCAGATTTAAATAAACAGCTGTTTTTTTCTCTTGTAGTCTTTTAAGAAGCTGCCAGAGTCCCTAACAAAATGTCTTCACCTGTGCCTAAAGCTATAAATATTTAGGGAGCAGCCAAAATAGCAGTAGAACATTTACTGCAGTAAACATAGGCTGAAGCATTATTATAAATGGAAAAATACTTATTAAAAGGTCTGACTAAATTAAATTGTTTTGCTGTAAAAGTTAGATTTCATCTAAAAAAAAATTATCTAAATATCATTATGGGCCCTATAAAGAAAGAAAACTTGTCTGTGGGGAAAAAAAAAATTGGCAAATTATACCTTCAAAAATGAAATGATGGTATTCATCTGAAGATAAAGAGTGGATGGATGGTCCAGGTATATCTGACCTACCCATTGTTGTTGTTGTATTACCTGCCTACTTAGAAAAAAACTAAAATACATAAAATATATATGGCAATTTGGTTTGGTAGATAGTGTTTGCCTGCTCAGTCAGGGGCTATTTATTTAAAGGTCCCTCAAGACTGGAGCATTGGAGCATTTTCTGAAAAAGTAGATTAGAAATAGCAGTGGGTCTCTCTCTCCCTCATGTATCCTGCTCTTATCAGCAAAGCTTTGATTAGATTAAAATGTTTGTGTGTTTTTTAAAATTATTTAAGAAAAATAAATAACTTACATTTCTGAGATCTGATCCAAAATCCATTAAAGCCCCTAAAAAGATTTAAATGATCTTTGGGTGAGGCAATAGCTGTTAATACGGTTATTTCAGTGACTGATCCAGTCTATCTAATCCTACAGAATAATTCTGCTTACTCCACCTACCATCTGTTTTCCTTTCCAATAGCTGGAGTTTGCATAATTAGAGCTGAAGGTAGCCATAATGAGAAATTATGAAATTTCCTTGAAAGTCTTGAACTGAGCTTTGTAATTCAGTAAGAATAGAAGTTTGGAATGTTCATACCGAGAAATTTGATGCTAACACTATAGACTACTGCATTTTATAGTCATGATGATTGGATGGCTCCTTTTGTAAAATATTAAATTACTATGATATTAGTGCACACAACCCTTATATATCACACTATACAAACGCCCCCCGAATCCTCCAAACCTTCTCAAAACCCAACAAAAAACCTCAAAACAAACAAACAAAAACCCCAAAACCCAATAGCTTCTCAATATTCACAACATGCAGCAACATGTTTAAAATGACCGCTGTACTTTTCTTCTGGGTGATGTTAAGAGAAACACTTTCCTGCTAGTTTAGTTATAACCACATCTCCAGAAAAAAAATCTTTCTGGATTTTCTCTGTCAGAATTATTCCCAACAGGACACTAAATATGAGAAACAGCAATGCAAGTCAACACATGTGAACTCTGGAGACACCCTCTTGAGTACTGTAGTAAGAGAACAGTAAGAAATTAGTATAAATCTGAGGCTAACCACAATCATTAAAGAAAACTTAATTTTATAATTTTCACTGGTATCACTGACAAGTTTAAGGAAAGGCTTTTAAACAAGATAGTCCATATTTTAAATTTGGAATTACCAACATTTTACTGCATATCTTAGATGATATGCATAATTTTTGATGTTCAGAAGTTGTAAATCAAAATTCAGGTCTGAGAGCACCTTAGACTGACATAAAACGCAGTCCACATAATATGATGAAATTATTTCTTGTTTGAGTGGAGATAATGTGAATAACAAGAAAATCATAAAGCCGATAATGCTTTAAGGCCTTTGCTTGCTTTTTTTGTGAATAATTATTCCTTTAATGACACCAAGAACTCATGCGTCTCTCTGTCCTTTATCTACATGTGCAGGGTTTTTTTTTTTCTTTTTATGTTCCTACCTTCATTTTTATTGGTGATTATTTTAATTAATTACTGTTTGGACAAAAATAACACTGTTACATCATCCCAAGAAGAACACTAAGCTTATTTTTGGCATAAGAATGAACATAAGATTCAGATCACATGCTGTACGATTCCCAGAAGGGCAATCAGGAGGACAGAAAAAGCTTCTTTTCCTAACTCTACTGCTCCTCTGCTTACACTAAGCTAAGACAAAGCTTCTAGTGGCACCCACCACAGCCAGACTGTTGTGGTTTTTTTTTTTCTCCATGTAGACAGTGGAAGACCTGGTATCCTTCTGTTTTTTCAGTAATTTGGTGTTAAACTGTCCTTCACAGAATCACAGAATGGAGGGGATGGAAAGGCACCTCTGGAAATCATCTAGTCTAACCTCCTGCTCAAGCAAGGTCAGCTAGGATACTCAGGCAGTATCTAGGCAGGTTTTGAATATTTCCAAGGATGGAGACTCCACAACCTCTCTGGGCAACCTGTTCCAGTGTTGACCACCTTCACACATAAAAAAAAAAAAACAAAAAACTCATGTTTAAGTGGAATTTCCTGTATTTCAAATTGTTCCCATCCCCTCTTGTCTGCTCACTTGGCACCATTGAGAAGTTTCTGGCTCCGTCTTCTTTATTCCTCCCCACCAAGTATTTAAACACATGGATACAATCTTTCTGAGCCTTCCCTTCTCCAGGTTAAAGAACCCCAGTTCTCTCAGCCTCTCTTCATACGAAAGATGCTCCAATCCCTAAATCATCCTTGCTGCCCTTCGCTGGACTTGCTCCAGTATGTCCATGTCTGTCTTGTACAGGGGAGCTCAGAAAGGGACACAACACTCCGGATATGCCTCACCAGGGCTGAGCAGAGGGGAAGGATCACCTTCCTCAACCTGCTGGCACCTTTCTGCCTAATGCAATCCAGGAGGCTGATGTCTTCCTTTGCCACAAGGGACAAAGCTCATCTTCAAGTTGGCATCCACCAGGAGCCCCGGGTCCATCCCTTCCAAGCTGCTTTGCAGCTGGTTGGTCCTCAACCTGTGCTGGTACATGAGGCTGATCTTCCTCATGGCCAGGATTTAACTTTTTCCCCTTGGTGAACTTGAGGTCCAACTGAGACCATTTCTGTAGCCTGACAGCTCCTTTTGATTGAGAGCACAACCATCTGGTTTGTCAACCACCTCTCCCAACTTTGTATCATCCACAAACTTGCTGAGGGTAAATTGTGCCCCATCATCCAGGTCATGAATGGAGTATTGGCTCCAGTACTGGGATATACCAGTCGTGACAGATCTCCAGCTGGACTTTGCACCACTGATAACAACCCTGGCCAGCAATTCAGCCAGTTTTCAGTCCACTTCATGGTTCACTTATCTGGTCCATACTTCATCAGTTTGTCTGTGAGGATGCTATGGAAGGCAGTGTGGAAAACATTGCTAAAGTCAAGATGAACTATATCCATGCTGTCTCCTTTTCCCGTCATCTAGATTCAAGACTGCTAAACTGAATTCCTGGCTATGCCATGTATTTGTGGTCTTGTCAAGATAACTATTTAAGAAAATTAAAGTATTTTGTTGATGTAAGACATGTAAGTGCCCAAAAAAGTATTTTGCAGGTTATCTGGATTGCATGAAGAATATATGTTTTCAATATATATGTCTACAAAGGTTTAAGAAGAGAGATTCAAGACACTTTATCAATGCATATGCTGCTTTGATCACTATTCATACTGGTTTGAGGGTAAATATCTCACTATGATGAGTTGACAGACTTCTTAATGTGTGCTTTTTAGGGAAACAAATTTCTGTAAGATAGATATCTCTGTAAACCTACCATTATGAATGTGCACTAACGTATACAGCAGGATGAATACATTAAGAACAAAAATCTGTCACTCATACCCCTCTGTCTCTTTTTTCGCTTTCCTTTTTAGCATGGCAAGGCAACCAGATTGAATAGCCCTGTAACTCTGTTCCCTTGTGTGATCTTGTTTTTTATTTTCACATACATTTTACTTGAGATTGCTCATAATTATAGTGCTAGAAAAAATTTTCTTCTTCTGAAAATGTGCTGTATTATAAAGCAGTGTGGAAATGCGTAACAAGAAGAGTTGAGTGCTACAGAAAATAAAAATGACTGTCAATAGTGATAGTATTAGCCACAACCCTTTTTCTCTGAACATCTTTGATTATTCTTATTTGAAGAGCAGTCAAGATACAGAAGATCAAAATCTGGTCTTAGTTACACTGATTTAAATGCAGGGTAACTGCACTGCATTTAAGTGTTCCTAACAAAAGAGCTGAATTTTAATTTGGTTTCCAAATACAAAAAATGTATTTCACTAACAACCTGCTAGGGTGAGGCTTTGGGATATATTTTTTTTTTCCTTCTTAACTCCTTTGATTCATTCCTTCAAAGTATGTTTATTTACGCATTCTTTTATAAACACAATCACAGCTCATTTTGCATTTCTCATTGGGGTATCATTTAAGCATAAGTCAAGCTCTGCCACGTACAGTCAGATGGTTTAATAGAAAAGGTTTCTTAAATACCAAAAGAACTGATTAAAACAAAGCCCTGGTGGATTCCTCAGTAAATATTTTTAGAATATTATACCTACCTTATAATGTTTTGTTAAAAACTGTAGGCATTATCTGGGCCGTGGGACAGATTAGGGTCAGCAATCCAGGCACAAAACTGCGGACAAAATAAATTCCTGAACCCAGTTGTCTGTTCACGTAGACTGGAGCCTTTATTCTCTTAGTCATCATTGGCAGGACCTGGAATGTCACTTCATTTTTTTGTTCCTTTCTGAATATGGGAATTTCTGCTTCTCCAGGTAATGGACCAAATCCCAAGCCCATGAACTAGCACAGCCAGAGAACTGCAAACCTGCCCTACTGGTTCTAGTTCTAGGGAAGAGCAAAATTCATACTGGGGCTGTGTGTCATGAAGTGGCTGGTAAGAACACAGGCAGCTGCAGAGCAAGGTTACACAGGACGTGTAGGTACTTTGGTTGGTTTCAACAGTACTCCCATCTAGTAACACCGTCTGCAGCCAGCCCAGAAGGAAATTATCGAGCAGTGTTATCTGCACTGACTTCAGTGCTGGTGCGTGCACTTTTCAGAACACATGACTTATTGAGCCTTTTGCTGGAAAACTTGTCAAAATATACCCTTACTCTTCATCTTCTGAGGTTTCTCTTCAATTCTTCTATCATCTTTTATGTACAAAAATTACTATGGACATAGATTTCAAACCAGAAGGAAAGGAGGATGGGTCAAGACCTACACCCATTTAGGACATTGTAAGATTATAAGGAAGGTGGTATAAAAAGAGACGTAATCTTCTTTACCTCTTCAAGGTATCTGAGATTTCTATTCCCTCCAGGTGATACCTAAACATATGCTTTTGGTTATGAGACTTAAAGACTACTTGACCACTATTGGGTTTTGGTTTTTTTTTGGTGTGTCAGTACAGCCTCCCAACATCTCCCATATCCTTGGAGACTGCAGTGACTTCACAATGATTTGCGGAAGTACACTTGGAAGTTCACATTGCAGTGGAGACCTCTAGAGCAAAGAGCTCTATTTCTCTAGAAAGCAAGAGAAATGAGAATTCAATGACTGTGAAGGCAAGATGTAAAATCATGACAGCCTTTACAACTGGCTGATGAATTTTGGAAATCTTTTTATGAAAACAGACATCATCATGCATGCATGAAGGAAGAACAACAGAAAATAAAAGCTTCTAGGTTTTTGTACAAACTTTGTAGACATAAACAGCTCACAGAACATTGAAGTCTTCTCTTATCTTTAGACCTTGTGACTTGAAGGAGGAGAAAGGGAGACACACAGTTACCAAGAAAATATGATTATTGCTGATAATACCGGATGATGTCTCATCAAAATTTTGCCTTCCAAAAAAATATAGGAGAACAAATTATTTTTTCTGATGATATTTTTCTGATGGTTATTTTTCTGATGGTACAGACTTGTAGCTCATGCAGTACCCTATCCTCTTTAAAAATTGAGTTTTTACTTAGTTTACAAAAAATTGGGTCTACAAAATCTGCTTGGCATGAATGAAAAACCTGTGGATGTGTTGATGTATAAAAACTAGATTATTACCTGCAAGGACTACATTAATGTTCCCGATTGAGTTAATGGAGGGGTAAAACTATAATGCTATAGGTAAGTGAGAATATTCGGATTGCTTGTTTCTATTAGCAATGTGACATAAGGTATCGTCATAGTTATATAACAATAGTAATCCAATAATAAGGCCTGATATAAACTTGATATAAATGAGTAATTTGAATAACAGAAAAGTTCTGGTCTTTGGGGTATTACTCAAATATAGCTAAGAAATTCTTTGGAAAAAGAATTAATAAATACAATCAAAACATTAAAAAAATAAATGAGTAAAGTTCTTTGAAGTTTCCCTCAAGGCTATGTTTAATAAATCAGACTGTTAATATGAATATAGTTAGCAGAGTTATAGTAATTTTGTCCCAGTTTTCCCTATTTTATGTCTTTATTGGATACATCAGATTTTATTTTATACAAAAGCACTCATCGGTTGTTTACTGAAGTCACCTTTTGACTTCCTATAATAAGTCCCACATAACTGGTTAGACATTAATTTTGCTAAGTAGTAAGTGCTTAATTGGCTTTATCTGAATGTAATCAGGCAGTCAACAGAGCAGGGGACTCTCTTAACCAAAAGGTCTCCTAAAGAGATTGTCTGTGCTTCAGTGGCAGCTTCATTAGGGTTGCCATAAGAAAATTTCGTAGTGTGGAAAGGGACTTCTGGTTAGCGAAGAAAATCAGAGAAAACATTTTAAAAACTGTCTGCCATGAGATTAGAAAATAAGTGTCCCTGAGCTGAAGGATGTATGGCTGCAGTCACAGCCAAATAAACTGTTAGAGAAGTTGCAATCATGTTTCCTATAGACAGAGCAAGTCACTTAAAGTACCTTTGGATACTGGTTTCACTCGGAGTTTTTTTGTGGCTTTGGCTCAGGAGAAACCTTATTTTCTCCAGTATGCATTTCTAGAGAAAAAAGCCCTTATTCTAGTAGAACTTTTTCCATTTCTCTAGGAATGGTGTATTTTTTTAGGCTCTAGCTACTTAACAACTATGTTATAAAATGAAAACTCACAGTTAGAGTGGAGGACTAGATTTTAATGCAGGAACAAAGCAGACCCGTCTTCTGACAGCACCAGTGGCAGCAGAAGCAGTAATCTGAGCAGGTCAGGGAACAAGGCTATCTCAACCATGTTAAACTGTCACAATTATCTTCACACTGTCCTCTTTCAATGAAAGAATCATCTTTATTGCATGCAGAATTAAAAGAAGTTATGGGAAGACGGTGGACAAAAAAATGATACAATACTTGTATTAGATTGCATTCCATTGAACCTAACATAGCAAGAACACAGAAACTGAGGAGAAATCAGTTCTGGAGTGATGCATGTGTTATTCCTTGTTCTGTGAGAACAAGAAGCGAATTTGGATTTGACAGTACCATTCTAGGTTCGCTCGTGAACCTCCCAAAGTCTTCACCTGAGATAACCAACTAAACGCTTCTATAGTTCTTGAATATGCAAGACCTGAATTTCTGAATGCAAAACTTCCTGTCCTGGTGGTACTTGGCAGGGATAACTGATCTGCTTTTTCCCATCTCTCTAGGAAGGACACTATGTTAGTATTACCCATTTAGCCTGAGTATTCAGCTCTTCGACATAAGAGAAAAGGAATGAAATTTCAAAATCCTCAAAACTTCTGAAATGCTTTAGACTATCCTGTGAAATATTCATTGCTACCTTACACAAGCTTGTTCACAATGTGTTAAGCTCTGAATACTGAACAATGAATCTCCAACCCTCCCCAGGATAATATTAAATAAAATATTAACAAATCCCTAGGATAATAAATACATAAAAATAAAGAGAAGTACTAATTTGCTTAAAAGTTTTTTACCTGATACTGTACACCCATGCAGAGCTCCAATTGACTAGAAAAATGGTGTGAGGGAAGTGAGTAAAATGTGAGAGCATAGGAATGTCCTTTCCAAGCAAGATCGGAAGTTTGTATATTTGTGTATTCTGTTTTACTGTGTCAAATGGCAAGAAACTGCAAAAAAGCCTAAGAATAAGACACAAATATGACAGTGTTTTCACAGTATATTTCCCAGGTGAATTCAAATAATCTATAGCTTGGAGAGTTTTTGAGCTAGTGTTATCTTTTATTTATTAGGTCTGGAAAGATTTCGTTTCTTATTAATCTAATTGCTTTTTCAACACACATAAGCTACTGGCACAAGTTTCTGTGGCACTGAGTTCCACAGCTACACTATATTTTTTTCATAACAGCACATCTGGTTTGTTTTAACTTGGCTACTGAGTAAGATCATGTAGATTTAGTTATTTCACATCCACTTTTCTATATTCATTATGATTTCTTGGTACTCTATCATGCACATATTCCATGGACTCATCCAGTCTGGAAAACTGTGATCAGTTTAGTCCCTTTTGACTATTCACTACGTACAATTGGAAGGTATTCAGTTCCTGGGATTGACTCAGTCCCCTTTAGCTTTATCTGAATTTACAAGGAGACACGGAGCATTTGCAATATCTGTCTCATAACTGAGTTCAGTAAGGCACAAGCAATCAGGGAATTTCACTGTAAGAGAAAACAGAACATTCTGAAACTGGGAGATGCATAAATATAGATATAATGTATAAAAATACACAAAAACATACACACACCTAAAGATTTTGCTAGTAGATGAAATGGGACTTTGAAATGCATCACATAGTTCCTACGTTTTGTAAGGCCAACCAGACCTTCTAGTCTGCACTGCAAATAGCTTTCTCTTTGTAGTGCCTTAAAACAGTTCATATTGGTTAAAATACAGAGACGCCTTAGCTTGAGAGACAAATCATTTCACTATGATGATTCTTATTTAAATAAGGGACACTGAAGGATGGAATTCAAATGTTTTTATGACCAGCTTTGGATCTGAATTTAAACTAGTTCTTAGAGGAAAATGATGACTTTAACTCCTTATTCATCTTGCAGGTTCATGGAATGAAATTCAAGAGCAATGGAAGTATGTTTACAGCTTTCAATATATTGAAAAATAATGCATGTTTGCCTTCTTCTCTACTGCTCCTAACCAGGTCATTCAAACATGGACTCTCTCAATTTTGAGCCATGTGGTTAGGCACTTATGAGATACTTGGATTACGTTGAAGTTCACTGAGAGAATTTACCATGGCTGATGTAGGCATGTAAAATGTGCCACCTGGTTGAATTCGGTATGAACTTGGAGCTCTTTACTAAATCTTCGCTTTGGGGAAAAATCAGAGACGTAAAACTTGAAAAGGATTTATAAATCATAACAAATTTAAATATGACAGAAGGATTTATAAACTTTATTATTATGGCAGGATTTCAGAGCCCATTAATAGCTTAAATCAGATATATCTCAAGAGTAAAATAAAGTGAGGTAGCTGAAATCTTTCTATTTAGGGATGTTTGACATGATTTGTAGATCTGTCATTGAATTTGTCTATCTTACTTGAGAAGCCAAAGAATGGCAGATGAGTCTGGATTTTTACATCCACTTTGGAATGAGTTACAAGATTTTATTTTAAAGATCATATTTACTTAAAATAATTTCTGAAAGCTTGTAAAGTAAAACACATTCCTGCAGATTTATTCAGAAGATTTATAGATCAGAACTAAGGAAATCTTTAGGAAAAACATGCCCTGAAAACATTTAATGTTTAAATGTTCTTATGTTTAAAACTATCTGTTTTGTTTCTCCAATCATCTTTTAGTTTGAGACAGAAATAAATCCTCTGAAAGACTGAGCGTTTCTGAAACATGTATGGGTTCACTCCAGCTACAGCCTAAACCATGAATCCCAGCTTCAATACAAACGAAATTATGCATTAGGACACTAATTCATTTAACATTAACTGAGGTCCTGGAATACTAGGGTAGAGAGACTAAATATTTTCTGACCACTTGTGCAAATGCTTCATGCTGCCATTCCTATACGGGCATGTAGGCTTTGCATATAACACGTCTTCTTACCCTACTTTCAGTATTTGTTCTTTCTTATGAAGGCGATGGACCCTATTCTTCGACAGTTTAAGTTCAAGTCTCAACAGAGTTATGATGAGGTGTGTGGCCTAAGGAAAGCTTATGGCACCTCATACTAATTCTAATTAATCTGCTGTGGCACTCTGGTCAAGTCACTTTCTCTGTACCACTGTTGATCTTCTAATTTTTTATTTCTTTCATCTATTTGAATAAAAAAATCTCTCCCTTTTTAAGGCAGAGACTGTCTTTCATGCATATCTTGTCAGGACAGAAACGTTCATACACAAAACAAAAATAAACAATTGTATTAAACACTTTGCATTCAACTGAACTTTGAAATGGGTCACAATCTTTGGCTGAGGAATTAGTCTGCTACAGATAAGCTCACTTTCTGCAACAGCAGATAATTCTTATCTTGAACAAGTTGTAATGTCAGCCAATATTATCATTATCACACTTCAAAAACAGGAGGTAGATGAAAGAAAGTAATTTAAAAACAAATAAACTGAACTCAAAAAGTGTGGCAGCAGCCTGAAAGAGTAATTATGGGGCTCTACAGTCGATATTGCCTCTATATATCTCAGCTGATTGATTGACTGGCAAAAATATTTTTAGCTACTTCTGTCATTTTACATTTAGAAATATTTTTCTTTCCTAATATACTCGGAATTGCTCCTTTTGTGTTTCAAATCATCTTTTTTTCTACCGAGATCCTAATTTGGGAAAATAATTAATTGTAGACCAAGAATTAAGCAGAATATTATTTTTTCTCTTTGTTAATAAGGCACAAAACCACTTCTGTGAAGCTGGTTGTGAGCAGAACCGGGTGGGAAATAGTTTCAAACAATAATCCATGTAGCCAGCTAGTCTGGGCTCAGGGCAAAACCCAAAGCTTTCAGGGCTGTCAGCAGATATACAAAAATAATCTTGATTTCAGTGATGCAGGCTCCCATGTTAGAGGTATCAGATATGGGTTCAAATCCTTCATTAAATGAAAAGAAAGGGAAAAAAAAAAAAAGAAAAAAAAAAGAAAAGCAGCCCTTGAACGTGAGGTTCCCTTCCTGGTCACGCAACCTCATTATACAGACGTCTGGCATGGCATGGGGCAGTGGAGTGTTATTTCTTTGAGAATAACTTCAAAAAAACCCAAATTTAAAAAGCCTCCTTTAACTGAAATTGTCATTCTTCTTAAACAAACAAACAAACAAACAAACAACTAGTTTCAATAAACTTCCATTTAAAGCAGCATTTCAGAGCTTTTATTCAGCCTGAACTTATATGAACTAGGAAAATGATAAAAAAATTAGTACATAGTCCCAGGCAAGTATCCTATTTTATATTTTTTTACCATAAAACAGTACTGAAAACTTTGAGACATTGATTTATTCTTGACCATCAATAGAAACCAAAATAATATCTACCTATATACAAATATTTGGACTGAGACAGGGATCTCATTACTACTTGGCAACGGATGAATTGATGTCTCAAGAACTGGTTTTTAAAATTTTATATAAATATATATGAAATCCAGTCACTAAGCACAAGGCAATGACCATTCAGCATTGTTTCAGTAGTTATGTCAGTGAGAGAGGCTTTATTACTTAAATAAATAAGAGAAATGCCAAGCAGCTTCTCTTTTTGAAGAGTGTTTTTAAAGGGTTAAGATAAGACAATTTTAATAAAAGATTGTTCTTGCTTTATACTGCATAATTCCTTGGAGATCTTCATACCTCTAGAAAAATAGCACAGCACCTTATTTTTTTATACAATTCCTTCCACTGATTTTATCAGTTGCAATTGATGTGCAACAGAGTGGCATTTAGTAGGGTAAAATCATTGACAGAGAACTTGACTGTACTGAATATCTTTTTCATAGGACATTCTGACTACTCTGGCATCACACGGGGACCAGGTGTAAGCCAGGGCTGGGTCTTCTCAGTAGTGAAAACAGTCCCTTTGTAACAGGGACTCAGAGAGCAGAAATCTCTTACTCTGAGATTCATCGCACCTAATTTTAACCATCTACATTGTATGTATGTAGATCTGAATTAATTGTCTAAATTCTTTCTAAAGTTAATTGAGAGAAAAAGGCATTCATAGAGCACATTTTTTCTCCTTTCAAGGTAGATAATGAAAACAAAATATATAAATTGCACTTCCAAAATGCCTTTTTTCTTTCCAGCAGCTGTAGGAGTCTGGACATCTGATTCAGGTGCAGATACCTGCATTTAAAGGAAGGTAAGATTACTCCAGGTCCTCTGTGTATCACTCCCTCAGTGACTTAGTTCAGTAATTCATTACCAACTTCCACAGCTGCCACGTGGTCATGACAGTTTGCCCCACCTGAGTTTTATGAGAAGTACTACCTTTTTCTAAAGGCTAATACAAATCTCAGGAAAGTGATAATGATTTTACAGTACCCACAATCAGATTTTGGAGAATGACCGTGCTGAGCACTTTGCAAGCAGCCTCAGTGATCTCAGGAAAAAAATGCCTGGGTAAGAATCAGAAAAGCGACTTCTAGGTATGTGCTAAATTCACAGGGTGAGCTGCCCTTCTGGTCGCAGAGGAGACCAAATATCTACTCTCAATGGTTCTTTCTACACTGTTTGTACGGCTGAGTCACGGAGCTGTACTGCCCTGCCTCTGCACTGCGATTGATGGTTATGGGACACCAGTCTGTAACTCCTAAATATTCAGTAGAAGAAGCTTTTGTTTATAAAGATTATTTGATATTAACAAAATAATAACGTAAAGGAATTAAAAAATGGAAAAATATTTGCTTGTAAAAATCAATGACACGAAAGATGGTACCCAGCAAAGAAGGAAGAAATCACAGCAATTCTGTTTGAAATTCATTTTGTGGGATTATTCTCTATCTTAAATTTTATCTAAAGACTTATATAAAATTGTTAATTTACAGATTTACAGAAAACCCATGAAGAAACTCTCTACCTACTTCAAATAGTAATTCTACAACATAAAATCCAAACAATTCTGTGTTGAAAGACTTAAAGAATAACAGACATATGGAATTTTGGCAAAAGCCAGAAAGACCTTTAGCTGAAGAAACTGTATCATACTACATGAGCCTGCCTCTCTTTCAGTTAAAAATATATGAACCACATCTGTATAGGTGTTTACAAAGCTCCGTCCCCTGATAAACATAATGCCCCAGGTGGTACATGCATCCCTTTAACTAATGGGGCTATAGAAAAAGATCTTCATGAAATGTTTTGTGACCAAGTGTATTAAAGCTTGATATGAGGAAGGACAAAGCAAAAAAAAATCTCTACTAGCTTCACCCTGAGTAACAGTAGCAGAATAGCAGTATTAGTACTCGTCATTCAAAGCTTCCATGGGCGGCTCTGCAGTAGGATCTTCCTTTCTACTAACATGTCTACCTTGACTATGGCTGAGAGTAAGGAAGGAGACCTTATTCCATAAAGACAAAGAGCAGTTGTGTTAGGGATCTTTGGTGCTTTGTTTGTTTGTTGTTGAATCTTTTTAATTATCTTGTTTGTTGTTTCTTTGTTTTTTTAATTACCCAAAAGGAGACAATTATTTTCACCATAATTGTACTACAGATGTAATATTCTATGTTTGTTTTCCTTAGAAGCCAAGGCTTCATGAGTAAGCCATTTTTGACAGAGTATAATAAGCTACAAAGTTTTAGCTCTGTTGATTGGGATAAGGCGGGGGGAAAGGGGGAGCAACTCAAAAATTTATCCTGAGCCAGTCATAATGTCTCAAACACCAGAAAGAATTTTCAAAATCCCAATAACATAAATGTGCATGAGAACTAGCAACAGTTGCCCAGCAAAAGAGATATCAGTATGGAGTAGTTTAACCTTGCAGAACCAGTTTGCTTTTATTTTCTAACTTCATGAGGCTTCAGCCTCATACCTCTAAGCAGACTTAGCAAGACACAAGGTAAATTAATGAAAAAAAACCTACCAAAGAATCTACATTTTTATACTTTTCATGCCTGTGTAATATTTGTGCATGTGTAGATGAATCTATCAACAACTGCAAGCAAAACAAATCTTTGCTGGAAAAGTACAACTTGTCTTAGTTGTGTCTCTTTTGGTGCTAGTTGCTATGCCAGGATACAGAAAGATCAAATCCTGCTCAGGGCGGCTTTTACATAAGGATGGAAACAAACTCAAACCCAAACAGATAGCAGGAAAGAAAAGGACTGACATAAAGGAAGTGAACTGGGTCATGATCTGGACAGGTTTTTGTATAAAGTTAAAAACTTACAAAGCTATGCCAATGTAGTTTAGTTTATAAAGTAAACATTAACTACACGCATATTAACTTTAATGAAATAAAGGTTGATTGATTTAAAGTATTTTTTGCCTTTTCCTCTCTTCCTGTCCCTCTTTTTTCCATAGTTTCTTTGCCAGTCAGCTTTCTTTTTCTTATGACATTTTGGGTGTTCTGTTTAAATATGTCATAATTTACACAATTTACTTGGAATTATTTGTAAATGGTTTTAAAATATTTGCTTTTTAATGTTTTTACATTAACTCCCTGATTGCTACTGTCTCTCTATTTGTGAGCAATATCAAACACTCAAAATATTGATTTGCTGCCACTTTCTTCACATTCTTTTCATTAATTATCAGTAAATGTACCCAATTATCTCAGACTGAAAAACTGAGTTTAGTCCTATCACTTGCAATTACTAGTCATAAAGTCTGAGTCAGTAGAAGACTCTTCTCTTTGAAAAATAAGGTCCACCACAAGAGTTGCCTATAGCATATCTTACAAAAGCAGCATGAGAGCAGAAGATGAGGAAAGCTCCCATTTTTCCAACCAGGTGAAATCTAAAAATTGTCAAGGAACATAAACAAAAAACAATATGAAAGCAGGGTTTTTTCTTCTTTTTTTTTCCCTTCTTTTCACCTCAGCTAAAGGTGTTAGTTGAATGTGACTTAATCATCAAATTGCCAGGTGTAACACAAAACCTCTTGCAAAGATTCATCCACACAAACAGATTAAGAAGTTCAGGTTGTCCCACTGATGCCAGTGCATTTAGTTTTGGAAAGGAGTTCTTCTCACAAGCCTTGTGAGGGGAAAAAGTAGGAAAACTAAACTGCCCCATTGCTTCATGCACTCTCCTGGGATGCAGAGAAGTCCCAGTGTCGTGGTTTAACCTCAGCCAGCAACTGAGCCCCACCCAGATGTTCACTCACCCCCCCCCCCCCCCCCCCCCCCCCCCCCCCGCCCCTGGTGGGATGGGGGAGAGAATTGGAAGAGTAAAAGTGAGAAAACTTATGGGTTGGGATAAAAACAGTTTCATAATTGAAATAAAATAATTAATAATAATAATAATAAGAAGAAGAAGAATATACAAAGCAAGTGATGCACAGTGCAATTGCTCACCACCCGACCAATGCCCAGCCAGTCCCCGAGCAGCGGCCCCCCCGGCCAGCTTTCCCCAGTTTATGTACTGAGCATGACGTCACACGGTATGGAATGTCCCTTTGGCCAGTTGGGGTCAGCTGTCCTGGCTGTGCCCCCTCCCAGCTTCTTGTGCCCCTCCAGCCTTCTCAGTCGGTAGAGCATGGGAAGATGAAAAGTCCTTGACTGGTGTAAGCACTGCTTAGCAACAACTAAAACATCGGTGTGTTATCAATATTATTCTCATCCTAAATCCAAAACACAGCACTGTACCAGCTACTAGGAGGGAAATTAACTCTATCCCTGCCAAAACCAGGACACCCAGCTAACCCCTGTTCGGAGAAAGAGCTTGGATCCCCCGTATGCAAGTAGATGACCGTTGTGTGTGCATATGATTGACAGCTATTTTGTGATTACCTCTTCCATGGCCTTTACCAAAAAAGTGATTCTGAACTGTAAACTATTTCCCAGTCAACACCTCATCCAAAGAGGACAGGCAAAGAAAAATATTTGAGTAGGAAAGTCATGTTTTCTATTAACAGTAACAATAACAAAATCTGTGGGAAAATCCTAAGTATCCTTTTTTCAATAGTGGCCCAAAATGTGATTGACTTCATTCTGTGAGGAAATTATATGCACAAAAATCAACAATAAAGTAGACAACAGAATGTCACAGACAATCTAAAATTATTGTAGCAGTCAGTAACAAATGACAGATAAATTTCTACAAAATTAGTTTCCGATCTCTTGGTCCTAATCCTCAAAGGAGACGAAAATTTCTTGAAAAGAGGAGCTTGAGAGCAAGTAATCATAATTTTGATACTAACCATCATGAACTGAATAAATATATTTGTATATATTTGATGTATTACAATTTAGCCATGTATTCTCTCTTCCACAGATATTAATTTTCTTTGTTTTTTTTTTAGCAGGATCTGTATTGTGGATGTGGTTGTTTCAATTTGTAAGATACAGCATTTGCAAGATGTTGTCTACGCTGATAGGTGTGATTGTACTGTTGTGGGTGGAAATTTTGGAGGCTACGGTAATCAAAGAGAACTAATGACCTAATAGATGCATAGGAATCAAAATATATTTTGACTGTGCTTCCAAGCTGATATGGGGTTGTGGAAGGGGTTGGTTTGTTTGTTTGTTTTTCCTGTTTTTTTTTTTTCTTTATTTTCCTGTGACAAACAGCATTAGCTTAATCTGACAACATGGGAAGTGGATACAATTCAGTGGCAATATCCATAGAGAAAGTATAAATGTCCTTAGCTGATAGATGTTCTCCACTGGTTTGTGAAGCACAGCTGGTGTGTTTAAGTCTTTGGGTCATTGGCTTGCAGACCAGTGACTCTCAGCATGCCCCGGGTCTGTCAGCTGCAGACTTGAGCCCATTAGAAATTCCCACTGCATGCACACACCATACAGCAGACCACAGGAATGAGCTGTGATGTTGATTTGTTCTAACGGAGCAAGTGCTCCTGCAGTGGGGACTGTCCAGTGGTTATCACTGAACTACATCGGTAAATTATAATCTTGGTGAGAACACTGATTTACACCTCAAAAGACAGCTTACGGAAGGGGATTTGCTCCACCTATGCACTTGTGTTTTGTTTGTTTGTTTTTCTCTTTTCAGTACTGTTAAAATGCAATGAAGGAAATTCAATAACAGGAGTTTTACTTTTTGCAAGACCTGGTGGCCTTGCTCTTTGGTTACAGGCAGTATGAAGTGTAATAAAATAATTAGAAAAAAATCTGTCAGATAATTGAAAAAGATTTTCTACAATGTTGAGAAAGTCTGATTGGGAAGGCCACATGAAAAAAAAAGTTTGTTAAATAGTAATGAAATGCAGAATATACATTCTATACTGCAAGTCATTATTTTTTTTAAATTTCCAAAATGTTTTTCAACTTCTCTAAGTTTTTAAAAGTAGTGACAACTCATCTTACAGAAACTGTGAATGACAAGTATTTCTCACAGCTCCCTGTGTAACTTTCAGATAGTGAGTATCTCCAGACCAATCCAGTTATTCATTCTTCCTTACACCTCTGTAGAATAAAGTAACACTCACTTCTGCCTTTTCCATAATGGAAACCGAAGGAACTGGGACTATTTATCTAACACTACAGATCTTTTGCCAATGAGACATTTCAGAATGTGGGAGAGAAAGCTTCTATTCTCTGAGAGGGTAGCAGACACCTTAAATTAAGAAAAGAAATTAAAAAAAAAAAAGCAGCATGCATGGACATCAGAGAGAAAAGGAACAAAAGCAAAATAGCACGGTCTTTATCTATGAGAAGGTGTATACTGTACCATTAAATAAGAAAACTGTCATTGAACTTTGTCATCGAGGCTACATCTCATACACAAAGATAAGTGAATAACCATGAAACATGATAGCTGCAATCTCTGTCTTGGTTTGCATTCTCAGCATAAAAAGTTTTTGTTCCAAATGAATACATTAGGATCCAAATGAACTTGTATGAATTTGAGTGACTTCACTGGTTATCAAAGTGTGATGTTACTGGCATCAAACACAATTCAAGGGCAAGTGCAACCTACTTAGTCAATTATGTGATTACCTTTTCTACATAGCATTACTATTAAATGGTTAGATGAGAAGTAAATTGAAAACTAATTTTTTTCATAATCTGGAAAATATAAAATCTCTGTCTGGAAACATATATGTGGTGATTGTTAATCAGCAAATCAGATATTTCTCAGACAGGTGTGAGCCAATGCCACCGCAGCTTCATATCACAATCTTCTGCTCTGCAAAACTTCTTTGTAAGTGTTGTAGGAATAAGCATTATTCTGAGTTCCCGTCATTCTTTAATTTTGGTCAGACTAAAAATAACTCAGAGAAAGAGCGGCTCACAATATGTCAACACGTTTTTTAGTCCACCATAGAAACAAGGATCACAATGGTGAAGAAAAAAAAAAAAGAAAGGTATCTCTAAAAAGCTAATGCAACTATTATCAGTAAAATTCTTTAATGCAAAAGATTTTTTTTTAAATTAGTTGAATGTCTGCACTAGTTATTTTTTATGGTAGAACAAGTTTTTTTTTCTCTCTTAATCGATTATAATAATTATTATCATTACTCATTTCCATTACAGGAAACACCTAGCTGGTCAATAAAAGATCAGGTTCTATTATTTTCAGTACAGAGAAGTAATAAGACAAGACTGTTGCTTTCCAGAGAGCTTGTAATATGAGTGACAGAAACTAGATCTATACTAATAAATTAAAAAGCACCAAGAAATATTCCCAAGCACTGGAATGTGATGGCTTATGCTGTGAAATTGTCAGAGTGGTCTTTAGTATGTTTCTGGACAGGTCCAGGTAGCACTCTTCAAAATGATCCTGAAGTATGGATCAGGAGGTAGTATGAACCAGAGACAATTCCCAGTCTACGTTTTGAATTCAGCCACATTTTATTTTATTTTATTTTATTTTATTTTATTTTATTTTATGTTATTTTATGTTATTTTACTTATTTTGCAAGCATGAACGGGATGTTGAGAGTCAGAGAAAGCCTTGCATAGGTTTAGAATTCTAACGTGGATGTAGACAGAGAGGACTCAATACTTTGGCGGAAGAGACAAATGGACGTGAGACTTAGAAGAGAAATACAACATAACAGAAGTTAGGCTAAAGAGCTCCTCACAGAGCGTGAACGGAAATCTCACAGCACTGAGGATCTATGCACAATCCAGGCTCTGTTCCCCTTGAAAGACCTTCAGAGTGAGATGGTCCAAAAATGTCCCTTTGAAGTCTTTACCCCTCAGTTAGCTTGAGACATCCAAGAAAACCTTTTCACTTTTTGTAACTGAAATCTGGGAAAATAAAGTACCATTTTTTTCTAGCGTTCCAAATGATTCACTTCCAAATTGCTACCATAATTCTCAGCTTGTCCATGAAGTAGAAAAATCTCATTATTATGATGCCCTTGCTCTCCTCCTCATCTGGGCGCAGCAGGAACAAGACTCCATGGGCTCTACCAATCTCACAGTTTGTGGGGGACCAGTAGTATCTCAGGGCGCCATGCATTCACAGTCATCCTCCGGGTTGCTGCCTTCACTTCCCTGAAGTTCACAATTAGGAGGATACAATTTCGGCAGTTTCTATTCTTAGCATACACCACTGTTTTTTACCTAGACAATTACACCTCTCTCTGTGCCTTTGTTCAAGTTTGTAGTCCAACTTAGAAATGTGTTTTTCAAAGGCACTTCTGCAATGGCAGTGCAGGAATATAGTTAAACATGGATTCTTCTTTAATGCTATGATTTATTTCCATTTAAGTAGTCCTGTTGAACTCACTAGACCTCCTCATGCTCTAAAACTGAGGAAATTTTTCTGTAAAGGGAGAAAGAGGGCAAATCTTGTAGCCTTTATCTAAATACTTGATGGTGAAGTAGGTTACAAAGTTTGTTACACTTTATATGCTTTAGGTGTTTTTTTTTCTTTTCTCACTTAGCTTAGTATGGCATGCCTACTTTGGGATTGCCTGTATTAGAGAGCAAACTTCTTCCCTTTCTATTTTATTGGTTAAGGCAGTAATGGCGGATTTACCACCTGAAAAGTGGGTAATCTCTGTGGATGAGACACGGATAATAATACATGTTCTGAAGTTGCTAACATAAAATCCACTTGCATGATTAATATAAAATAATGCATATTTCTTAGCATTAGAGACACAAGAAGAGATTTAACTTATTAAACTGTAATGAGATGAAGTTTCATTCTCATCTGCCATTTCTTAGTTATAACAGTTAATAGAGGGAAAACCAATTTAATTAAACTTCAAGAAAGGCTAATCCAATAATGTTGTGAAGTGGATTTACCTTGACTACATGTCAGAAATCTTCTCCCAGCCTGCTCCTCTGAAATGAATCTGATCTTAATGTTTCTACAAATTCTCTCACTAGAGTCATGCAGGATTCAGACTGGACGGTCCTGCTGATACATCAATTTTTATGGAGATACACCTGTGACTTCTCAAGGCCATGTGAATGGGTGAAATGGGACAATCCTTCCAGCCCAGAAAATAATAGAGACTCTGTGACTTTTATAGGCTCTGAAGTTTTATTTCTAGACAGATCCACATCCTCTTTTTGTTCCTCTAGATTACATTGCATCTCTCTGTGACATCTGTAGCTTATTATAAAAATAGCTTTGTTGTATCTGGAACGACTTTCTCTACATGTAAAAGATTTTATAAACTGAGAACTTACAGTAAGTATTTGAAATATGAGTAATAGGAACAGAGAGGTTGCAGTTACTGCATTTTCACTGATCAAAACTGGTTGTATTTCTTATCATTGTTACATATTTTATGGTAACTTTAATACACATAAATCTATTAACTGGAAAGACAAAACAAAACAAATCCCAAACGACGCTTAAAACATGATTATTTCTTAGTAAATAAAGGAAAGCAGGAAGCAAAACCAATATGTGTTCCCACACCACTAGTTCATGCATTTACTAAATCAGAAAGCTTAAAATTCAAAAAAATGGTGCTTTTTGCCCAATGAGTTTGATAACTCCAGGTGAATGTTATGGCCCTGCATAGAGGACATGGATTCCACCCAGCACTAACAAGGTTAAAATCAGTCGTGGTATACCTATTTTGTTTGTATAACTTATCTCAGTCTTCTAATGCCTGCAAAGCATTTTTGAAATCCAATCATTGCAAACACAACATGGGAATAACCTCGCTGGTTCTTCTACTGCTATTAAAAAAATTGTGTCCTTTCTCTGACCCACTATGAATGCCTTAGTACTTAAATGAGAAGAAAGAACTGGCAGGCAGCTTTGGAGGCACTGATGTAAGGACAGTGGATAAGCGCTGGCAAATAGATATTTAGGCTTGTATTGCCTGGTATGTCAAACCATGAGGAGAAGGAGAAAAAAACATATTGAACCACTGAGAATGTGGTAGCGGAGCAGCAGCAAGTCCCCACTGATGGGTTACAAAGATAGATAGGATGTGATATTACCAACAGTAACTAAAAAGAGAAAGAGAGAGAAGAGGAGAAGAAGAGACAGAAAAGAGAGAGAAGAGTAAAATAGATTTGGAGAAAGTATTGAGTATTGTTTAACTTTATTCCAATTACCTTGCTACTCAGAAAAAGAGGGATTTATCTAAAGATGGAAAGGAGAACTTGGAGGGAAAGAAACAGAAATTTTTTTTTTGCCATTTATGGTTATAAAAGGCAATTTTTTTTATTTTAAATTTTTTAAAAGAAAGCTAAAACAGAGATTCAGAGAAGATTAAGTTTACAAATGCTTGCAGATTATCCAGTGGGTTTCATTCACAGTGAATCAGCTAAGTAAATTAGGGTGGGATTAGATCACCTAAAACAACAACTATGAACACATTTTCAAAGTTATACAGCAAGGTGCATTTGCATCCAGCAGTTCCATTTATGATACTATTATTCAAAAATAGCTGCAGACCAGAAGCACTTGGATTCTGGAAGGAGAGTTTATCAAACTTATTTAAAATACAATACAATACAATACAATTAAATTAAATTAAAATGTACAAGTCTGGTAGGTACAGTATAGTTGAATTTATATGAAGAAGTTAGCATAGTATCACATGGCATCATGATTAAAAGTTAAATTTTATGCGAGACAGATGGATGAAGTCGTATGATAGAGGGATTAAATCTGCGTTACTAAAAGATTGCAAAAATGCAATTGTTAATTTTGTGCAAGAAGAACTCATTACACAAGGTCACCCAATAATAGCACTCTTGTTTCACTGTTATTTAATATTCCTAGTCTTGATTTAGATGACAATATAAAGGTATTTCTGATTAAGTGAATGGATAAAACAAACAAAAAAAACAGTGGGACTGTAAAACATGAAGGACGCTTGGTTGCTGTTATGAGACAATCTGAACTGCCAAGCTTAATGATCACAGTCCAAGAAAACATGATGATAAAGGTTTGGATAAAGAAATACATTGGGGAACAAAGGAAAGTATCTATCCAGCTGGGACATTATGGCTTGGACCCAAAATATTCTGCAGGAAAAAAACATGCAATCATGACTGGAGACAACCTGAAGTGCTGGTAGCTGATGCACCCAAAGGACTGCTTGATGAACACCTCATTGTGTGCAGATCAGACTCCACTATAAGAACCAGGCTTTAACCCAGATATTTACCCTGTATCAAGTTAAATTACATGGCCACAATGATTTGAGTTTAGAGTAGGTTTCCTGTAACCTAGAGATTAGATGTCACCTAGAGGTTAACCACCTAGTTTCCTAATTCCCTCAGCAGTTAATGGAGACAGTAAATCCAGATTTGTACAATGAGGACTTCTGAATAATCCCAAGCTTCACTGTTTAAAACCAATAAACCTTGTATAAGTAGTATGTTCTCTCTTTGTGCACAAGAAAATGTAACATGAACTTGTTTGGATTTCTTCATTTGTTGATTAGGTTGTAGGAAATATTTCTGTGATGATAGTCAGCTTATTCACAACTGCACACCAGATGGGGGACCTTCCAGAGGGTCTTGATACATAAAAGGATGTATTTGCAGCTTGAGATGTAAAAAGCAAATTCCCTAAAGAGCTGCTAAGACTCAAAATCCCTTTGTCAGGGAACAGAGGGAATTGCAACACAGAGATGAAGTAATGGTGTTTTTCTTTCCACTTGTAAGGAGTACATAGAAACCTGTGTACATAGAAACTTCATTTTGAAATATGCAGCCTGTACAGTTCTGATTATAACCTCCTCTGAAATGTTTAAAACTTACAGTCTTTCAATACTTATCTTTCACATTGTGTGAATAATCTCCTTTGCAAAAAGTCCTTCTCAAAAGAAAAAAAAAAGGGGGGGGGGAGAGGGTGTTTTTCTTCTAAATCACTTATCTTTGATTTCTGTTAAAAAGAGATTCTAGATTTCAAATAACCATGTAATGTCCTCTGTTGAATAAAGGACTTCTTTCTATCTGGAGGCTTTAATGATGAGTTTAAGGATTTCATTTCATAGAAATAAAGCACCTTGTTTCACTGAAATCTTTTCTTGAACTGACATCCTCTTATTCACTAATGCTTTCTACAGCTGCACTACAATAAGTATTTTTATTAACCATGGGTAACCCTGAGATATGGTGAGCAGCTTTAGAGTACCATAAATTAATGTTGTTTATTTGACTTTTATTTGTGAATTCAAATCATATAGTGTAAAGTTCTTGTTATCTATTTACTGAATGTATCTTTCATTGTACTGAAATGCTTTTTAGCTCATGTGTTCTGATACTCACACATTCTTAAGGATGATGACAACCATAAGGTTGAAATACTGAAGGCCATCAAACAAGCAAATGTGAAATGCTCATATCTTCAAGCACTTAGAGCATAGGAGGCATCAAACAAGTAATAGGAAAGCAACCAGATGCATCTCCATGAATGAGACTGAAAACAGCACTGCAGCTTACAGAGGAAAATCTGGGCACTGAATGCAGCTAAGTTGTTTTTTACTGAAACTATGTGTTTTAATGGAACAGAGTGATTTGTAGAAAGCAGGACGTTGTTTTTGCAATTATTTTTTTCAGGCACATATCAGTTTACAAAAAAGGTCTGGTGGGACTTCTTTTGGGAAGTGGGAGACTGATCTTTCAAATCCCAAGCAAATTACAGCATTAATGTAGATGAATACTTTAACCATGTGCTTGCTGATGTCCTTTTTAAATGTACCTTAGGTACCTGCCTTCCATAAGGCATTAGCTTTTGGTTTACTGATTAATTGTTTTACTTTGTGTTTCCAAGAACATTTCCTCATGTTGTTAAGTGTCTTGAATATCATCAAGATAACTACATGCCTCTGATACAGACCCATCTGTTGCCATCTATGTGGGGCAGATGTCATAGGAAGTGTCACCATTCAGACATGAATGTCTCAGGGCTCAAAACTCATCTATGAGAGCAAGCTGCTGATAATCATTTTCCTAGGGTAAGTTTTGTCTATCAATGCTAAGACAAGTTATTAAACAATATTAAACCTAAACTACCTCAGTCTGCTCAGTTCTGCTCTGCAGGCAGGAAATTATTTGCATATGAGACCATTACAGATCTTTGGGTTACTGAGTACACACAGATAAAGGACATCCAAATAAATGTCCTCACTGTTGAATGACACCTGTAAAGAAAGGTTAGAGCTGTCAGGGGAACCTAATCATTAGAAAATGGAAACCTTTTGCACTCACAAACCACATCAAATTCCGGTTACTTTAACGAATACAAACAGCTGTGAACATGGTCCACATGGAATTTTTTGAGTCAAGTGCCCTATGACTGAAGTTCATTTATGATCACTGTGAAAGTCTTCTAGAAGATCCTGCACTGCTACCAATACCTTCAGGCTGGCACCAGTGCCGCTAAGTTGGAAAAAGAATAGAAAATCACAGGACACTAGTTAAGCAAGTTCTTGTCTGTGGAGTAATTCTAAAGTCCCTGGCAAACTAAATGCCATCTTACCTTACTGGCAGATCTCAAAAATAATCTTGTTCTTTCTTCATCTCTGTTCAGAAGATAAAGATATAAATTCCTGATGTTCAGAATTTCCTCTGTACCTGAGACCTTCTTCAAGAGGACGAGACATGTGAAGGTTAGGAAGGGTAGTCCAGGACAACTTGTTCCACAGGCCTATAATTTCAAAGCTCAATAACTATTTGCAAAAGTATTTGTAATGTTTTGACTAACCCCGAACCTGGCTAACTGTGAGACTAGAGAGGACGTCAAAGTGTTATCAGTGTCCATATCTTAAAAGCACTTTGGTCCAAAGAAAATTTATTCCAAACATGAAAAAAGAAACTCCAGTCATTTTCCACGTAAATAAGGACTTCTGAGGTTTCATTGCAGGCGTTTCTGTATTGTCGGGCAAGCACCAATACCTCTCTCCTCACTGAAACATGTTGACAGCTTCTCAATGCATTTGTAAAGGTTCCTGTGGTAAAGTGCTCATTTACTATTTCCCATAAATGTCTTTCACAAAGAGAAGATAATAAAACATAACCAAATAAATGATTAGACCCATAAAACTGGTCATGACCTCATTACCAGCTATAGGACAGAAACTGGAAGACAGTTGTCAGCTCAGAAAACCACCAGCTTGCCCAGTAAAGCCAGTGTTAGTTTTGCCAGAGAGAAAGAGTGCCTTAACTTTGCAATATACTTGAAATACAGAGAAGGATTTATGCTGTGAGACAGGTTTCTAATTATTGGGGTGTTCATTCTGAGAGCACATAGGATACAATTCTTTGAAGGTTATGGGACAGACCTCAAGATGTTGTCAAGTAGCAAACACTTATTTTCCATGCAGCCTTGGCTGGAAGTCCTCCCTCTCCAAGAGATAAAGATGAAGTTTTTGAACGCTTATTTTATAGAATCATAGAATCATAGAATCATTAAGGTTGGAAAAGACCTCTAAGATCATCAAGTCCAACTGTTGACCCAACACCACCATGTCCACTAAACCATGTCCCTGAGCGCCTCATCTACACGTCTTAAATACCTCCAGGGATGGTGACTCAACCACTTCCCTGGGCAGCCTGGTCCAATGTTTAACCACTCTTTCAGTAAAGAAATTTTTCCTCACGTCCAATCTAAACCTCCCCTGGTGCAACTTGAGGCCATTTCCT